>NW_024368819.1:1240322-1399048 GCF_014805655.1 Passer montanus | reverse complement strand
GCCGCCGCGCTCGCCCCGCGAACCCGGAGCGCTCGGTGGGTGCGAGTGCGCGGCCGGGCCCTGCCCTGCCCGCCCGGCCCCGGGGCATCCCGGAGCCGCGAGCCCGGGCGGGCAGAGCGTTCCCCTCGCGTTTCCCGCGCGATTCCCTCCGCCCGGCCTCCTCGGGGAGCTGCCGGCGCGTTCCCGGCGCTCCACACTTGATGAAATCCTGCCGCCCTGTTGCTTGGCCTTCTTTTTGTTTTCAGGGAAAGCTGAGAGCTTACCTGTGCTATTCCGCTGGTAGAACTGCGTGGCTAAACTAGCGATCACTTGTGCAGAAATAAAGCTGCTCGTTTACTCGTATTTCGAATTGTTGAGTGAAGTAAATTCCTTTGGTCTGGCTGTAAGGGAGGCTGCTACGGCATAAATACCTCAGCTGAACAGAGCTTCCTAAACTGTTGGTAGGGTTTAAAAAAGCAGGTCTTGGATAGCACAGCTGATTTTCCTTTTCCCTCAGATCCTGACAGGATTCCCTGTTAGTTCAGTGTTTTGTGAAGGCCTCGCAAAAATCTTTGAAATCTTGCTCTAGCCCTTATAGCAGTGTTTTAGAAAAGCAATGCAAGGAGCGTGTGTCCCGAGGCAGCTTCTTCGCTCCTGCCACGGAAAAGGGAGCCTGCTCCCCTGGGGCAGCGGGTGTGAGGGGCGGCTTGTGCCGCGGCTCGGGAGGTGCCGGGAGCCTGGGAGAGCCTTGGAAAGCCTTGGAGAGCTTTGGAGAGCCTGGGAGAGCCGGCAGCCTCTGCAGCGGGGCCAGCCGCCTGCCCGGCTGCAGCCCCTACCCTCCCAGCTTTCTCCAAGCTGTGGAGCTGCACCGATTTATATCGATTAATGACCGTATGTTTTATATGAATGAAGCCCGTAGCCAGGTTCCCTTCCGTGGACGAGTTCGAAAGCCAAATAGCTGAGGGCTGGCTTGCTGGGAAGCGTAGGGAAGCTTGCTCAGGAGGAGGGAGCTTGTTTAACGCAGAGTCTCCCAGAGTGTCCCAAGATGCTTTACCCTGGTGACTCCTAACCTGTTCTGCACCCAGACGCTGTACAGACTTAATTAACACTATTTAAGATTGTTTAAGATTTAAGTATACACAAAACCTGATGTGAACCCACGTAAGGTAATTTCCGCTGACCATAATTGGTTCAGTTTAATTGATTTCTTATCAATTTTCAGGTAAATCAATGTTGGCAGGCTGTAAATTGATTTGTCTGTGTTAGCTTACAGATTGTATTGATTTAATGGATTTCAGTTAAGAGCTTAACTTGAAATTTTCAAACTTTTTTGTGTAGATGACTGTCCTTATTCTTGCTCCTTTTCTACCCAAGCTTGTGCTCCTGGAATTATTTGCTGTTGGAGATAGCAACAAATCTTGTTACCTTGTGTTGAAAGTGATTTGTTTTGGTGCAAAGCCACGTGTAAATGCTTTTGTTTGTCAGAACCCTGTTTATCAGTTTATTTCAATCCCAGTATAATTAGATCAAGTTGGATTCAGTTGTTTTCTGTGCTGATTTAACTAAAAATACTGTAAAATTTTGCCTTTTATGAATGTGGTGTAATTTTTAAAGTCAGCAAAACTTAAGAGTTCTGGTATTTCCTTCTTATATTTTGTTTCTACTTGTTAAGCTTTGATGTTTTCCAAGTAAAATTTAAATATAATTTAAAAAAAAATAATTTAATGCTCCCCAATGTTTCATTAGTACGAGTCTATCGTGTAGCACTGTAAGCCAAAAAGCTGCATAAATATAAACATTACGTGCAAATGAAGTAATGGAAATTTAGTGTGCATATGAATTGGGCTCTGGGCTAACTTTCAAACACACTTTGCAATTTTTACATTCAAAAGATACTGAATTACATGGAAATCGGTAATTAAACAACACACTAAAGTATTAAGATGTTTTAATCTCCATTTTCAGGAGATTAAGTATTATTTTTCAAGGCAACTAGTAGTTTTGAAGGGTAGTCTGCCAGAATTATCCCTTAATTTTTTTAAAAAAAAATTTAAAATTAATTATTCTCTGTTAACAGCTGGCTGTCTTCTTTAACTGTATTTTGGATGGGATTTTCTTTTACTTCATTGCCATCTATAGAAACTGATGAATATTTTTAGGTAAGTTTTTACACTTCAGTTTCAATAATTTGTAAATTTTTCTTGTTATCAACCTCTCTATGTCTAGTACAGGTTTCTTATCTTATGCATTTCCTTACAATTGTTGTTACCAAGTCATGTCTCTTGTAGCTAAGTCTGTGTGATATAATTAACATTTAAAATGCACAAGACCATGTAAGAAAAATTAACTATATAGTGGCCAGGCTCAAACCTAGAAATGCTAGAATTGAAAGAGTTTTGTAAATCTCTTCTGTGTTCTGGTTCAAGGGAATAATAGTAAGAGATATTTCAGAAATAAGGTAAAACATTACAAAAAAATATTTTGTGAAGTGTGTGAGAAATCTATAATAGATTTAAAAAAAATATAAATATGAACAAGAACTATTAAAATAGTAGTTCAGAAAATTAAGCTTTTTTTTTTTTTTAATTCCTAGTGCTAATGTCCCAAACATAATTTTTCACCATTCATTTCTAAACTTCAGTCATGTAGTACTGCATGGACATTAAATGTCATGAATAAGCTAATCTATAAATTCCATTTATATTCCAGATTTTGTTTTTGCTGTGGTGAAAACTTTCTTTCTAAAAGAGAAATTTTACCTTCTATGGATATTGCTTATTTTAAATTTCTTAACAGCTTAGTTGGTTTTTAAATTGAAGTTGGATAGTTATCGTCAATTGATTTCTACAGCCTTCAGCATGTTTTTAACAGGTAGCAATGATGCAATAATATCCTGTACTCATGTGGCTGCTGCCTATGAAAAGACACAAATGATCTGTAGCTTGCATGAAATATGTGTTAGTGATCTTTATGAACTATTCATGAGTCAAATATTAATTCAAATTGTGAACAGAAAGTTCTTTTTTATTTGCTTTCCCTGAGTAGGCCAACAGTACAAGCAGGTGTTTTAGGTTTGGCAGGGACACTGAGGGTTCAGGCCTCCTCTGGTGTGGGTGCACATCACATCTGAGGTGGGTGCTCTGGTGCCCAAAGGAGTTCAGGGCTCCCACACTGACCAGAGGGGGTGGTGGCACAGTGGCTTCCTAATGGCACCCCCAGAGCTGAGGGACCCTGGAAGATCTGTCCTCATCCACCACCCAAGCACCACTTCTGGAGGGTTTTCTTCTCACAGTTGTTACAAGGTCTGGGCTGCAGAGAATCCCTGTTTAAAAACAAAGCCAAACAAAACCAACCCACAAATCAAGCAACCACATCAGGCACGGCACAAAAACTTTGGCACGTTGGCTGTAAATTCAGCAAAGTTGATCTCTGAATTATTGCAAAGTGAACAGAAAGGTTGTGTTCCTGGTGCATGAGAAGTAGTTTACTGTATTCTACCTTAACACAAATCTGTCTTTCTCTTGATTGAACAGAGACTTTGTGACAGCAATGTGTGGATTTTGTACTCACTAATGTCACTGTCTGGAGGAGGAGCAGGTTGGTGTTCCAGAGAGGAGATGACCTGTGTAACAATTCAAGTTCTACCAAAGCAAACCTTGTACTCTTAAAGTTAATTCATTGCAACATTAAAAAAAACCCAACATGAGCACCAGCACCCATTCCCTCCACTAGATGTAAACATTAAGCTGATGTCCTTGTGAGTTTTTTAAATGAGGTAAGCATTTAGTCAAGTGAATCAATTTAGTCAAGGGAAACAGGTCCTACTGAAAATAAATGTTTTTTTCTCTCGTAAGACTTTCTTTTGCATTTGTTCATTATAACCTGATAATGAGGTTATACATCTTGAACAAGAAGCTAGCAACCATAATGATGACTTTCCCTTTTTTAGGTGCAGTGCAGATGGGTGAATCCATCTGCTTCCTTTATCCATCCTTTCCATGTCAGAATGACTGATGAATGCTCTTCCATGCCAAATCTCTTGCACAGTTACAAGAGTTTTTCTCATTAGGCTTATTTCTATGAATTATGATCACATAGTTTGCTTAAAATATTTCAGTTTGTTTTACAATACCCATGTGACTTTATTTCTGTATTTTTGCAGAACCAAATTCTTAATAGCTGCCACTATACAAACTAAATTTTTCTCCCTTTTTTCCCCCCCAATAATTAGTGTCTCAAAGAAAATATCTGTAGAAATACCAGTGGAAGGAGAATTACGTCTTACGGTGTTGATTTTTTTTTGTTAATTATATAAAATATAATTATTTACTGATAGAAAAAACTGATAATTTTTTATCTTAATGGCATTATTCATAAGTGAAACATAAATTTCAAACATGAATTTATCAGTAATAAGTGTAAGAGGCAACTAAGCACTTTGTTTCCTGTCTGGAGGTTTTTCTGCTGTTTAACAAATTCATTTTGGTATCTGGCCTGCTTTTGGAAACCTTATCCAAACTGATTTTTAGGCAGCAGCAGAGTCTATGGGTGGTTTTAGTAACATATATGCTTATAATACTGGCCGTATTCAGCATCTGCTGATATTTGAGTAAAGAAAGAAAAAATTTCCTTTATTCGTTCTGCTCACATAACCACAAGTACTCTGCACATGCCTGTACTCATTCAGTTGCACACTGTAGGGCTAAACAGTCCCATCTCTGAATAAAATTCCAGCTGATTCCGGCTGTGTGGACTCTATTGTCCATACCAGTGCTACATAACTTGGAGTTTCTTGTTGCTCAAAAACAGGCATGCATATATTTTTTTGTTTTTCTTTCAGTTCAGTGTTGGTGAGGGTTATGTTGGAACCCATGAGAATGGCCCTCAGGCTCACACTTGAAGAAAATGTTAGAAACTTTTGGGCCTGTCATGAAGTCATTGAGAGTTGTCCTGTCAGGCTGGGATGGTATTGAGGAATTAGTTAATTTGAACTCAGGTAGTCATGTGCCCAAGTATGAATGAGAAGGGAGCAATGGCCACAGAAGAAAATTGGGTAATTGACCGCTTATATCATGACACAAATGGTGGAAAGATGCTGCATCTTTGGGTGGTGGAGGCTTCTCCATGAAGTAATCAAGCAACAGGAATCATAATTGCAGTTTGTATTTTTCTAGTTTCCTTTTAGAATGATACAGCTATGCCTTTCTGCTCAATTTGCCATCTGCCCTTACCTGTAAAGAGTAGCCATGGTGAAGCACTAACACAGATATGGTGAAAAAATTGGACCTTAATTGGATAAAAGACTTTTGAATATTTTGAGTCCTATTGGAAAGGTGTTACTCTTGTCTATATAATACAATATGCTTTTGTTTCATGGCCTGTAATCAGATTTATTTACAATAATGGGCCAGATACTGTTTTTGAAGTTGCTTACTGTCTGATATGGGCGAATATAAAGCATTGCTCTGAAATGGCCTTTTCCTGTTATAGTTGCCTGACAGACAGGATCTGGCCTCAGTGTGTATTAGGCAAGGGAGCTAGAAATACACCACAGTTAAATTATGGGTTTGTATCTCCAGGTGGTGCGTGAATTCGTGGTTGAAGACTGAAGAAATTAATTTTGCTAAAGCAAGAAACAACAGGACATTAAGCTACTATGCCAGCTTTAGATGTACGCTTCAAAAATTTTCTGCTGCTCAGCATTATTCAGTAATCTTTAACTCAAATTGCAGGAAATATTTGAAATTCCATTCTAACAATATCCAACAGAGAATATTAAAGAAGCATTACATTTCAAATGCCTGAGGGAAAATGTTCTCTTGCAACACCGTGGGCATTTGGATCTCACTAGTATACGCAGTATTATAGTCTAGTATTATGCTTTACTTGGTCTAAAATGAAAGCCCAATTTTAATTCTATCTCCAAAAACTTGGCATACTGCAGTGAAAAATAATTTATTTGAATGTTGTTTTTTTAATACACTGCAACTAACTTTAAAGCTTCCTCATATAATACTCCCACTATGGCTTTTTGTAATCTGACCCCTTCATTAAGACTTCAAATATATTCCCAAAGACTTATCTCAGTGCTTTCATTGCTAATTTACAAGTTAAAAGATTCCAAAGTTACCTAAGAAGTTTTTCTCATTCTGTGCAATTTTTCTCTTAATAAGACAAAACTTTTGTGTATCTTTGTAAATGTATAAAACACCAAACAGAGGAACTACGGCACTCTTAAGGAAGGTAATATGCAAACTCAAAATAGGGTTTAATAATATATATACACAATTCTGGGCTGGGTAATTCGGCAAACCCGTTAATCAACTTCCATAAAAAAGTGCTGATTACATCTTTGGGGTTTTATAACCTATATCTGCTGTATTTGATAGGAAAGCTATTTTGGAAGTGAATCCCCAGCTTAGAAGGTTTGGGGGAAAAAATAAAAGTGTATCTAAAAGGTTTATAAAATCACTATCTTGAATTTCTTACCATCTAAGGATTTCAGTGTTGCCAGAGCAAGGACAAGTGCTGTGTTTCTGTTGGAAAAATAAGATCTGTGGTCTTTAGAGAAATAAAATAGGGCTGTTCTCCACCTGCTGCTCACTTTTTTCTGTTTGCACTTGACTGTCACAGAGTTGTGTCCAGGAGAATGTCAATACTGTGATATTTCTTACCTTCATGGAGTTTCACAGGAGGCAGTATTTTCAGCAGTAGTGGGTCAGTTGCCTGTGTAATTGGACCACTTATGACTCCTTGACAATCTAGATTGGAGGGGAATGTGATGCAAGGACTTGAAACCTGCAGAGACAATTCAGAACAGCAGCATACTGCAGATGGTTTATTTGTTCAACGTAGCCATGTGGGACATAAATTAATGAAGTGTCATTAACAGTACCATTAATTTAACTGCACTGCTAGGCTCTGTCCTTGCTAAATGAACGCCACGGGTTCCTATAATGAAAGCTGGGAATCCTCTGCAGTGCTGGTGGACATCAGCTTGCCTCCTGAGGGCCACTGGTGAGCTCTGAGTTGCCACATCCCTTTTCATGGGAACTGAGACCTACTGAACATTGATAAGGTGTCTTCTTTTCCATTGTCCCAGGCAGTTGTACCCAAACTTCTGAGTAAGTAGAATGATCCATTATCTTGTATTGAGTAAAATCTGAGATTGTTATCTATTTGAATGTGCCTCCTCTAAGACAGGAGTATCCACTGCAGTGTAGTAACATCTGGTAGCATAATTTTTAGACAGAAATAACTAAACTTTTAAAAACTGCACCTGTAAAGGACAGTCTGCATTTTTGGAAGACACTTAGGTGGTTTTGTAGATATTGAGGTTGTCTTGCTTGAGAAATGGAAGGCTTTTAAAATGCATTAGAGATATGTGCTGGAAGAATAGGTCTGTACAGATTTCAAAACCATGGTATTATGTGGCATTATTTCCAATTTTATCATCAATTTAAAAATTTTCTTTTTTTCTTAATGGCTATATTGACTGTTCCTTAAATAGTAGTACAAAGAAAAGCAGGCACAAATATAAAGCTTAATGTACAAAGCTGTTTCCACTCTTTTGTACCTGATCTGTGCATTTAAGTAGTTGCTTCCCAATCCACTGTTTTGCCAGTTTTTGTTCCAATAACTTGACAAGATGCAGTGAATTGCAATGAGTTGTCTGCTGCTTTTGTCACAGAATCACAAAATGATTTGGACTGGAAGGGACCTTTGAAGTCCAATGCACTGTGAACACCTTCCACTAGATCTGGTTGCTCAAAGCTCCATCCAACCTGGCCTTGAATACTGCCAGGCTTGGGGCATCCACAGCTTTTCTGGTCAACCTGTTCCAGTGTCTCACTTCCTCAGGGTGAGGAATTTCTTCCTTGTATCTAATCCAAATCTACTCTCTTTTGGATAAGAACTGTTGCCCTTGGTCTTGTCACTCCAGACCTCATGTAGAAAGTCCCTCTCCCCCTTTCTGATAAGGCACCCTTTAAGTATTAATAGGCCGTCATAAGGTCTCCCCAGAGCCTTCTCTTCTCCAGGCTAAAAAACCCCAAGTCTCCCAACCTTTTTAAAAAGGGGAGCTGTTCCTTTCCTCCAATCCTTTTTTGTGGCTATTTTTTTAGATCTGTCCCTAACAGGTCCATACCTTTCTTTGCTGGGGGCTTCAGAGCTGGATGCAGCACTGCAGGTGTAGTCTCAGCAGGGCAGAGTAGAGAAAGAGAGTTCTCTTTCTTTCTACACAGCCCAGAGTGCAGTTAGCTTTTTTTTTTTTTTTTTAAATTTCAGATATTGGAATATTTCCTTTGTAAATGTAATTAATAAGTTGAAATTGAGACAAAAGTCATAGTGATGTAATGTCAGTGAATGAGATGCAGCTTGTGACACAAGTTATATGAAAGCCCAGAATGATCCACTGCTGGCAAAGTCCCCTACCTCTTAGGAGTGCTGTTAACTTTGTTATTCTTCAACTTGTGGCAGAGGTCTCTTCCTGTGCAACTCAATCTAAGAAAACTTGTACTGGAAAACTTGTAACATAGTGCCATTCTTGTGTTAAAATACAGAATTGGGACAGCTATGAAACAGTGACATTGGTGGGACTTTCATTTGAATAAATACTCAGTAAGCAGACCTTACTCCTTGGGACTGTTGTAGAATAACTTGATTAATTGACTTTTCATCAAAGAGTAAATTAAAGATTTATATTCTATAGAGATGTTGCTGGAGTGGCTTCTTTGGCATCTGTCAGTGATGATATTTAACTTTATAAACTTCTTCCCGTTGGAGGTTTTTTGATTTGTTTTCGGGGTAGAATTTTTTTTGTATGTGGTATTGGGAAACCCCTTAAGTGTCTTTTTCTGTCTGTCTCCTTTGTAATATATCAAGTAGTATCCCTATTTAGTAAATGACTTAATAAATTAATTTCACTCTGTCATGCTTGTTTTCTGAATCCGATTACCAAAACTGCAACACATACAGCTTCAGCATGTGGCTGAACTCCAGTGCAATGACACACAATGTGCAGGTGGTTGAATATTCCTTAAGAAGCAGCCTGTAAAATATGCCACCCATAATGCCAGTGAATAAATGCCAACTGTAGCATGAGTGTTCTTTTAAAACGTGCACCTTGCTGAGGTTATTAGTCACTCTGAATTCAAGGACATGTGAGTGCAGACTTTGCATAAAGCTCCAGGAGTGGCCTACCTGTGAAGTGCTGCTGCTTGATTTTCAGCAGATGGCATGCTGTGAATTTTAAAACTCTCTCATCGTGAATGAACTGCAGCAAATGCTGTTTTGTAATTGAGGCCATGTAAGTTAGTTATTCTAGTGCATTTCTAACAATGAAGTTTAAAAAAATCTCTTTGCTGAGATAAGAAATGTTATCATCATGAAAGGAAATACTGCAGTATTTGCTGAATAGGGCAAGGAAACAGAAGAATGAAAATTCTGCATATTTTCTAACATGTATATAATTGTAATCTGTTTCATGGATTAGTATGAAGATTATGCTGTTGGCCTTCTGTTTAAAAGCAAAGGAATAATGAAAATGGTGAAAATATTGGTGCTTCCCTTACATAAATGTGCATGAAAAGGAAGCGTCACAAGAATTGTAGCAGCAGCTGTGACTTTAATTTGAGCAAACCCAACTCAGACAAAGATTTTGGGAAAAGAAATCCACAGACAGAAGTGAGACAGACCCTAAAATTGTATCAGACCCATAAAATTGTATCAGTCCTTAAAAAACTTATGTAAAATAAAGGTTTGAGTAAAATACAAAAATTACTTAACTCTGGGGAAATTACTTCCCCCAGCCACAGCCATTTAGTGGTATTGTTTTGCTCTGCCACTTGTTTGGATAAGTTAATTAAATTGTATCTTTTACATCTGTGAAAATGGAAGGAGGCAAGTGTTGCAGTTAGCTAGAATGGTCAGTCACAGCTCTGTTTGGAGAGAAGATAGCTCCACGCTGTCTGGAATTAATGCATTTTTAAACAGTGTTTATTATAGGTGAGAGATCATGGATGAAGCTGTGGTGGGGTGACCCTGGCTGGACATCAGGTGCTCACCAAAGCCTATCTCATTCGCCTGCTCAGTGGGACAGAGAGAGAGAAAATACAACAAAAAGGTCAAGGTAAGGCTAGGGAGAGCCAGTTACTGTAATGGGCAAAACAGACTCGACTCAGGGAAATCAGTTTAATTTATTATCAATCAACTCAGAGTAGGATAATGAGGAAATAACTGTGTTATTCCTGAGGCAATGGAGCCCATTGCTGATGGGCTGAGCCTTGGCCAGCAGGCATCCCTCCTGGACCCAACTGGCATTGGCTGTGCTGGATATAGGGAAAGCTTCCAGCAGCTTCCTCAGCTTCCTTCCCTGAAAGCTCCTGCTACAAAAACCTTCAATGCAAACACAAAACAGAAGTGTTTAAGATTTAAAAAAAAAAAGGGGGGGGGGGAAATATGATCTTTGTGCTGGAAATTGTAGTCCAAAATTTGTTAATTATAAAAGTTTATTTTTAATACACGGGATTATAGGATTGCAAAAGCTGGTCTATAATAGAGTCACAGAAATAACGGTAATAGGCAACTGCTATGATTTTTTAAAAAAATTTTCTCATTCTACAATTTTTTTTTGAAACCTCATGAAAGCAGCTTATTTGCCAGTGATTGACTGATGCTGTAAAGGCATGTCTGTCTCCAGAACAATTATCACATTCTAGGTTGTGTGCTCACTACCACTGTTTCCATTACATTGCCATTTACCCGTGGTGTAAATTGGAACCACATAAGAAATGGGTTGGTAGAAAGATGGGGTCAAATTGTGAACTGATTAATAATTAAAAGAGCTGAACACACCACTTGAAATTTTTGGCATTGTCTGATTCCTTAATATTTCAATTTTTAAATTTTGTTACATATCAAGGTAGGCAAGCTTCTGTGAAATCTCATATTTTTGAGGAAAGGAATAGAAAGAATGTGCACTATTTCAATGGCTGTTCATAATTTGGGGCTGCCAAACCAATGCTATTCATGCTGACATTCTGTCTTTTCAGGCAATTAAGTAATATATATTGAGGTAATTAAAGACAATTGCTTGTAATAACAGAAAATTATTATAATCATTTTGTTTTCCAGATAACAATGCAGATTTATAATTTATATGACCACATCCAGAGTTTTACTACCAGAATTGACAGGGAAACCATAAATAGTTGTTATTCCATTATGCTAAATGTCAGGGGTATAAATTTAACTCTGTTTTATTTAAAAATCCATGAGGACAGGTTATGATCCTTATGTTAAATGGATCTGCAGCAGTTAAACCTAAGCCCATTCTTGGTTTTCATAAACTTCTTCATATTTTATTGCACCTGTTGGACACAAATCATATACACAGCTTGAAAGAGCATGAACACTTTTTGAAGGTTTTAAAAGAAGACTTTAATGTTGAGGTGAAAGAAAAAAAAGTTTCAAAATGCTTCCACTTTGCAATGATTTCATCAGGTAACTCCAAGCCTATTAGCACATTTGGTCACTTGTATGCTATTCCCTCATGTTCTGTGACGTTTACAAGATTCTTATAATGACTTTTTCTCCTCCAAAACTAGGAAGGCAGAAGCTGTTTTAAAACCTATTTAAAAAACAAAACAAAATACATCTTACTTCCAACAATATAGCCTGGGTGTGATGCAGTCAAAGAGGTGCATTCAGTTGTCAGTAACCTGAGAAGTTGTAACAAAATGTGCAGCTTGGGCTATACTGAGAGTTTCTATTTAATTGACTTCCTTTTTCTTTGTTAATGATTGTGGCTGAAAAACTTCATCAGGGTGTAAAGAGCAGTCATTCATACAGATGACATTCGTATCTATGATTGGTGATCTTTGATGATGTGTTTAAATTTTTTTAAAAAATGGGGGTTTATCAGTTTAGAGGTCATACAGACAGAGTGAAGTTATGTGCTGTGTTGAGAATTTATGCAGATTATTCTGATAACATTCACACTAATTGTACCATTGCCAGTTTCTTTATTATGTTATGTTTTGTTATGTTTTCCCCTTGGACTATTGCAGGCTTTGTTAGTGAAAATTTTGGTTATGTACATAATGCTGCATATTTTAAAGACATTTCACTCATTACTTTAAAAACCTAAATTTTTTAAGTCATGTAAAAATATCTGAGTTTTCTAAGTATAATTGCAGGGGTTTTATTTAAAGCATTTTAATCATCTCCAGTTTTGCCTGTTAGCAAGGTCCTTTTTATCCTAAGAAACAAAAAGTGAAAGACAAGCAAATGGTTTGAGATTATATGGATAATTAAGTTAATGGTCGTGAAATAGAACCTGAGGAATCAAAAATGTGGTAGAGGAGCATCAAGATGGTTTTCTAAATGCTGAAGGGTTTGGATGGGGCATGCAGCAGAGTGATTGAGGAAGCCTCAGGGGTTTATTCTCTGTCTTAAGCCAAAGCTGAAAGCACAGCAAGGAGAGCCCCCATGGTGGCCCATTGTGTGCAGCCCTCTGATCTCAAAGGTAGTACAGGTCATTGGCTTCAGAAATGACCTGTACTGGAAGTATTGAGTAGATTCAAGTTCTGAACTTCTGTGTCTGGTGAGGAAGCTGCTTCTCTGTCCTCATCTCCCAGGTTTTTTGCTGGGCTTTTGATGCTCTTTTTGCAGGGGTTTAGCAGAAGCTGCCATTCAGGGGGCCGAGTGCTTGAGTTTGAGTCTTGGCAATAAGCCACAGGACAGCCAGAGTGGTGTCGCTCAGACAACTCCTCCTTCTTTTGAAGCTGTGAAAGCAAAATAGGGTCCCTTTGAAAAAGGCTCCTGCATGGAGTAGGTGCCCTGACAGAAGTTGCTTGGTAGAGGAAAACAAAGCCAAGAGCACTGGGAATGTGGTGCATTAACATCACCATGCACTAGAGGGCCCAGCCTGCATATGACAATTTCCCAAGAAGGAAAATGGGAGTAGACTGAAGGAACTTCTGAGAAATTACAGTGATATTAGGAGGAGAAAGAGCTCTCTGAAACCAACAGGGCTCAAAACAGGACTGAATGTGGAGAAAGGTGATAGAGTGACAAATGCATTCAACCTGAAAATGTAATCAGACAAGCATGTTCCCCTGCTGAAGAAGGGATTTAGCAACTTTGAACTCAAAATCATGTGATTTTTCTCCCTCCTCCTGGCTAGACTAAAAAGGGGAGTGATGTTTTTAATATTATATTGTGCTTAACAAGCCATTGCGTGCTGTGTCAAGTTCATTTTCCCTATCTGTTCTGGCTAAAACCCATTGCTATCTGTAGTCTAGCCTGAAGGTGACAAGAGATTTGAATCATTGTAATTAGGCACTCATCATGCTGCAAAAAGATACAACTATCTTGATGAATCAGTATTAAAAAAAAAATAAAAAGCTGTAGGATTTTTTTTTTCTTAACTGCAGTTGGTGCCTGGAAATGTGAGAGCAGGAATGAGCTCAGCAAGAACTGAGGCAGCTTCCTCAGCATGACAACTATTGTCCTGTTCTCTGTGCAGAAAAAAAATTGAGTGGCTTTTGCCCCTCCAAGTCCTGTTGACACCTTCAAGTGTTCTTGGACCTCTCCCAGGTTTTACTTGACAAATATTTTCATGTGTGCCACTTCTTTCTGATTCTGAGAAATATACAGAAAGAATTCACTTTCTGCACTTAAGTAAGAGCTATGAAATGAGTTATTGTTTGCCTTTTAGGATTGTTGCTCCAGGGCACACTTTTGCTGTAAAGTCTAAGTGATGAAAAAGTGGATCTGCGTAGGTTTGTGGTTGGATATGGCAGAAATAGGGTATAAGGAGCTTTATTCCTCTGGGGAAAGGCATATCCATGCACACCAAAAAGTAGGTTTTGTGACACTTATTAAGCTGCTTTTTATTAATAATAAAAGTTTGTTCTAATTTTTGCCTATGTTTTAGAAAAGTTGCAGGAAAAAATCCGGAAATACATATGGCTTTCACCAGGTAGAGATGCATTGCTATTTTCACCTTTTCTTTCTGGGGACAATGAGTTACCCTTCATTCTTCTAAAGTATCTGAAGATACTTTATCTTATCACTCATCCATGCATCTTTCCTCAGAGCCTGGATAAGATTTCTTTTTATTATTAAGATGTTGCATTGTTCGAAAACGAATCAGGGAATGGCATTTATTGCCTAGTACCATGTCTTATGAACAGTGGAGTTTTGTCATAATCACAGTGTCTAAAGTCAGGGTTCTAATGCCAATTTATAAGTGCTCTCATTTTCAAAAGTGAAATGTGACTATGGATTTACATACTTATTTCAGCAGTGGGATGGGATAACATACTTTGGGAGGTGCAGGGAGCAAGCAGAATGTTGCTCACCCTACATGACTACCCTGTAATAGATCTTTCAGAGCTTTGAAGAGTGGGTGTTTTTAATGACTATGTTGTATCATTTAATGGATAATTTCGAAAAGTTACACACTTTTGCAAGTCAGTGTTAAAGCTAAACAGATTTGGAATGGGCCAAAAATAGATTTCAAGCTGGGCTTTGTAAAAAAGTTACTCTTGTGGAGTGAGCAAATACTAATTCTGTTGGTCATGAAAACTGTGTCTTTGTCTCTATTGAGATTATGGTTTAAATCAGTAAATATGAAGTGCTAAAATATTATTTATATAATATATATACACATACATATATATAGATATATATTAGAATTAATTTGGCTTTGCAATCTTAGGTATTTAATAAGAAATCTACCTGAGAGGTTTTCCTTTCTTCAAATGATGAACTAAACACTTAGCTCAAAGTAACAGCCCTAATTTGCAGATAGATAACGGATGCATCTATATCCAGAACACTGTTATTTCCCTTCTTGGTTTTTTTATTATCACCTGTCTTATATGAGTAAAATCTGCTGAGTAAGGACACAGCATTTTTTTGGGATTACCTGAAGGGACAAGTTCACACAGTCTACCTTCCAATTCACACGTTCACTACCTTCCATTCCACATTCATTTCTGGGGCATGTTAGCTGACTTAATGCATTTGGTGGATAACGTAGAGATCTTAAAAGCTTCAAATTTGAATGTGTTTTTTTAAAATTCAAGGAAATGCAAGTTGGTGTTCCCTTCCCCAGACTGCTCAAGAAAAGACTGTGACCTGAGCTCAAGGATTTTTTTCCAATTTGGCCTTTGATATCAGTCATTAACTACGCAGCTCCTTGTGGCTGAGAAGGCTCCAGAAGCCATGGTGTGCTGCTTTGTGCTTGTCTGGCACCAGAGTTGCATGTAGTGGCAGAGGAGAGGAAGGAAAAGGGAACTGAAGGGCATGGCTACAAAGAAGTGAACAAGCTGAATGTTATGTAGAAGGAATTTGGGAAACTCAATGGAAAAGTGAGGAACCTAATATGGAGGTTTGGGAATATGAGGTTGGGCTTGTACATCACCAATGCACAGAAAATCAGACACATTGCAGTATCCTTCACTGTTTTGTCTGTCCTTTGGATTACAACCTGTATGTGTTGTGGCATACAAGAACACTGAAAATAAATTTTTAGGTAGTGCGTAATTCTTGTTGCCATTTTGTTTTCAAAACTCACTTATTCATCATGGGCGATGTTTCCTTTGTTTTCTGCTGACAGAAGAATGCCTCCTTGTTCTTACATGTTGATAAATGGCTTCGTTTGAGGGAGAATGTTGGTGTTGCCTTTAGCACAAATGATGTATGCATTTGCATTTCTGGAACACTTTCAGAGTTTCCCATTTGCTTTTATCTCCTTTACAGAACGAGCAACTATTTTTTAGTTTATCTTTTCTGAAGATCAGCGTAGATTGTTGATTAGAAGGTGCAATAAATTAACTTGTCGACTTTTGCCACACTTCATGTTTAGGTTATATATCTGAACAATGTTGAAGATTTATAGAAAACTTTAAAAATTAATCCGAGATGTAACCGCTTGAGAACAAAAGGGTTTTTTTTTTTTAAACTGGATTTTATTTCTAAAAGCCTGCTGAATAAAATTGCATATCTCTATCTAGAACAAGCTTTTTAATTTTAATTGCTAAAGGGGTTTTAGAGTGATTTATTAGACACCTGACTGCAAAACTAAAAGTATATCATTGTAATCCTATTGCTGTCTTTATTTGCCTAACCAGGAAAACAGGGAATTTGAAAATACAGTGTTCATTAGAATAAAAATACAGTTTTTGTATCATGTTGTGCTCTTCAGTTTGCTTTTAAAGGAATTTTTTTTCTTACTGTATTTTAAAATATGCTTGAAAAACTTCACTGTAGTTACAGTGTAATTCTTCATTATTTTTTTATTTGAAATTACTGCAAGAGTGGGAGAAATTTGTAAATTTTAGTTTTTCAGTAGTCTGATGAATAGCTTATTTACTTGAGGGTAGCATATTTTGTTTTCTAGTTGCAATATATAGAAACATATAATCTCTATTCTCTATTCCATTTTGGCTGTCTAATCAGAACTTTGAACGCATCAGTGTTTTGAGCTGGAAATATTATTCAAACTGAGCCCTTTTTATCACAAATTGTTTGGAGTGAATTCTTGAATTCCACAAGAGGAGAACTGGGCTAACTACTTTCAGCAGACAAATTTTTGGTTTTCATAAAGAATAAACTATTTCCAGTCAAGCCACCCGTTTCCTTTTTTTTTTTCTTTCAAATGTCTTGGTCTGAGGTCTCAGAGGAAAATCCATGGAAATTTCTTTCATGGTTTCAAAGGGTCATAAAGTGATTTTAAAAAAAGAAAGTCAAGCAACAAGCAACAGGCATTTAATTCCTGGTTCCTTTTTTTTTTTGTCTGTCAGTTTGTTACATGTAGGATTTCAGTGTTATCCTTTCAGATTTGAAAAGATCCTGAAGTAATTTTTCTTCTTGAATTCTGTTATGCAGTAGAGGACACTGAATTCTGCTAAAAATCAAACAAGGTCTTTAAACAACTTTCTGAGAGGAAAGGTAAGGGTTCTTCACTGGGTCTCCCCCTGCCCTACTGCCTTCTGCCAAACAGGACCTTCCTTTAGCCCTTGGGCAGTTTTTTCCCCATTCCTTTACCATATAAACTTGATTACATGTCTCTGAATGCAGTTTAAGGGATCCCTGGGCAAGGGGAAAGTCAGACCTGAAAAAGGAAAAGCGTTCTTTCTCCCTAGAAATGAATTTGAACGTTTACATATTTTCTCAAGGTAATATTTGTCTTTTTAAAGCAGCACCTAACTTTTTCTTTTTGTAGTCTTTCAATTTCTTCTGGAATGTTCATGCCTAAATACCTCATAAGTTTCCTTGCCTGTTGAAATTTCAAGAACTCTGCTAACTGTGGGTTTTTTGTCAGTGGTGTGTCTTTTGCTATAGCTATTTTTGCTTAGAATTTGTCTTAATTTCAGACACATTTTCCAAGAGCTTAGTTATTGTTTTTTACTATGGATAAGATTGACAGCCTGAGGTTCTTTACCATAATTATTGCTTGAATTGTCCTGTAAATTGTAGTTTTCTGTGTTTTGGCAGGGCAGGGATGTGTGTTAGTGCCTCTTCTGCCTGTTCTTTTGGTTTGATGTATTAGAAACTATCAAAACCAGAGTTTATTGTGGTGGTGTTAATGATGCAAGCTGAGAAATCAGCCTGTCTTGTTTTGTCACTGTGGCTTTCCAGGCTTTTAAGTGTTTTTAAGGGCAATACTGTGTTGCAAAGGAGAAAAAATAGCAATTACCTTGTAGTGAACACTGGGATCTCTCCTCTCTGTTTGCACTGCCCATGAGTTACCACATGCATGGCTCTGGGAGATTGGGAATTATGAGCAAAATCCCAGCGATGGCTGCTATGGAAGAATGCAAGTACATGGGAACATTGTAATGCATTTAAGAATTATTTCCTTTTAATCCATAGCAAATGTCACAAGTTTCATAAGTTTCATCACTTCCCTGAAGTGATGGTGGGTTGTTTGTTTTTTTTAATTTATTTTTTCAAGTGGCATGTGGTAACTCAGGTTGAGCAAAAACCTTGGCCTGGAGCAGAAAATTACAGTCATTTACAATATGATAGATTTTTTTCTTTCTGTTTTTTAAAGTATAAAGTCTAAATACTCTTGTCTGCTTAGGATTATCTTGATAACAAATAAGCTGTACAGTTCTTGGGCATCTTTTTTACAATGCTCTTTTTGTGTACCTCACTTGATTTATGCGGCCCCTCTGTCACTCCAGTGAGAGAATGACCATAATTATTTTAACAAACTTTCCAACCTTGGTAGGGGTAGACTCCACTATCCTTAAGGTAAGAGCCACCATTTATTATGAGTCCCTCATTTGGGAACATCCTCTTCTGGACATTGCTGACGAAGTGCAATCCTAATTCTTTAATATCATGAGCCACCAAGGCAGTCTTTGTTCTCCCCATGTTGCCAGGGGAGAAGCCTTCCCAAAAATAGTGCTATGCCTCTTCCAAAAAAAGTGGATTTTTGGAGGGCTTTCCCCACTTTCTATCTGCCTTCACAGTATTTTCTCCCTCTTTCTATGCATGATTAGTGAGACAAAGGAAGATTTGAGCCTTTTGCAGAGGTAGTCAATTGTCTGGAAGTGAGAAGTGACATTTATATTTACAGTGCATGTTTAGTGGCTTGGGATGACATCCTGGAAGTTTCCCATCTCAGCACGTTTGCTGGCATATGTATTGAGTTTGCTTAAAAAAATGGTAATAGAATAAATCTTCCTTAATTTTAGAAGTCTTTTCACTTCAGGTAAGTTTTGGTGACATCTATACTTTTTCTCTTGTTTTGGTGACGACAGTGTTAATATCAATGTCATTCATATCAAGGCTTACTGGATATTGATTCTATTGGAATAAATTTTAAATTTATCTTTGTGTTGGGAATAATTTCTGTTTAAATTGCATAAAAGTCAGTCTTTGTTGTAACTTGGAGACAGAAAAACTGTATTGAGAAAGCTTTGAACAGACTTTCTGGTGCAGGGCCAGCTATGTCAGTTTGTGATTAGATGAAGTGCCATAGATTTATTAATGGGACTGGTAAGAGGAGTATTGTTATGGCAATATTGATTTTAAACTTTTATCTCTTTGTTCTCATTGGGCAAAAATTATTGTAGCAGGTTTGAGAATGGGAATTTCAACCCTCATTTTGTTTTATATAAATATAAAAGCATGCAGGTGTTTACAGGCAAGCAAATGGGTCTCCATATAAAACATGGGTTTATGAGAGATATAAGAACTGCGTAGTATGAACGGGTGCTTTGAGGCTTAAACTGCAACCAAGAAAAAATGTGCAGCCTTCCCCTTTTGTCTATAATAGGGTCGACATTGGGAACCATGATCCCTTTGATCTTTACATAAAACAGATGAAAATGCATAAATTGTGTCTAATCAGAGATGAATTAAAGGAAAATAGCCTCCCGGAGGACAAAGCACCCCAGGCACCCATCAACAGCCTTACCAAATGACAGACCTGGAGGAGACTTCAAAGCTGCAAACACAACCGCCACTGAAATCCACGAAGAATCAAGATGCCATTTTAAAAAAAATAAAAAAAATTCACAAGTGCCCAGAACTCTCTCTTTAAGAGGAAGTGGCAGAAACACACTACTACATGGACTTGCTTTTTAAGCCACTAAATGTTCTTTATCCTTTAGGAGACTTGATAAAGGCAATACTTGCCTGTTTAATATAGGCCAAAAAAGTGCTCAGACATGACAAACATTGGTAATTTTAGTGTCAGGTAGGGTTTATTCCATTTGAGTAGCATATTGTTTAGAAGCTGAAGTATATTTTTTAGTGGAAGCAGATCAGACCTTTATTGTAATTGCTTCCTTGGTTGTCATCTTTATTTGTCCCTGCGAACACAAGCATGGTTAACATTCATCAAATTGCAGAAGACGAAGGAAATGTAAATATCAGGTTTGGTTTTGGAAGGGAAGGATGGAAGATTTGAGGCAATAATTATTATGAGCATTTTTTCTCTGTGGAACAAAGGATAACTTAATCACAAGTTAAATCAGAATTCAGATCCTCTTTTTGCTCAGGTAACTAATTTAGATACTATTTATATATTAACATCAGTAGTGTTAAATATAAGAAATATGCTTGAATAAGGAATATAATTACTGGTTTGTTTCTAGAGAGGTAACCCAAACATAAAATTTCACATTTTTGTTAGCATTCTGTTTATGAGAAGATACTGAAGTTTTTAAAGACAGAGACTAACCACAGTTTTATGGAGTACAAAAATTTCACTTTTGATAAAGACTGATGTAATCCCTACAATATAAATATTGTTCCAAGAAGGATTTTACCTGCTATCAATTGTTTACTTTGCTTATTCATTGTGTACAATATAACATCTATATCCAAACCCACATAAATTTGGGAGTCATTTAGGGACATAAAAAGAACAAATGACATTTCCAATATGTAGCTGACAAATAAATTGTTCAGTAGGCTGAATTACTTGCTGTAGGTGAGATCAGAAAGGTTGCCTGATTCATTTTGTAGGAACATACATTCAGTTGCTTCTCACCTTAGTTGCTATAACTGAAGTATGTTACGTCTACAACTACAGATCTTTGGAAGTATGTTACATCTACAGATATTTGGATAAAGTAAAAAGATTATGCCAGTTTCTTTAAGGATGAAGCTAGGAAAAATTGCCAAAGAATTTCTTTCTCTTAACATTTTTAAAGGTTCTTCCTCTTCACTGATATCAGTGAAGACACTGATATCTCTGTTCCTTGGAATGGACATTTTAAATAGGTTTTGAAAAATTGGACTTTGTCTGTGGCCTTCACCATTTAGCTGTCCAAAGCTTGCATCTTCAGAGAATGCCCTTGTCTCACTTTTGGGCCACCGGCCCACCTGCACATGAATGAGCAGAAATTGACTCCTGGCACGACAGACATAGCTGGACTTTCTTCAGGAAGACTGATCCTGACTGATCCTATCAATAGCTGCACTGAAATGGCAGAAGACTGTAAGGCAGAGCAGGAAGTCTGCCTTGTTCTGTCAGGCGGGATCAGAACGACAAAGAGAAGAAAGTGAAGTCTGAAAATGAAGAAAAGAAAAATGTCTGGAATAACACTTGATGGCCTGTAGCAGTACAGAGCTAGAGTCTCTCTGATTCTGGACTTCTTGCCAGTTTGTAAGAAGAGGTTTTGTGCCACAGCTTATACAGAAAACCATCCCCTTTACCTTAGTTTTTGCTCTGTTTCTGCCTAACAGCAAAGCCTCCTCTTATATTGAGTCATGCTGCATTGATTGATCAGCATATAAAGCCTGAAAACAAAGTTAATCATTCTTTCCTTTCATGAGTCCCTGGAAGATTTTTGCACATAATATGCTTCAGCGCTGCTATTTGTTTCTCCTATCTTAAACTTTTTATTATTTTGGATCCTTTGAATTAGGCAGAGCCTTACGTTGTTGGGACTCCCATCTGTGTCGTAGCTTGGCAAAAAGAGATCTCAGTTCACCCTGAGCGAAAGTGGGTGTTGGAATAGTGTTTGCCTTCTATAGAATATCAAGTGGCACAGCTACAAATTACTACTGCAAGGCAACACAGCAGTTTAACAGGCTTTTTTGTTTTTTAAGAAGGAACTCATTTTCTTAAATCCCTTTCTTAATGCAAAGGAATTTTTACTATTTCTTTCATGTTTGCTGTGCAAATCTACATGGAAAGGAAAGATCATGTGTGACCACCTGCATTAGGCAATCAGTGTGATGGATTCATCAAACTCTCAGCAATATCTTCAGGCTCCCCTTAAGGTGGATTATATGTGTTAATCAGTCAGTGGGTGCCAAATGCTGCTACTTTTAAACTGGGCTTACAGGGGCATAAAGTGCATCAGGGATCTGATGCACAATCTGGGACAATTTACTTTGGGATGGTTGTTGTGGTTCTTGTGCTGCCTCTGCTTTGGGAACAATTCAGTGGCTTATGTGGCAGATCCACAGGGTACAGTTGACAAATGGAGGAAAACTGAAATTGGTGCAAGTCCACCATTGGCACTGAGCTGTACCTTGCATCAGTGCAGGACTGAGTGTGAAATCCCAATATCACAAGCAGCTTAGCCATTCTGCAACAGGGTGAGAACCCCTTTGTTGCCAAGGAAAAGAGAATTAGGGGTACAAATGGTATTGCACTATTGCATTTGTCTGGTGATAATCTGCCCTGCTCAAGAACTGGCACACTGAACTAGAGCAATTGTATCCTTTAGCCTTTCCCTCAGTCTTTCAGCATTCACATTCAAAAGTAGTGTAAACAATGAATAAACTATTTAAGGCCTTAAGTACTGCAATACTTGGCTGTACAGAGAAGTCTGGTTCATGTTCTAGATACCGCCTCCAGAAACAAAAGTATTTTTAAAGGAATTTATGTATAGGATTTCTCTACCTGCACAGGGTTTTTGCAATTGGGATTTTTCTGCTTATAAAGGACCCAAACAAAGAGTTCTCAAAAACTTTTAAACTTCTTCAGATCTAATAAGTTTGTTTGTGTTGAACAGGAGCCATGGCTCTGACGTGTATGCAAATGCAATTGCATTTTGCATGCAGTCAATGGCAGTTCTCTCTGATTATGATAATTTGATTAAGAGTATGTACTGATTTTTTCTGCTATTCCGTGTTTACTTTAGGAGTTGGGTAGTGGTAGTCTAATGTGAAAGGCCTTTTTCCTGGCAGGAATGGGATGTGTAGTGACTGCAGTGCTTCTGGGTTTTATTGTAGAAGCCCAGTCTTTAACAGCTTTTAGTACATCTTTTTGTGAAAATACCATTCTTCTTCTTTTTCTTCATCATTGTCTTGGTCATCATCATCAACTTGGTTTGGAATTTGTCACCTTTATGGCCTTTCAGTCCACAGAGATGGAGTTATCGTGTGGCCTTGTGTTAATTTGTGCCTAAATTTGCCTTTTGATTTTCATCTGACACAGTATGCCTCACTTTTCAGGGCTGTGGCCAAGCAATGCAGTGAATTTAAATTTTCAGATTTCCTACAATCCCATTTTATTCTGAAAGGACAAAGATGTTTGTCAGAGTCTTCAGTTTGTTCACTCCTTTGTCTCCAGTGGCTGCACAGATATCTATAGCCATTGATAACCATGACCCCTGATAACCATTGCTCTGTCCCCAGCCTTTTCTTCAGAGAGAAAAAAAGACTAGAAAAAGCTGCTGTTTACCTGCCTATAACTCAGTGCAAGCTATTTGGAGCATGCTGAGGTGCTGCTGCTGATTTGGCCTCCCAGATGAGTTGGCAGAGGAAAGGTTGTTTCCCTTCCTGAGCATATGGGGAACAGAGAACGGGCAGAACAGAAGAGCAAAGCCTGCAATCTCATGTCACTGTGAGATGCCTCTCATTGTTCCAGCCTCTGCTGCTTATAAAAACAAGTTGAATCATCCCAGATTATAGTCTGGCATATTAATGTAAACTGTGACTGGTTGGGGTTACTTTTAATATGCCAGCCTTGTGTTTGTTCGGCAACTCTTACGCAACATCTGTGGTATTGGAGTGCAGGGGGCTGAAGAGAGGGGAAAAGGAATGAGTACAGATGTCTCAGGGGAGTTGACTGGTAGAAAATAGACTTGCTAGGTCACACTGTCCACTCAGCTTCTACTGTTATGCTGCGGAGAAACAGGACTGTTCCAGGCACATTCTGAGGTATCCTCTCCTTGTGGAGCTGTTGTGCCCAGCTGACTCCAGCTGAAAAAGCCTTGCCCATATCAGAAATTCTCATTACATCTCTCCTGAGAATGCAGTTTTAGGAGTCATCTTTTTGGCAGCCCTGCCAGCTGACACAGCTCTCATTCTGTCCTTGCATCACTAGCATAATTGCACTGGCAAACTGCTTGTAGGGTTGCTTGGTGTGCTGGTTCATGGAATTGAACTGGTTTTAAATTGAGCATTTTCCTTTGCATGCCTTATAAGCAGTTGTACCAGCATAGCTGAAGGAAAATCAGCAGCTTTGGCTTTTTTTAAAGAGGTCTGTTGTCAGGACCTTCACAGTCATGGAGCTCCTTCAAAGATATAATGCTAAAAAGTTTTGGCAAAAGGTGTGCAGAAGCCTTCATGAGAAGGTTCTAGAAATCTGGTGTTTCCATGGTATTGGTGACTCAAGGGGGATGTGTGACCATTGTATCAGCAGCCTCAAATACTGTGCAGTGGAATCCCTTGTAAATATCTGAGGAAATTTTTTAAGGTATTTTTTGACAAAATTTACCTTTATAAATTCTGCCTTTATTTATATTGAGCAAACGTGACTTGAGTATAGCCAGTAATATAAAGATACAGCTGGGGTTTTTCATTGTTGTTGGCGGTGGTTGGTTGGTTTTTTTTAACATGAATTACATTAAGATGAAGAAGAAAATAGCAGGTGGAAGAGTAGAATAAAGAGAAGGACTGCACCTGAAGCAAGGGTTAGGTTTGTAAAGAGGAGCATATGAGATATAGGAGAACCATTAAAAGTTTATATTGTGAAAAGTTGGTTATTCTGAATCCCAGAATCTGGTGTATATTGGAATAGGCCTTGGAATAATAGAATAGAATGCTTTTATTGGAAATGAGGAGCCTGAAGAGCATGGTGCAGAATGCCTTTAAGAGGGGTTCAAAGGATTAGGTACTGCCAAATCAGCATTGAAAAGAGGGACACTAGAGCACCCTAAATAGAAATAGAACTTTGTGGATGTTATTTACTTAAAATTATTTCTTTTACTGAGCAATTGTGAAGAACATTGTTGTTTTCCCCAAGAAAAGGTCACAAATTTTTTTTTTTTTAAGATCTAGCCTCGGTATAGTAGTGAGTGAGATTCAAAGATGAATATTAACGCTGTAAAATGTAAGCAACCAAACCATTTTTTGGTGCAAAATTACCTCACTTTCCACTTCCAAAAAACAAAAGTCAGCCCGGTGACGACTTGTGTTTCACCTCACACAGATGAAGATTTCAAAGTTATTCACAACTTTAAGTAGAGTTGTAAGATTAGTAAGGTGGTTTGCCACTTCTAAATAGCAAGGATGCCACCCTGCCCATAAAAATAAAAGGTTGGGCACTGGATGACACGTTTTACTAATACTATAATGTCTGCCTTTAATCTTTTAAGTAAACATTCTTTTTCAAGACTTATATTTTTGAATTATCCATTTCTCGGATAATGGTTTAAGATACATATACGTGATTTCCATTTAACCAAGCAGGTAAATCCTGCTTGAGAGACAATTTAATTGACCCCAAAATAGCTCGTCCATTAGGATCTGAGCATTTCTTTTATATGAAAAACAACCAGGGACTAAATTAAATATGTGTTCACAGAGGTTTTATTGTAGGTAATTTTGGGTATGGATGACACAAATTTAAACTGCCAGAAAATGCGATAAGTCTCATTTGAAAGAAATAGTTATATTCTATAATATATTTCTATATTACAAAATATATTCAATTTTTAATTACCATATTTGTTATGTTTGTATTGAAATAAGTTTATTTTTCATCTACTGTGAGGGAAAGTCATGAAGTTGAGGTCAGCACAAGGATTGGAAATTGGTGTTTGAAACACAAGGTGGTGCCATTGTGTAAAGTTGTGCTTCTGTGGAGTTTCTGAAGGCAGTGAAGGTGAAAATGGTGTTTAAAAACTTGTGAGAAATGTGTGCAGAGAAGTTAGCAGTTTTAAATGAAAGATTTGTAGCACAGGATGAAGGCGAGTGTGCCTGCAGTTCTGGTTTTGTGATACACAGAAGGAAAAGGGATCTCTCAGGAAAGAGCTGTGTGATAAATTGATGTTTTATTTTGACTTTAAGTCCGCTTGCAAGTATTTTCCTTTTTTGGTTTCAAAGGGGGAGAGAGAACTTAACTCACAGTGTGAATCTAGGAACCATCTCCTAGCAGCTTTATATTGTGAATATATCAAAACAAGCTTCCCTTGTGTTACTTCAAATACACCCTAAAATGCCTTAGGATTAAAGCAATCATCTGTAATACAATATCTGTGGCTCATCGTTGATTGGCTCAAAACATGAAATACAGCTTTTTTTTCTTGGAACAGTCCTTGTTTCCTTCATTGTCTGCTTTACTAAAATTCTGCATTCCTTGTCTAATCCTGAGATATTAAAATAATTAAGTGGGATAGTCACAGTTTCACTAATGAAGCATAATTGAGCTTTGGAATACTTTGATATTAAAATTTAAAAGAAAACATAAAAATGGATTTGCTGAGCATGTGCACATTATTCCTATATATTGCTCCCTGGTTTGGGCAGTAACTGGGGAGCTGGCTTCCCTAAGGACATTTGAGCTCTCCTGTTAACAGTTTTTTTAGGCTGCAAATCTCTATCACAAAATGTGTGCAACTGTACTTATTGCATCTGTGAGAAGAGTTAGGTCTAACCAAAGTAATCATTGTAACTTTAAGGTGTAAATTTGATTGCATCAATGTTTATTCTTTTAGGTAAAGTGGTCTAAAGAAAATCAAAGTTTTGCAATAGCCATTCAGATCTGGCTGCTGTTTGTAAATGATACCTTTTTAATTAACTTGTTGGAAGAAATGTGTTTGACTTTATTCAGCAAATGCTATAGAATGATTGCTCCTATTGAGTCAGATAAAATATTATTTAATGTGCTTTGTTTCTTAAATATATCAGGTCCTAATAACAATTTATGTGACCTAGAAAACACCAAAGACTTGGCATCAATTTTCAAATTACTTCTTTCTTTCAGACCAAGAATCCTGTACTGTAATAATGTCTTACACACAGGGTTGCTTATTATAGATGTTGCATGCACTTTAAGTGCTGTGCAAAGCACCTCTCCCATGTAATTACACAAACATATTCTTAATTAATATGACTTGTGTTAGCGTGATCGAGCAATGGAATATTTTTTAGGTGTGTGTTTTGCAATTCTGAATGAAGGCTGACAGATGAGGAATGTAGTTCTCAATATCACACATCTCGTGAGGAAGTCCTTGGAAAGGACAAAGGCCAGGACAGCTGGTGAGACTTCACAGTAATGAACTACCTTTAAAAGTCCTCAGACATATATTGATGCAGGAATTGCAGACCCAGGCTCTTCCTGATCCTTAAGGATCTGTATAGAAAGGTGTTGTCAGATATGAAGAGCACTTAGGGGAACCGGAATAGTTTGTTTACTCCATGTGGAGCAACTTGACTCTGTCAAAGTGAAATGCCTCTCTACAACTTCAGCGTGCTGGAGTGATGTATTTTGTGTTCCCTGCTTTTGTAATTTAACCACGGGGTATCCTGGAGGTAGGGCCTATCGTGCAATGTTGTATTACTCAGTTCCATGCTGTGGATCTGTTGCTTTTTTTAGCAATTTTGTGCAATTCTTCATATGTCAATGCCTGCAATACTTGCAGAAATTTGGTGTTGGGAATGAAGCTAGAAAATTTATGGTTCATCTCCCCCTGTCTATTAATTTTGCCATTCTATTTTGAACTGCTATAAGGCAGCACAGAGCATATGTCATAGATCATGATAATCACTCATGGAAATTAGATTGCACATGTTTAGTCTTGTAGAGAGATAGTTTTGGGTCTGTGATTTCATAAAACTTTTGAAGTTATGGCCATACAGCTACTGAAGAAGTGGGAGCAAGTAGATGAAGAGAATAGTTCCTTCGCCCGGATTTTATCAGAAGCTGCTTTGTTTGGTGGAGCGCTGCTTTAGGGATAGATCAGCTGGTTGCTGGTGTACATGGAGAAGCAGTGTAATGATGCACAACTGGGATGACCAGTGGTGGAAGCAAAAATTCAGTGTAACATAGGCCACTGACCATCTCTGAACTCACTCCAGTGAGTTGGGTAGACAGGGGAGTTCTGACAGTGCCAAAAGGTATTTTGCCATTCCCATCTGAAGGCTCCCTCAGTTGCAAACTAGTTGAACATTGGGAAACAGCTGTTGGGACTGTTGTGGAAATTTCTGATGCTTTGAGGGAGGAGACTGCTGTGAAATGCAACAGCAGTGGGGATGTTTTATAGATAGAGTGCTCAACACATTTAAGTGATATTGGGTAAGCAAAAATGCCTATCCTCTCTCTGCTTCTCCCATTACCCTATGCAAAAAAATCTTGATGGGAAAAAGTATTTTATAGGATGCCACAAGCAGACAGCATCAGGTATGGACAAATATACTTAAGGCCTCCAGCTGATACTGCCCATGGGAGTAGGTCAGAGGAGAAGAGACATCAGCAATTTAGTCACTATGGATAAACCTGTGCAAGCTGTCTTGACACTGCAGTATGTCTTGAGGCAGCTTCCAGGAGATGGTAAAGACTTGTGTTCCAAAAACCACTGGACAAAAAAAATTGAGATAACACTCTGCTCCTTACCAGGATGGCACCCCTCTCTGGGGATGCAGTGGTTGGAAAGGGAGCACCGACTTTGCACCACCGGGAAAGAAACACTGGACCTGGCAGTAGGCATGCCAAAGTCTTTGCCTTTTGTCTTCTCATGAGCTGAAGGTACAAAAAAGATGTGGCTCCTGTAATTACTGTGTTTCTCATAGTACTGGAAAGACACATTCCTGGTTTTCTTTAAAGAGAGGTTTCAGCAGGTCTACATAGTCTTGGAGGATGCACAGGTATGGATGCAAGACCTGCTCAGGTGTGAAGCAGTGCAGTGAGTGATAGGCTGCCTGAAGGGTAGGTAGGAACATATCTATAAAACCAGAAAACCAACAAACATGCTGTATAAAACTGTTCCTTTTCATTTACAGTGACATAAAACATCAAAAATTTAGCTCAATTAAAGTATGAGGACATCACTTCAGGAAGGTCAGCTTAAGTGCCCTATCTGTTTGAATGTCTTTTTTTAGACAAACCCTGTGTTCTGGTGATTGCCCTTCCTCATAGATGTATGGCTTCACTAGAGCCATACTCATTTGGCTGAGTTTTCCCATGACTGCTCAATAACAGTACAGAGGGAAACCCACAGAGAATTAATCCAGTCATGGTTGTGCTAATTTCCAAAGAAGCAACTGAAAATAAGGGGAGTTTGTAATAAATGCAATATAAAACCTGTTTACATGACTGATTCTCCTCCCCACCCCCACCAGTCTGACCTTACCTCATTCCAGATTTCCCAGTTCTAGCTGAAAGCATTTTTGTGAAGAATGCTACCAGGAAAATTCCCTTTTTTTATCTTGGCTATGAAAGACTTGTATGAAAGACCTTTCAATGGCAAGGGGGAATCTGTCTAAATGTGTTGCTATTGAAAGAGGATTGGTTTATGGTCGCATAGTTTGATATTCTTAGGACTATACATTTTAATCTTTGATCTAGAAATTATTTCAGGAGTCTGCTCATAAGCTAAAAGAATTTCTATCTAAATGTGCCATCTTCAGCTCCAGGTATAACCAGAAGATTTATCCTTTTTTCTGAGTGAGTTTTCTTAAATATGGTTTCACTGGACAATTTCAGGGGGTTTCCTCTTTCTTCATTTAGCTGGTATCTTATTTTCAGATATAACAATTTGTACAGGCTCCATGTAAATGTTTTTTCGGTTGTGTATTCAGGGAGGAAGTAGATTCTCCTCTTTGAGATTGTAGTGGTAACACCAACACACTGTCACTGTTTTCAGGATAGATGCATAAAATTGGGTATTATAGCTGATGTATTCCAGTCTGATCGCCAAAAAGAGTCATTCAAAGGAAAGTAAAGGAAATATTTTATGTATGTAAAGTGTTACTCGGATTGTAGTGGTAACACCAACACACTGTCACTGTTTTCAGGATAGATGCATAAAATTGGATATTATAGCTGATGTATTCCAGTCTGATCTCCAAAAAGAGTCATTCAAAGGAAAGGAAATATTTTATGTATGTAAAGAGTGTTACTCAAGATATATTCCAAATTTTAGCAAGTTAATATGATTTGAAGCAGTTGTTTCGGCACTTTTTTTTTTAAAGACGTAGTGGAATTTGAAATGATGAGCTTAACTTGGAAGGTAAGCTTAACTTGGAAGGTAAGCTTCTAAATTAATATTTTAAAAATAGTAAGAGTATATTCTTGCAAATGGGAATAGAAAAAATCATGACAATATGTCCCCCACCCCTGCTGATTTTGGTCCTAGAAGCCCTTTCCACCTTCATCTTTTCGTAGTCAAGGTAACAAACATTGTTCCCCATCTTTACACAGTGCCTCAGTCACTGCTTGCAGAGACTTCTGTTGACCCAATTGTATTTTGGCTTTTGGGTAGGTGTATAGGGTAATTTCCAATTCTTTCAGACTATTGACTTTCCTTAATACTTATATCTTCATAAATATAAGTATAAATACATGCTGTTCTCAATGACAGTGAATACTGTTCAATCACTGTTTGTTTAATAATGAGAAAAATCCAACTCAATCTATATATTATTTCTGCAAAATATGCAATTAACTAAACTCAGCCTTTATGCAGTAAACATGCACTTTGGATAATCTGTTCAATGAGAATAATGCAGACATTACACCCATCCTGATATGTAGAAGATGATCCATGGGGGAAAAGATACATGTGCATAAGTCAATTATTTGAGAATAGAGTCCTTAATTTCTTCAGGCTCTATAAAAAGAATTTTGGCATCTGTACATATTTATTTTAGAGATATAGGGGTAAATCTTCAGCACAGAGCATGGGGAGTTAACCATGGAACATTCATTAATGTTAATGGGATTTCTATGGCTAATTCCCCACACTGAAAATTTAGCCCAAAGAGATTTGAAAAGTGATGTTGAGAAGCAAGTTGGTCGGTTAGTCTCATTACTCTCATGTTATTAACTGCTCTATCTGCCACTGCCTTTGTATGAGCACTGAGATATTATACTTAACAGTTAATAATAAAGGGCTCTATGCTAAGTACATATTCTATTGTGGAGGTAAAATAATGCAGTTATATAAGCAAATTTTGGATATTTTCATTGAATAAAACCTCTGCAAAACCATAGACAAGAAGGGGAAAATACCTATTCAGTCATATTTTTAGGCAGCAGAAATTGTTTACATTTCTAGTACAGCTTTAGCACCAAAATGATTTTTTATTTTCTTACATAGTATTTTGCTATTGGGTGCAACTTCAAAACTGGCCAACTTGTGCAGGAGATTGGATCCACTGACTTCCACATTCCTTCTAGCATAAATTATTTTAAGATTCAGACTTAGTATAACATTTTTCTTAAAGCCAGTTAATTTTTTCTTTTGTAAAAGTTAATTGAGATAGGAAAATTCAGTTTCTGTTTGTCTTTAAATTTTGAAGAATGCTTGGAACCTGGGAGAACATAAAAAGCTATTTTATATACTAAATGGAGAATATTGTTTTAAAAGGAAATACAGGCTCCAATGAAAAAAAGTTTGTCAGTTTCATGATGCTCTTTTTCTCTGTTAAGGTATGTTAAGGGTATGCAGCACAGACTGTAAGTGGAATGTGACATGTGTGTGTGCATACATATTTCCTCATTTCCTTCTTTTTTTTTTTAATCTTAGCAGTTTCCCTTGCTTTTGAGGGGAGCTATTAAATTGCTCTTCCAGTTGTGATTCAGAGCAGTCAGGAGCCAGCCATTAGAGGGTGCTTCTGCACCAAGGAGCTCTCTTTCCTTGAAACCAAATTTACTTAACTTTAAGTATTTGTAGATTTAACAAGGAATCATTTTATGTTTCCTAGAATTATCCATTTTCTTCTTAATTTACATTCCTTCCTGGACTACTATTCTTGGAATTCAGAGGATTAAGATGCTGATAACTAAAGGTGATTGAGAGAAGGTGGAATGATTCAAAACAGCAAAATTATTATATTTTGTAATTGTTGCTGTAAAAACAAAAGAAAATATACATGGACCCCATGTAGGTGAAAAATCAGCTGGTCTCTTACCTAATTAATGATAAAGATGAGCATCTGTACATTACAGCACTTACCACTTTATTACTGCCTTGTTTAGAAATACATTCGTTCATTATAACTCCACTGCATATATTAGCAGCAAGAATAGTAAAATAGATTCAGTTTGCAAATTTCTGCCATTGCTAGTAAAGATTTAAAAATAAAACTCTCAGTGCAATACAGCTGGGGTTTTCTTTCTCTAGAATCATCATGATTCCTCATTCAGTAGCAAACTTAAAAATGCTGTGTCTCTGCTGTAAGAATGTGCAGGCAGCAGAGTAGGGAACAGGATTTATAGCCGTTTGTCCTAGGAATACAAATTTAAAGCCTGCACTTCTGACCCAGGACATTGGTGCAAGGTTAGTGAAGGAGAATGGAAATAAAAAGATTTCTAAAAGAAAATTCGGCTGTTATGGAATCAGTTCCTAAGACTGATTGAATAAAAGCCATTAAAATTCAAAAGTGGAACATAGCACAAAGCATTACATCTCAGTTCTATACCCGGGAATGGTCACGAGCACTCAGCAAAGAAATCTGCCACCTGCAAGTCTTTGTTAAAGCCAGCCTGTGGAGATGGTGATTCTGAAAATACTCCTCCTGGAGAAGTTGATACATCTTTGCACTAATTTTCTGATTCAAGGTAAGGATTTCTGATATCCAACAGCTTTTGAAAGCTGCCCAAACTTCCAAAGACCATCTCAGCTAAAATGTTGGCACACAGCTGGAGGAATGGGCACAGAGCATGGAAAGGAAAGAGATCAAAGCTTTCTTCAGGAGCTTCTTTAGGAGCCTACAGCCTCCTAAGCCTGAAATAGGGTAGCCAAATGTCCCTTCAGGCATAAGTGTCCACATCTTTATTGCACCAGTGTATGCTGATAATGCTCATAGTAGCATATTTACACAAAGGGCTGCTGGTGCTGCTGTCTCCAGTTTTACATGTACAGCACAATATCTTTTCTGAAATTCTCAGGACCTTTCTTCTCGTAAGGCAATGTTTACATTGCAAGAACATATGCTGATAATGCTCATAGTAGCATATTTACAAAAGGGCTGCTGGTGCTGCTATCTCCATTTTCACATGTACAGCACAGTATCTTTTCTGAGATTCTCAGGACCTTTCTTCTCATAAGGCAATGTTTACATTGCAAGAATACATGGAATTAAAATGGGTGAATTTTCCTGACGTCACATTCACTAACAACTTGGGAATTTAGTATTTGCATATATATTTAAGTAATGTGACTTTCAGCATCAGTGGGTGTGCTTTGTAAAGCTGACATACATTGTTGTATAACTAATTTAATTCTAATTCTTCCAAGAGATTATGTGATACTCATTAATGTTCCTTTTATCTGTTAAAAGGTGTACATTTTTGCTTTAGTGCCTGTACTGTCTAGTTCTTACATAGTTTTTTTTTTCGATTCAGAGTGAAACCTACACAAAAGTAATACATCTTTCTTTGGCATGGACTGAATTATTGGATACTGTGAATTACTGGATATTGTATATCCTGTTCTTTCTATGCAAAATTTGGACCTTCTGAATAAACATATGGGTAAATGGAAGCATGTGAGCGCTTTGAAGGTATTGGGCATTGAAGGATATGTTGTGTCATTTTAAAGGTAGTTGTTGATAGATTTTCAAAAACATTTTTAGATGAGACTTATGAAAACAATGTAAAATGATACTAAGAAATCTGTAATGCAACAGTTTGTAATGTTTGCCCATCAAACTTCAGCCCCAACCTGATATGTTGGCACTATCCTTGTGCAAATCAGAATAGTATTGTACCTTGGAACAAAATATTGGTGTGCACGCTCCTCTCACAAGGAGCTTGGACCAACCGACCCAGCAGTAGATTTTCTTCTGAGCTGAATGATAACAGGATGCAATTTTAAGTTAGAAACTCTTTGAAAATGAGCTACATGGATTTTTCTGCTGGTAGCATATTTGAGTAGCTGTTGTAAATCACTGGTTGAGTTCACAACTGGTATTTTAAAATTAGAACCAGGTAGCAATGACTGATTAATTGAAAATGGAGTTTACCTAATCTTATACTTTTGTAAGCTAATTACACCTTCTGGTATTACGCTTTATAATTTTAACAGGATTGATTCCTTCAGTAAATATTTATTGAATTAACAAGAGCTACTTCATATGTTTTTTCCAATAAGTACCATAAATCCATTAGCTAATGATGGGAGTAGAGCAAATAAGTATTGTAATGAAAAGAAAGGATAGATGAACAAATATACTGCATACTCTAACTCATGACTAAAGATAGTGAGGAGACGCATATTTTATTTCTGTGCATCTCGTCTCCTTCAAGTCTGTCCACTAAAAACCACCTTCCATATACAGCTGAATTAGTAAGACAATAAGCCTGAAGCCAGAGAACATATCACCAATATTATCTGAAAATACAGAGGGAACCAATTCACATTTCTCTCCATAATCTGACTATGTGTTGGGAAGGTGCTGCACTCTAGCTGGTTGTTTCGGAAGTATTAAGAGCTGCCTAAAAATCCATTTTACATTTCAAATTTCATTTAATACATAATACCTATGACTTCCACCACTACTTTATTTTACAGAAGCTAAGATGAACTACTTGTTCAGACCAGCCAGAATTTAGAGCTCTTGCATACATGAAACTGGAACTGGTGGTTGAAATTGCCTCTCCATCAGTATCAATATCAATATCTAGTATATCAAATAAAGCTACTGTAATGTTCTGCTACTTCAGGCAGATGAAGTTAATCATAAAGTGGCACCTAACAGTATTTATCCCATGGTGATAAATAGCAAGAGGAAAGTTTTCCTTAAAAGTGTTGGATGCTATCCATTATCTGTGTGATCTCTTTGCAGATCCTAAAACTCGACTTCTCTTTACTATAGATACTCAAATGTATAGGAATGGTGCTGGAAGTCAGTAAATCTATTGGCATTATGTTGTAGGATGGCTTTGAGACCAAAACTGTTTTAAATAGTGGGCAAAGGCAACTGCAGGGGTCTGACTGACAGCTGGTCTTACTTGGCTCCCATAAGAGGTAGAATGAAGCTGCTCTGAGTTTTTTGACCATTTTGGACCTATCTTGTTTGCATTTTTAATGAGGTAGTTTTCTGAAACTAGCTGTACTTGCAGACTGATTATTTTACTGCCGTGGTTTTCTCAAAAGTGGTAGGAGAGTTTATAGTTCAATATTAAAATCTGTGTATATTTTAGTTTATGTACAACCCACTGCTCAACAGTTTCATTGTAATTATGAAAATGCTTAAACAAATGTATTTTTTCTTCAAAGTTATTTTCCCTTTTGCATATCTGCATAATTAGAACACAACATAAACTATACTGTAACATTACAATCAGGAATTAATTATTGTAACATGAAATTTTCATTTTTTTCTTCTAACTGCAAAGGTGAGTATGGCTTAAAATTGAAAAAATACAGTCCTTTTCATAGCAACTTGTTTGAAGATCATAAAGGAGTACAAAAGAAGAAAAGCTTTTTGTTTGTGTTTGCAATCAAATCTTCCTTAAAAAGAAGTCTGACACACAGGCATTGTAGTTTTTTAAACATTACATTGAAGAAACCAAGATACAAGTCTCTCTGGATTAACTAGAATTCAAGTATAGCAGAAAAAAACCCCCACATTTTAAAATAAATGCTCACAAACAAGAATCTCAATGAGTCTTGCAAAAGGCTATTCAAAGGTGATTTTCAAATATTAGTAAGGCTTAATTTATTGCTTGCCTAATTTATTGCCTGCATCTAAACAAAATAGGTCAACATAAAATAGCTACTGTAAATTATTTAAATGTAAAAACATTCTAGAAAGGAATGCAAAAAACAACATCTAAAGATGTAGATCTAAAAATAATCTGTTTGTTCTAGTAAATTTATTCAACTCATACAATATACTCAGAAATATATTTCTATTTTTTAAAGGCAGCTTGCAAATGTGCAAGATTTATAAATGAAATCGATGTGTTTACCAATGTTCTTTAGAAAGTTCTTGAAGCACATACTGAGTGAACATGCAGAATGTAAAGTGTTAAAGGCCAGAGCTGTACAGTTCGGCAAGAAATTAGTTGGTACAGCTCATAAATGGAAAACTAAATAGTTGTTCATGCTGTATTTTTGAGTGCTCCTCTTTACCTGACACGTGTACAGGTCTAGTTAGTTGTGCAATAGCTAAATCTGAAATTCTGCATAAAAATATAGAAGACTCTTATTTGCTTATGTGCGAATATAGTTAAAATTCGGACTGAACTGTGGTTTAATCCATAGCTTTGGACTGACAACAACATAGTTGTTGTTCTGATCACTGTTTATTTCATAGCAGCCCATGCTGCAAGGCAGCTGATGAACTAGTATTCCAATGCATAGATGCACAGATGGAAAGAAACAATTTACATCTGCTGTCTGCAGCACTGCTGTAAACACACACATTTACATCATTCATTTTCAATGAGAACTAATGTTCTAAGTTTAAAGACTGGCCATATAAACTTCCTTGCAAACAGGAATTGCAGCAACAGTAGGGCAGTGGAGCAAGGATTTCTCATGTGCTTGGATTATTTGTAGGCCCTTCTACCTTCTTTTTGCTTAGCTTAAAAAAAGAGAGATTTTGTTTTCTTCTCCTTTGGCTGGTGATAAGAAAACACTGCTACAAAATTTTATGACCTACTGACCTTTAGTATTGAAAAATTGGTTTATTTACAACAGCAATCACTATCTAAAAGAATGTCGTAAAGCAGCTTGACATTTAGTACTTCTGTAATTGCCTTATGTCGTGTCAGCACTGGATATCTGTAGTTTGGATCACTTATCTACTATCTGGTTTATATAAAGGCCTTCAGGGTCTTTATCAAAATGTGTATATGAACTTTTCACTCTGTGAAGTAAAAACCCAGGTCAATTATATCTATTTTCTGTGACCTTCTTAACTTTTCACACCCACTCTGTCTGAGAGTTGTTACAGATTGTAATACTTGCCTGCAGTATCAATTGGAGAATGGTTCTTAGCTTCATTAAGGTTGTCAGAGGTGTGGCTGATACATAAACTTAAGTGTCTTCTTGACAAATGGCATTACCTCCCTCAAATTAATTCTGCTTCACTGTTGTTAATCTTATTATCTGTTCAGTTAATCAATAGCTGTCTTTCGAAAGAGAGGACCAATAATGTGGATTGGAAGTGTGTTTCTGAAGGCAGAAGCCACGGCAGTGTGGCAGAATTCAGTTTCTGATCCTGTCATCTTCTACTTGAGTGATAACTCAGCAAAAACCAGGCCTCGGTTTTGACACATGAACAATCAATTTGGTGGCAACAAGTTACCCCATATAGATTTTCTGTAGTATTTTTGCACGTGTCCTTGAACTTCAGCACCCTGTATCTAGCAGAGAGAGTTTTTAGTTCAGAGCTCAGAGGACGGACTGGACAGATGTCTAAGCCAACAATTCCCATTCTGAATAATGGCCCATGTGCCTTTTTGCCCAATTAATTGTGCAAGAAATAATTGATGTCAACTGGAGATAAAATTTTTGTTCTGTTTCACGTAGCATTTTTTAGAGCATTTACGGTTTTTCAGTATTCTTACTTTGTGTCAAATAATCATGTTCTTAAGGAGCTATATATTTAACTATATATTTAACATGCAAATATATTTAAGTATAAAAATTCAGTAAATAGAACTGATATTGCAAAAAAGAGGATAATTTTCAGATTCCCAAACCAATAAAACAAACCTCACAAAAAATAACTTAATGGAACTTGATAGAACTTCACAGCATAGGGGAATAAATTTGCTATGTATAATTTTCATGTCAGAATTCTTGAGTTATCAGATCATGTATTTCCTTTCCATGATTATTCTGCAAGCCATATTTCGGCCTTTCTTACAATAGAAGTTTCAGTGTGTATTTTGATACAGAGTGCTCCTGTATGTTGTTCACCCATCTACAAAATAGTTTTCCTATTTAGATTGAGGAAGTTAGAATAATCAAAAGAATTTCCTTCATTCATGTGTTTGGCAAAAATATTCTGAATCATTAGAGTCTGAAGAGAAAAAAAGTAGCAACAGTAAATATTTGCCTAGAGATTCAGAGGTATGATAATTGATCGACTTTCTATTTGTATTTGTTGAAAATATTCTTAATATTAATTATTATGCAATGAATAGATTTATAGAAGCATGCCTGTTGTTCTACTTGTTGAAATCAGAGGTTGGTCTTAGTGACAGGGGATCTGACTTTCATTTATACTACAAAATCTACAGTTGCTTTCTCAGTGGAAAAGGGATTTAAAGGAGAAGTAAATGAATATGAGAATGAAGCCCACTGTGCTGCTGAAGATAGCCAGGATCTCAGACAGGGGGTTTCAGTGCCAGGAGCAGTAATTGTGAGAAGGGACTGGCCTAGGCTCAGAAAGAAATAACTGCAGGACAGCGGTTGGACCTCAAGAAGCATCTAAGAGAAAGGGAGGAAAAGGAAGAGGAGCCCAAGCCTGCTTGTGCAGGGGAAGGTGCAGTGGGAGCAGAGGTGTCAGGGACCCAGCACAGTATAAGAGTGGGGACTACCAAAGCCAGCTTGCCATTACAGAATGGATTAATAGCCCATTTGATTCAAATTTGTGTTTGTTGATCAGGTCAGGCTTTTGCTTTGTGTAGCCGTGGTGGTTTTGGTCTGATCAAGAGTGACAGACCAGCATTCACTGTTGTGCTTAACCACAGTCTCACTGGAAATGAAACTCCAACCTGAGTGCAGTTTGCAAGGCACTGCAGAGTTGCAGTGATAGTACACACATCTTTGCCACTACAATGTGAAGGATGGAGACTGGAACCTCTACTTACCAGAAACTAAACCCAAGCTTCTGCAATTAAATGAATAAAACATTTAAGAATGCAGTCCCAATAGCTTATTTCCTGCATAGGTGACAGAATTACTGTCCCTGAAACCCAAAGAAGGGAGGGTAGATCAGAATGCTATCTTTGCACAAGTATAACTTCTAATCTAACTAAAATTGTGTCACTCTGTGCTATCTCCACAGCACCTTACATCCAAACATTTGTGAAATTTGAAAGTGGTGTGACTAAAAATTCTAAGCTGATCTTACCAATGGGCCCATTGAGCCAAGGCCTTACAACCTGATTGGGCTCCTGTAGTCAGTAAATTTCCACACAGGGGCAAGGGACTGTTCACATGTGCCCATCTCATGCTCTGCTCTAAGCACGTGGGCCAGTGTCAGAGATGAGAACTTTGCTAGATCATCCAGCTGGGCACACAGCACCATTCCCCAGCTGGGAGAGATCTACAGAAAAGCAATCACAGCCTGAGCTATCTCTGTGTATTCCTCAGTTCTGGTGCAGAGTTTTTCCGTGTGCCCACATGCAGATTGAGTCAGCATTTTCAGGAATTACATATTTTTGACAATTTTTTGGTGAGAAAACAGATTACTTCTAGCTAATTTAGATCAATGGATTAAAAACTTGAAAAGGTTGAGTTCACAGACACACAGACATAAGCAGCCTTCTTAAGCATCTTTCTTAAGCCAAATTAAAACTATCAATATATGTGTATAAATTAAGCATTTTCTTGTAATTGCTCTGTTGCTGACTCTTGGTCAAAAAGTAACAACTTGTGGCTGTGAAGGAAGAATCTGGATTTTTTCTATTTAATGCCAGATACAAAATGAAGTTTTACAAATTCTCATGATTTGACTAACTTCATTTCAGTATGTGTTTTATTATATATCAAACAGGCTGTGGCTTCATACAGCTATAAAAGGATGAAGCCTGTCTTATAAGATTGGGAGAATATTTTGCATTTTTTATCTGTGAGAACATGATGGAGAAAAAATTTAACTGGTCTATTTTTAAATGAATAATTACACTACATTTTAAGTTGATGTAGCTAAAAATGTAAAAGATAGTATGTCTAAAATTTTATTTCATGTGGTTTATACAAAGAAGTTGTTGTATCAATATAAAGCATACATCAAGTAGCTACTGATCTAATGCAGGTAGTTCAGTCTGAACTTTAACTTCCAGAGTCAAATAGTACATTTTTGAATCATATTTGTGCTGCAGGGAGTTTCTCTCCTTGGTGAAGGACAAATTGGTCACGAAGAGGAAGAAAAAACTGGCAGTGATTTCTACTCCAAATATTATTTCACAGAAATAGAATTTTGTAGGATGACTTGATGACTTACCTTGTTTGTTGAACATTAGGTGTCCAAGTTAAAAATTAGCCATTGTGAGTGAGCTGTAGCAGTGCCAGAGATTGGATGTTAACCTTTGCAAGGTGGAGGAAGGGAGACAGAAGTGAGATTGAGGGTAATCTGCTCTGGCATCTATAGCTAGTAGAGCTATTGTGTAATCAATCCAAAATCAAATGAAAAAATATGTATTTTTATGAATTAGAGTTAATTGTACCTATGACATTTTCAATTTCTCTGAAAAAAATTAGACCCATGGAAAATGAAAGCAATCTGGATTTTGCACCAGGGGTGGGGCAGCCCTGGATGTGCAGACTGGGGAACCAGAGGCTGGAGAGCAGTGCCATGGAAAGGGACCTGGGGATCCTGGTTGATGGAAAGTTGAACCTGAGCCAGCAGTGCCCTGGCAGCCAGGAGGGACAACCTGTCCTGGGGGGCATCAGGGACAGCATCCCCAGCCAGGCAAGGGAGGGGATTGTCCTGCTCTGCTCTGCACTGGGGCAGCCTCACCTCCAATGCTGGGGGCAGCTTTGGGTGCCGTGATGTAAAAAAGAACTTAAGGTATTAGAGAGTGTACAAAGGAGGCCACGAGGATGGTGAAAGGTCTGGAGGGGAAGCTGTGTAAGGAGTGGCTGAGATCACTTGGTCTGTCCAGCCTGGAGGAGACTGAGGGGAGACCTCAGTGGGGTCTTCAACATCCTCATGAGGGGCAGCAGAGGGGCAGGCACTGATCTTTTCTCTGTGGTGACAGGACCCGAGGGAATGAAGCCGTGTCAGGGGAGGTTTTTGTTGAATATTAGGACAAGGTTTTTCACCCAGAGGGAGATTGGTCAGTGGAACAGACTCACCAGCCAGCCAGAGTTCAAGAATCATGCAGGGCCAGGAGCTGGGTTTCAATGATCCTTGTGGGTTCCTCCCAACTCAGGGTATTCTATGATTGTGTATTTCCATGGAGTAGAACACAAAAGGGTAACCTGTGACAATTTTTATAACATAATTCCTGGTGTTGTATTATTTGTCAAAGAAAATCTGATGACATGTAAGTAGTGAAAATGGATTCTGCAGTGTTTTCTTTTATTTGGGCATTTTGTCCTATAACCTGTGCCCAACCCCATATCCAAAGCACCTCATTTAGTACATGTATGGATGCCATTGCAGCAGTTTTGTGACTTTGTGTGGCATAGAGGGACCCGCTCCCGACTGACTTTGTATTTTACCTTGCTTCCACTCCTAGGAGTGTGCCCCAAACAATGTCAATATTTTGGGGGTGATCCCCCTTGTTTAGTGCTCTTTTACTAGGAATGTTGACTTTCTGGGAGCACATTCCTGGGCCCACCTTCAATGGAGTAGGCAGATGGTCATCACAGGCTGTCCTGTATCGTGGCAGCTACAGGGTTTACCCTTCTAGTGACACTTTGGATAGTATTGTCACACTGAGCTGTGCTTCTGGCACATGAACTGCCAAGTTCAGATGGTCTGTTGTAGTCAGCATTTTCTGTTCTCTAGCTCTAGTGATGCCTTGTGAAGGCTGACCTAGAACAGAGACTAGATGGAGCTGAAGAATAAAGTTGGGATTTATTAGAAGTCCTCAATGGATACACCTTGGGCAGTACATGAGCCCAGCCAGGGCTGCACCCCAGACAAAACCAAAATGGTCACAAAAATGGATGACCAGTCATGGGATCTCACACTTTTATAAGTTTTGGTCCATTAGCATATTGGAGCTAATTGTCCAGTTACAGCTTTAGTCCATGAAGTCCCATCCTTCTTGTTTTTCTCTCTTCAGTCTACATTGTTTATGCTCTTGGGCCTGAGATCTGGTCCAGCTGTCCTTGGTCCCCAGCTAGAGAAGGAATTGTTTTGCCTACCTGCTCTGTGAAGAGAGCTTGCTGTGCCCCAATATGAAGGTCAGACCCACACACTAAAACAGCACAGAATCTGAAAAATAGAAAAGCTAAAATCTGAGGCATCACTACATTGCTCCTAGTATGTTTTCAGAGGTGTTTTTGGGATGCACTCACCTTGAGAGCTGAGCACTGCCTTTCACAAGTACCCCACTCTCCCAGGTGACTATGGAAAGAGAGGAAATACAGCACCAGTGCCCCAGATCACTCCTGCAGTGCATAGTTTCTAATTATTTGTCATGACAGAACCTATATTGAGGGTGTCAGAGAGGACTCTTGCTATCAATTTCAGCATTTGTTGATGTTATAAAGTGGCAGGGCAATTATTTTCTGTATGAATAGTTACCAAAATGAAGATTTTTTTTTTTTAAACAAAACAATCCTCACACAGATACTGGCACAGGATGACCATTGCAAAACATCTCCATTTGTCAGTAAGCTTTTGCAACCACTAAAATATCCCTGTTGTTTGTGGTGGCATTGTGAAAGCAGACAGTAAATGTGTGAGCCAGAAAAAGAACCAGCTGTTAAGCTGAATTTCAATTTTACTTTAACAGGAGAGTTATTTCATCCCATTTTTTCTAAATTCTAATCAATTTAAAGGGGAAGGAATAGAGTTCTTAAAGCTCAATGGGTGGAATTTTTCTATGTTTTCACACCTACCATTTTTGCTATAGCAGGGCCCATCTCATGGAGTAAAAGGAATATTGTACATTCTGAGAGGCATTTTTCAAATAGAAAAAGATCACTTTGTCGTCATCATCCTCATCCCCATTGTGCTGGAATATAATGATGTGGGAAATGGTGAGATATAGTTGCATAACTCTGAAAGCTGGCATGTATTCCTTTAAAAGGAACAAGAAAGAATAATTCCTCTGAAAAAAGTACTCAGACTTGATAATGCCATATTTTCTTACAGAAGCAAATTTTCTCTCTTTTTAAATTTTTACTGTGGAATGTAACTAATCAGAAGGTATTTCAGATTAGAGTTTATTACATTGGAACAGTATTTTTGGGCAGTTGTCCATTTTCACTGGCACAACAGCAATCAGCATTCCAATAATTAGCTGGTTAGTGAGTGTTCGGAGTTCAAGGAAAGGGAGAAGAAAAAATCTAAGCTCTCAAAATTCTGGTAGTTGACAAATCTCTTCTCTCTTTTTAGGTACAAGGAGAATTATGCTTCCTCTTCATTATTCACTGTGAAAGGGTGTTCTTTAGAAGTCTAGGGTTTTAACATTTTCTTACAATATTTCTTTTTTTTCCACATTTTTGAGGACAAATTTGTAAAAGTATGCATCTTGGACTTTGAGTATTTAGTGCTTATTTGAAAACTTGCTTCTCCTTTTTGGCAAGTTCCCTCTATGAGTCTGACAACAAAAAAAAAAGGACTTCAAATTATTTTCTGACCTGTCGGGTGGGAAGGCACTCAGCAGCATTAGAGCATTATGGGATGGTTTTATATTCAATAGGAGGACACAACTTGAAGTGTCTATGGAGCCTACATACAAGAGCTCTGGAATAATTTGGGCAGTTTATGTTAGATTATCTGCCATGCCAAAATCTTCTAGTCTTACCTTGTTATTTTGGGTTTGTGCAGCAAGATTTTGGTAGTAGGGGGAAGATTTTATTTTATTTCTTATTATCTTGTTTGATATTAAATTAAACTGATTTCCCCGAGTCAAGTCTGTTTTGCCCATGATGGCAGACAGTCAGTGATCTCTCCCTACCTTTATCTCACCTGCCTTTAATTCAATTTTCTCTCTCCTGTCCTGCTGAGCAGAGCAGAGAGAGCAGCTTTGGTGGGCACCTGGTGTCCAGCCAGGGTCACCCCAGCACACCTTGCTTTGGGGCAGATGTACCTCCTCTCCTGCTGAACAGATCATCTGCCACTTGAAGGTGTATGGGTTTTGTTTTAGTCAGGCCATGACAGGATTTTGAGAAGCTCACTCAAAATGATGACTTCCTGTTAGTGGGAGTTTCTAATCTGGGATCTATGGGCCCTGCGGAATGCAAGTTTTGTTTCACTTGCTAATGCAAGTAAGTAAAAAATGAGAAAACAGATAAAATTATATTGCACAGTCTCCTTTTACTTCAGTCCACATGGTAAAGGAGGGGCTGCCCTCATCTATATTTATACCAAAAATGGTTCTCATGCTCAACAGACCACCATGCTCCTAATCCTCTATTTTTTTCCAAACCTCATTCTCACTTCAGATGAAGGTATATTCTTTTACTAGGTGTGTGGTGTGCGTTGTGAGCTTTTTTTGTTTGTTTTTGCTGGTCTGTTTTTGTGGGGTTTTTTGGCAGAAGTATGGGATTTACTAAGTCAGCAAGACTTTTTGTACATTTGGGGATCAGTGGAAAAAAATGCCATTTTCACTTGGTGCTATTTCAGTGGATTAGGCAGTTCTTCAAACATAAATATTAGCTTGAGTGATAATACCTCAAGGTGTCCCAGCTTCCTTGGTGCTACCCGACATCCTTGCACATATTTTTCATCATTCACACTCTTGACATAAAGTTCTGATACTCTATGTGATAAAAATTCTGCAATTATTACCTAAATTGATTCATTATCTAAAAGGCACTCACGGGAACCAAATGAAGATACTACTTAAAAAAAAATTTTAAATATAGTACCATACTAGCAGTGGTTCTAAAGGTTGCTGCATTGTGTGAACACCTCTGCTCAGTCCAGATTTCAGTGGGTGCCCAGGTTTAGCAGAAGTGAAAATAATTGGTCTGGTGGCCCATTTATGACTACAGCACTGCAGGAAATCACTCAGGGGAGTCTGCTGGTTACTATGTCTAGGAAAATTCCCAATGCTCCTTTGAAACACAACATGTCCTCCACTGGGAACATTCAGAGGGATTGTTAAAAAAAAACTTAGCAAGAATTTAATAGCAATGTATACAATACTTCAACACATATTCTGTAAGCTTCACATCTGTTATGTCAGTTCTAATCTAAGTGATTTGGGGTGTCTTCACTTAGAAAGACATCATTTGTTTTGACACTATAGCTAATGCCTACAAATACTATGTTCAAAACTGTTTCTTTAATATATTGACACTTCCCAATGTACAGAATTAAAAAGTTTGGCCTGAATGTCAAATTCTCATATCTAAATCACATATTTAAGTAGTGGATTCAGTTTTGCATCTGTCAAGGTAATAACCATACAGTAAAAATAGGTAATAATGTGAATATTAGAAGCATCAAGCACTAAGTTATATGCTTTAGTGAGGGCAGTTGTACATTTAAAGAATTGTTACTTCCTCTCTGTGTTTGATGTGTACATGTATATTATGTTACTTATCCCATTCTTTCCCAATAATTATTCATTTTAATTGCAATTTTAAAATACAGCTTACATGTAACAAAATATCATCAGTGCTAGGTTCTTCCAGCACTTAGGTTCCAAAATAATTGCCATTTCAGTGGCGATGAAGGGTAAAAAATGGACTCATGCAGTTCCTTTCCTTCTTTTGCTAGTGCTAAGGCTCCATATATCACAAGATGTCCTTCTGCCTGACTGAGATGTTTCTGTGGTCTTTGAAGACCAACTTACGTATTAGAGGTAAGCTTTTATCTGTTACTAAAACAAATCATCAAAGCTTGTTGATGAATATTAAACTAATGTAAAATTCTGAATACTCGAAAGTTTTTTATACTTAGGAGAAAGAAAATTAGCAGCAATGCAGGCTTTGAATTTGGTCAGCTTCTTTGCATTTCTTGTAATGAACTGGAGCATCCTTTCAAGTAAAAAATATTCAGATTATATTTGATTGGATGTATTTCCCTTCTTGGGAAGCTGTGGCCTCCTTGACTGTGAACTTCAGTTTAATGGCTAGTTTGGGTGAATGATCCACAGTCAAGTGCACTGCAGAGGCATTGTAATTTGTACTCAATGTGAAAATAAAAGATTACTGCATGTTCTCAGTATTTTGCATGATTCCTTGAAATTTCATACTTACAAGGATGTATTTGTCTTATTAATTGATTGTTCCAAAAGACATATGACTAAATCCTAGCCATGTATACATTATCTTATTCATCTTGCCTTGCTGTTCCTAAAACATAATTCTAAAAAAACTCACTGATTTAAAAGTGGACAATATCAAAAGATTATTTATGACACATCATGTCAATTGTACTGTGCAATATTTTTATTGAAATATTATTTTGAATAGTTAGTTGATATTCAGATGAATGTTATTACTCAAATATTGACTCAGTGTGCCTTGACATCCCATCTTTGTGTGAGAACTGTTCTATGACAACAATAACATCTAAAACTCAAAATCTATATTTCACAGAAAAATCCCATGGTTTAAGTGAAAACACTGTTGTGATTTATTGTAATTAAAGCTCTGCTGTGGAGTACCATGCCTATTTGTCACTTTTGACCTTCTTGCTTCCATTTATTCATTGCTGAGGTGCCTCATTCAAAAATTCTGAAGCAGAAGGGAGGATGATATTCTAGTTTAAAACCTGCCTGCCTTTTAAGTGCCTTCCTACAATTTTTTTCCATCTAATGAATTTCTCCCCATGGAATATGCCTGTCTGACTTTAGGAGGACACAGATGCAGTGAAAAAATAATTATTTTAAAACAATGGAACATAATGCTGTACTTAGACATGCCCAGTGGAGCTTGCCATGGCACCCCTAAGTGCTCACCTGTCAGCCACATCAGGAGCTGGGTGCAGTCCCTATGCAGCTGAAATATCCAGATTTCTGTGCCACAGGAAGCAGCTAGGTGATAATACCTGTAGATTAAGAATATTGGATCCTTTGAAAGAGCAGCTTTATGAGTTCATGAATCTTAGAAAAAAACTCTAACCTGTTGTATTTAGCTCAGTTCTGTCAGTCATCAGAAAACATTTTTAATTTATTCCAAGATACACTTTTCACCATGATCCTTACCTTTCCTTGTGAAAGAACACAAAATATGCTAATTAGGAAGGTTGTAAAAATGCTTTTGCATATGTGCAGCTGGAAGGAAATCAAAGTGTATGTAAGGGAAATGACAGCTCCAAATAAATGGAAGGGCTTGTCACATCCTTCTTCATGCCTTCTCTGCAGATTCTTGAAAATTCCAGTGGTGTTCAGGCTATATACTGTGCTTGTATTTTAACACCAAACACTGCTTTAGCAGGCAAAAATTGAGGTGCTGAACCTTGCTTTCTAAGTTGTGTTTTGTTCCTAGTAATTAATTCTGTTCCTAGTAATAACTTAATGTATTTACATTTAATTGTACAGATGAAGACATTGGGATCCACCAGTACCGTGACAAGAAACAATCAGGTAAAATATAAATAGCTATAACTGAAACTGAACAAAACTTCAGGATGTTCAGTGTTTGACACCAACTGCTTACTCTTAAAAATGCAGCTTCAAATTTCTTGTTAGCATATACCTCTGTATTTCTATGGAATAGGGAAACACAGAAAGAATTTCTCTCTCCAAACTTATGTAGGAATATTAAAAAAAACTTTTTAAACCACAGAAGGGGGGAAGAAAAAGGAAAAAATCCACATAAAACCAACCGTTATGTAACTAAAAAAACCTCTGTGGGATTTTACACTCTGAATTCTTACAGGTTTAAGATATTTTGCGTTGTGTGGAGCCCAGGGCACGGCCAGGTGATCTCCGGGATCCCAGCAGAGGGCATCTCTGCCTGCCCTCCGGAGTGGCCGTTCCGGGGCGAGCATCCCTTTCCCTGCTCTGATGAATCTGCTGATCCTACAAGTTTCCCCACGGGCCGAAGGGGCTGTGGGGCTGGAGTTGCCCCGTTCTGCCCGTCCCGGCGCTGTTTCCCTGGGGCACAGTAGTTCTATCCAACCACTACAAGCACACGTACCTTCGGTTAAAACAACCCTTGCATATTTTGAATACAATACTTGTTTGTAAGCCTTAAAACACAATGCACAGAGCTTCATTATTAAGCTTAGAACTTCCTGATATCTCCATAGATATACTTTTCAGAGCTTAGGGGAATTATTCTAGACAAGTGTTAATACACAGACCATTGTTCCATTTGTTCATACTTTTCTACTTTTTACATACTTTTTCTGCTGACTTATTTTACGGCCACTGCTTAGCTCTAATCACAGTTCTGCTGTCTCTGAGGCCTGCCTTTTGCAGCTTTCCCAAAACCCTCTGATTTTATTGATTCCCATACCAGCTCACCTGGCTGCTGCTGGCGGGGCTGGGCTAGGTGGTGCCAGCCCACCTTCCTTTCACTGCCAGGTTAAGATATCTGCTGTACAGGCTGAAAGCACTGGGCCTGTCTTGATTGGTTTGGAAGTTTCTGTGTTTTATCCAACTGTGCTGGTCTTCTCACTAAATATTAATATTTGCTGACAGCAGTTGTAAGGATTAATTCATCTTTTCATCCTCTTCCCTTTAGCATCACAGATGAAGTACAGTTACTTAGAAGAGAAGCAAAAACTAGCAGAATGTAAGGATATTTTCTGAGTTTCTTCTTACAGTAAGATCAAATGGCAAATTTGGATTAATTATGCCTCTGGAAGAGCATTAAAATAACCTCAGACTGCTTCCAATGTAACTTTCTGCACATGTCATCTAAGACTGATGATCATAAAACTACACAGCACAAAACAATTGAAAATTTATAATTTTTCCTTCCTGGTATATTTGCAATCTGTTTGGTTTTTTTCCCTGTCACTAGGCATGGAAGCGTGTATTGCTTTTCCAGTGCATTGTCAACAGGAATCACAAAAATAATCCAGATTTTTCCTTATGAAATTTACTTAGCAGATAAACATTTTCCCAGTCATCTCTGGCCTTGCAACACCAACTGGCTTAAAACTGGAAATTGTAACTAAAATACTTTCAGCCAAAGAGACTAATAATTAATAATAAATAATAATTAAGACTAATAATCAGTTGCCTTCATAGGATGGTTTTAGCTTTGAAACATTTACACTGTTCCTGCATTACCTGATAAAAAGCAATTTCAGTTCATGCTATCACACAGCAGTACTGTGACAGTTAAAGATGTTTATATTAGCACAACTTTTCTTTAGCTCAAGTTTTACAACTCCTGCATTGCTCAGAGCATTCATTAATGTTCAGACATTATTACGTGACAACTCTGAAAAATCTAATTGATTTTTTAGACAACTTCACAAAGCTGTGTCGATGCTGTTAGCTTATCCAAATGAAAATTCCCCTGGAATTGTGCGTGCATATGAAGGCAAAATTCTGGAAGGATTAGTTCTTCCCATCCCTGCAAGGTGTGTTTGGAGCAGGCTGAAGCCCCGCTGGGGATGGGTGTGAAGGTGCAGCCATGTGGCAAACCCACAGCGCTGCAGAGGATGCTGTGTCAGGCGGGGCCAGTGCGGCTCTGGGAAGGTGGGGAGGTGAGGGAGGGCTCTAGGCAGGGAGGAGCCTCACAGGTTTGCATCACCTGGGCTCAGTGTAGTGGTATCCCACAGGGCTGCATGTGTGAAAGGAGGAGCAGGCCCAGATAACCCTTGTCACCCCAGTGGTGCCTTTTACACGTGTGACAGGCAACGGGAACTCAAGCTGCTGCACCTTGTGCCTGGGAATGTAGGGGTGCCCCTGGCACAGAGCCTGCACAGCACATTTTGCAAAGAGGAGCACTGGGAAACTTTATTCACAGCTGTTGATCTGTACAGATAGTTTGGTATCTGTACAGGCAATTTCCCATTTTGCATATGTGGATAAATATTCCAGTATTTATGAAAGCAGCCATTGAAAATGTGATCTTACATGCCTAATTAATATTATCATAACAGTTCCACCAACACTGGCTTCAGTCCAATGAAACACAAAAAGAAGTTGTATGCTGGTGTCCTCTTTTGTTGATGTATGAAATCCTTCATTTTTTCACTGTATAGCACTTCTATTGTAAGTTGCTTTTTGCAGGGAGGTTTAAGCACAACTGCTAAGTCATTCAGTCTGGAAGTTGGCATACAAACTGACAGCTTGGAGCTCAAAACTTTTCATCAGGTTTCCTTTAAATAGGACTAGATTATAAACAATGTGTTCTGGTTTCTCATGGTTTTATTGTACACTTATGAGCAGAAAACTGCTCACTTTTAAATGAAGGAATTTCACAAGTTATTAGAGCCTGATTCTCAGCCATGAAACAAGCCAATTATTGGCAACTCAAGAGGAAGCTTTGCCTCCTGGTTGCTAGAATTAATGTATTAGGTCAGGATTTTCACAATAGTGTGCTGAACACTAATAAATTTGTTAAAGGACTTCAGCAGTCATGCAGCTTTTTCTTTGCTTGACTTGGCAGATTCTTCAGACCAAATTTGCAAGAACATCATATAAATAACTAGACTCTGTAAGTTATGGCATTCACATTTGCCTGTTGTTAATATTTCTATATATGCATATATTCATGCATATATATTTTGCAGACATGTTAGTGCCTGCTTTTTGAAATTAGGCAATGAAAGGTTAGTTCAGAAGAATAGAATCTACTTAGGATGCTTGAAACTTGAAACTGAGTTAATATACTGAACAGCAGATACTTTTTCACTGCAAGTGCCTAGCAGCTGGGTAAGCTTTGCACACAATTGCCATAGGGAAATCATGGTCATTGTGGATAGAGCATGCCAACTGTTCCTATGATTGAGCCTCCCAAAAACAGATCCTTTGACAATAGAAACCATGGCCAATTCCTTCCAGCTGCAGGTAAGTTTTACATGTAAGGCAACTCCTAGAAACCTTGGATTTGTGTTTACACAAAAAAGGAAGTTCAACTCATAGAACTTTTAAAAATGACACATATAAATGTGTGTTTGCACACACACACTTTATATGTATACAGTCACTTACATATACACATTTCTCTACCCTCTTTATCTTTTTCCCCTCACTTTTACTTGACAGCTCGAGATTATCCTTGGCTCCTGAAAACGAAGCGAGCGGACAAACTGCGAGATGCTCTCAAGGAGGTAGAGGTATGGTTCAGAGAGGTTCAAGCACAGCAACATCTCATCTGGTTTTCAAACCTCTTTCAACAGCTTTAATTTTCATAAAGATCCAACTCTCCCAGTGATGATAAATGTGCTTTTGTCTGGTGGGCTCTTCTGAAACAGCTGCATCTTTGTGTGGCATTTTTCATCTGTAAACTGGAAAATCAGAAGTCTGTTAACTGATAGTGACAATGTGTGCTGCCAACTCCACTCTCTACTTTCTGTTGTCCTTTAGGACTTAATGCAGAACAGTCCCTGTGTGCTGAGCAAATGGAAGAACAAACATACCTGTCAGGTACAGTGTCATCAAAAGGTCTTGCAGTGTTCACTTGGTGGTGCTGAACAGCCATTCAGTGATGGGAGCAGTAGTGTTAAAATGTTAACACTGAAAATCACTGGGGTTTTTTTACTATGTGGGCCCTTGTTAAGTAAATTTGGTTTATTTAAATTTCCACCCTGAAAAACATCCTTCAAATAAAAAGCCTGGGGTTTATCAACACAAAGAAATGACATTAGAAGACCCTGATTCTGTGAGATTATGATGGTGATGATTACTATTATTATTGTTAATTATTGTTATTATTACTATTATTGTTTGAGGAAACTGAAAGCATCCTGTACCTCAAAATAGCAAGCTGAGGAAACAGTTATGTATTAAAATATATAGATAGGTCTGGAATCTGCGTTATATTATTTTTTTGTCTTAATTATCTATTTGCCTGTCACAAATCTTTTTACTTTATGCTTGTGTAATATGGAAGGAAAGTTATAACTCCAAACCAACAAGGTCATTAATCAAGCTATGGAATAAAAGAGATTGTGACATATGGCACACATACAGTTATGTCTCTGGCTATATGAGTTCCACATTTTGTGTACAAGAAACCTTGTTCACATCCTCACTAAGAACAGCAGGGCAGGCAGGAGAACTGAACATGAAGTGCTCCATAATCATGTGCTTCTTCTGAAAAATGTATGTAGTGAATTTTATGTGTTTATACAACATTCATGAGGAATGCATCATATTTGAAACTGCTTTGGCATGGGGAATACTTTTCAATATTACTGTTTCAAAAAAGGAACTTTGTCTTCTAACCTTTATGCTTTTTCAGACTCATAATTTTTTCTTCTTATTCAAGTAGTTCCAAATGTGTGTCAGCAGAATGATTGTTAAATATCCAAACACTGTGCAGCTAAAATTCCAGAAATGCCTTTGAAAATAGCAAAATTTTTAAATGCTTGACATGCCAAATGGTATGTAGTCTTTTCATATCAATAATAAAAATATGATTGTCTAAGCTATATTTGCCTATCAGATCTTACTACTAGTAAATGTATATCATTCACATACAAATTACATAGTATACATCTGTGAATGTTAATCTTCTAGAACTGATTTAAATATTAATTGCTAATTTGGAGAATCATTTTTTCCTGTTATTATTGTTCTGATTAGGAAAGAAATTTGGTTAAGAAACACCAAGTCAATTAGCTGTGAGTGCATTCATTTGCATCCCAGTTTGCTGTCTCTTCATTTGCTTTCCTTGTCCATTCTCCCTTTACCATTTTCCTTCCCCTCCCATTCATCACCATCCACCTGCAGTGTGTACAGTACATACTTTGGAAAAGTCAACTTCTTGCCAGGGTGTTTTGTCCTGCCTACACAATATAACACCTCTGGCTGACTATCAGTTCTGTATAAAACTATTCTTTTTTTTTGACTTCACATCCTCTAAGTTATTTCAGGCTTACCTCGACATGAATGAGACAAGTGCAATTTAACTTATTTCTTCTATGAGATGGGGAAAAAAAAAGATGGGTGTTTTAATCTTAGTGTATTAGGTATTGAACCATGTAATGGGGTAGTTTAATAAATTGAGTATTTGGGCTATTTTTTCAGATGGCTTCTAAGGCCAGAGTATAAGTGATGGTACAGGTTATAACATAACCAGAGTGAAAGTTATAGATAAAAATCATAGTAATTTCTCTGTCCTTAAATTCTGCTTTTGGTTTCTCAATCACAAAACAAAATGGTTTTGTTTAATAGTGACTGATTATTGAAATCTCCAACAAGGGTTAGAGTGTTTTGCCAGAACAATTGTGTTATTCCACTTTCTGTCTTCCTGAAAATAAAAGACCTCCAACAAATGAAAATAAAATAGAGAAAAATTAATCATTTGGAAGAGTCTAGAACAGAAAAGCTGTCTTCTATCAATTTTGATGTCAGATGGTTTGTTTTTCTGCTGCTCATTTGTCTTTGAGCATTTGGCAGCAATAATTGAACTGTCCCTCTTTGATGCAAATGTTCTGAAGCTTCTGGAGAATATGTTGTATATTTATTTTTTAATTCTAAGTAGAATACTAATTAACTGTTTCAGCAGAGAGTGCTTACCACGCAATGGTGTCATCTGTGGCATAACACTGCTGTATTCACAGCCTTTTCTGGATGAATACCAGAGCTAGTGGGAAGAGTCCACATTTGCATTAACTTTGGAGAGTTAAAGCAGTGTGTCAGACAAACAGCATGAGGAACATGTAGGAAATTACCCTGATTTTCATAATTTCAATGTTTGGGGCTAAATTTGAGCATATGGTTTTAATTATAGTAGTTGTTTTTTCTTTGTTTTTAGTAGCAATGCAAGGTCAAATAAACTTTATAGAAATTTAAATATTTAATTCAACAGCCACATTTTCCCATTTTAATTAAATATTATTTATATTTGAATGGGCCATACCTGTAGGTGAACCAGAAGCAGTTCCCTTTGTATTGTTATAACAACGTGCCATCCAGAAACTCAATGGCTGCTGTATCTCGAGCAAGACAAATGAAATGAAAACTGAAAAGTGATGTAATGAAAACAAGATTATACTTTAAAAGAGTAGTGTGATTTCTCTCAGATTTTGTGCAAAACAATCATAGGGCTGCTGCCAGTGTGCCTTCTGTAGCCTAAATATACAATATACCTCTATTCCTAATCCCTCAGTCTTCCTCCAGCACTTCCATATTAGAAGTGGCCCACAGGCAAAAATTGGGGTCTGTAATTTTAAATGTGCATTTGCTAAAAATAAGCGTGCAGTCATGTTAACTGTTCATGTGCAAATGGCCAATTAGGCTTCATGCATATGCCCCAGTGAGAAATCCAGTTGTTTTGCCTGCAGATGATCTTGTCCATTGCATGAATGTGTTTCTCAAAGTTGGCTTTTCTATATGAGTTTGCCTAGAAGACCCTAATGCTGGACTGGGTTTCTACCTTTGCTAGTATTTAATTTTATAAATTAAAATTTATCCTATTACTTTTGTTTGGGTTTTTTGGGGGTTTTGTTTTTTTGGGTTTTTTTTTTTGTTTGTTTTTTGTTGTTTTCTTTTGGTGTGCAATCAGTGCAATAGAAGTTTCATGTTTACTTCCTTGTCCATTGCCAAAAAAACCCCAATGACCTTTATTTTTGCAGTCCTAAGTATACATTCCACCACTTCTTAGAGCTTCTGAAATAGATGATGTGCCAGTTCATGTAAACATAACCTAGACAGTACAGGGATTTTTATCAAGGAGCTTGCTCTCATATTTAAAAGAGCTTAGTTGAGTCCTAAAGGACTGAGGTCTTCTCTTTAGCTCTGTTCCAATAGGATCTGAACCCACACCATTTCTGTGTGGTACTTCTGATCCCCAACTTTGATGACCTGTGTTGAGTTGCTGAAATAATCCTGTAATCTTCAGTTAGCTGATGTCAAATGAAAATAAATAGACCATAAAAGAAAGATGACAGGAAAAAGACAAGAAGTCTTTACAATAAGATGCCACTGTGCTCCTCAGCTTTCCCTGCCAAGGAGTAATAACCTAAGGAATTAATTTTATCAGTATTGTTGAGTTTACTCAGCTCAGATCTGGCTGCTTCTTGTCTTTGTCTCCTTCTCTAATTCTTTGGAATGCTTTTAAGTTTTGCCACAAAATCATGAAATCTTCCTATGAAATGATGCCATTGCTTAAGGTTTGGTTTTACAATATAAAGCAATAAAAATAAATGAGATCTAGCTGAAACATTTGATTTCCAAATTTTTTTTAGTTTTACATTTGCATTGTGATGTTGAATTAAGCACATGCCAACATTGTTATACAGTTTATTGTATAAAGGCCAAGCACTAGCTATGAATCATATCTGTTACCTGCTAATGAAAAAGATTTATGTATACTTTGCTAAATTGTTTTGATTTCATTTAGTTGTATTTGTGTTGCAATTTACATATGTGTATAAATAGTTTTTCTGTTGCCATCGTCGACATACTTGGAACTGGATTCTGAACTGAGCTCCACAGCAATATTTTCTTGCTTGTTCTGTCAGCTACAATGCCCATTAGCAAACTGCTTTAGCAAGGCACATGGTGACGTAGCACATTTGATATCAAAACCAAGACATTCTGTCTAGAATACATGAGAAGCCAGCACCCATCCCCAATTACTAAGAGGAACACTGCCCTCATATTAAATTCTTTTGGTTGCTTTTGATCACAACCATTAATGTGTTGTGTGGTTTTAGATATTTGGAGCTAGAAGTACAAATGCATTGATTATTGTGAAACAGTAACGTGTAACAACAATAACTTCATCTGTAATAAGGCATGCAACGCAGTAATTATGGTGGGGTGGCTAAGAAAGCAATCTGGAATGAAGAGGTGGGGAAAAACCCTGGGAACCTGCTTGAACAAGAAGTGCTTTGCAATTCTCTTCTTCTTTTGCATATTCCTTTGTCAGTTGGACTCTTTAAGGGAAAACAGTTTGCAGCAATATTTTTTACAGGCATATTTTCCTTCTCTTCTAATTTTAATCAGATAGAAGCAAATCCTGGCTTTTCTCCACAGGTATCTTTTTAGGTAGAAGAACTGATAAGCAGCTGAGCTGCATGAATGAGGAGTCAAGAGCTCAGGCTTCTGAGGATAAAGGGATCTACTTAAATAGATGCTTAAGTTGTACTAAAGTCCATAAGTCATGAACCTGTACTTAAGTCCTTTGCTTAATAAAAACTATCTCAAATACATATTAGAGCACTTTGCTATTGGAGAAGGGAAGGGCTAAGTCTTCCCTTGAGTATCCTCTGCTGCTTATGCCTTTCTTGCTCAGTGGAGAGCAATTTTTGGCATATAAAATACATAATCCTTTCTATCAAAGTCTTCACATTCAATTCCTCCATAACAGAGAAATTAAGTGGCCCTTCCTTCCTATATGGAGAATAACCAGGTGCCCAAACATTTTATTCGGACTACATTCAAGTACAAAGTCTCTGCCTTATTCTTCCAATAGGTATGAAGTCATGCTTTTATATTTTAAGAACACCTTGTGACTGTTTAAGCTCTGGAGATAGCTCTTCTGATTTTATTTTTCCCATCACAGTACTTCAATCTGAAAAATTTATGATGTGTTTCATCATTGTGAATTTCTTTCCCTAATTTAATATCTGTTAGATGGAATGATGTAGTGCCTTGTGTAAATAATGCCTCTTACATTGGCTTTTATTCCTTAGCATTTATAGGCTGTTCCCTTTGGAGTTGGATCACTGTGTTCAAGCCAAGTTTGCAATCTTCCCTATTTGCTTTATATTCATTCGTGCTTCTGACTGGACTGCTCCCATCTACCAAAATATGAGCTTAACTAGGCAAGCTTAGTTGTGACAGCACCTAAATCTTATTATCATGGAACAGTCTTTGCACAGACTACACGGAATGTAGATGTTTGTTTTGGTTTTTTGTTCTGTTTTGGTAAAAATTTTTCCTTTTTTTTTTTTTTGGGTTTTTTTTGTTTTGTTTTTTTTTTTTTTTTTTTGGTTGTTGTTGTTTTCTTGTGGTGTGCAATCAGTGCAATAGAAGTTTCATGTTTACTTCCTTGTCCATTGCCAAAAAAACCCCAATGACCTTTATTTTTGCAGTCCTAAGTATACATTCCACCACTTCTTAGAGCTTCTGAAATAGATGATGTGCCAGTTCATGTAAACATAACCTAGACAGTACAGGGATTTTTATCAAGGAGCTTGCTCTCATATTTAAAAGAGCTTAGTTGAGTCCTAAAGGACTGAGGTCTTCTCTTTAGCTCTGTTCCAATAGGATCTGAACCCACACCATTTCTGTGTGGTACTTCTGATCCCCAACTTTGATGACCTGTGTTGAGTTGCTGAAATAATCCTGTAATCTTCAGTTAGCTGATGTCAAATGAAAATAAATAGACCATAAAAGAAAGATGACAGGAAAAAGACAAGAAGTCTTTACAATAAGATGCCACTGTGCTCCTCAGCTTTCCCTGCCAAGGAGTAATAACCTAAGGAATTAATTTTATCAGTATTGTTGAGTTTACTCAGCTCAGATCTGGCTGCTTCTTGTCTTTGTCTCCTTCTCTAATTCTTTGGAATGCTTTTAAGTTTTGCCACAAAATCATGAAATCTTCCTATGAAATGATGCCATTGCTTAAGGTTTGGTTTTACAATATAAAGCAATAAAAATAAATGAGATCTAGCTGAAACATTTGATTTCCAAATTTTTTTTAGTTTTACATTTGCATTGTGATGTTGAATTAAGCACATGCCAACATTGTTATACAGTTTATTGTATAAAGGCCAAGCACTAGCTATGAATCATATCTGTTACCTGCTAATGAAAAAGATTTATGTATACTTTGCTAAATTGTTTTGATTTCATTTAGTTGTATTTGTGTTGCAATTTACATATGTGTATAAATAGTTTTTCTGTTGCCATCGTCGACATACTTGGAACTGGATTCTGAACTGAGCTCCACAGCAATATTTTCTTGCTTGTTCTGTCAGCTACAATGCCCATTAGCAAACTGCTTTAGCAAGGCACATGGTGACGTAGCACATTTGATATCAAAACCAAGACATTCTGTCTAGAATACATGAGAAGCCAGCACCCATCCCCAATTACTAAGAGGAACACTGCCCTCATATTAAATTCTTTTGGTTGCTTTTGATCACAACCATTAATGTGTTGTGTGGTTTTAGATATTTGGAGCTAGAAGTACAAATGCATTGATTATTGTGAAACAGTAACGTGTAACAACAATAACTTCATCTGTAATAAGGCATGCAACGCAGTAATTATGGTGGGGTGGCTAAGAAAGCAATCTGGAATGAAGAGGTGGGGAAAAACCCTGGGAACCTGCTTGAACAAGAAGTGCTTTGCAATTCTCTTCTTCTTTTGCATATTCCTTTGTCAGTTGGACTCTTTAAGGGAAAACAGTTTGCAGCAATATTTTTTACAGGCATATTTTCCTTCTCTTCTAATTTTAATCAGATAGAAGCAAATCCTGGCTTTTCTCCACAGGTATCTTTTTAGGTAGAAGAACTGATAAGCAGCTGAGCTGCATGAATGAGGAGTCAAGAGCTCAGGCTTCTGAGGATAAAGGGATCTACTTAAATAGATGCTTAAGTTGTACTAAAGTCCATAAGTCATGAACCTGTACTTAAGTCCTTTGCTTAATAAAAACTATCTCAAATACATATTAGAGCACTTTGCTATTGGAGAAGGGAAGGGCTAAGTCTTCCCTTGAGTATCCTCTGCTGCTTATGCCTTTCTTGCTCAGTGGAGAGCAATTTTTGGCATATAAAATACATAATCCTTTCTATCAAAGTCTTCACATTCAATTCCTCCATAACAGAGAAATTAAGTGGCCCTTCCTTCCTATATGGAGAATAACCAGGTGCCCAAACATTTTATTCGGACTACATTCAAGTACAAAGTCTCTGCCTTATTCTTCCAATAGGTATGAAGTCATGCTTTTATATTTTAAGAACACCTTGTGACTGTTTAAGCTCTGGAGATAGCTCTTCTGATTTTATTTTTCCCATCACAGTACTTCAATCTGAAAAATTTATGATGTGTTTCATCATTGTGAATTTCTTTCCCTAATTTAATATCTGTTAGATGGAATGATGTAGTGCCTTGTGTAAATAATGCCTCTTACATTGGCTTTTATTCCTTAGCATTTATAGGCTGTTCCCTTTGGAGTTGGATCACTGTGTTCAAGCCAAGTTTGCAATCTTCCCTATTTGCTTTATATTCATTCGTGCTTCTGACTGGACTGCTCCCATCTACCAAAATATGAGCTTAACTAGGCAAGCTTAGTTGTGACAGCACCTAAATCTTATTATCATGGAACAGTCTTTGCACAGACTACACGGAATGTAGCAAATTGAAATAGTGGTTTCAGTGTGAGGACATAAATATTTTCTCTTTTATGGAATATTTTTGATGAAAGATAGCACAGAATCATAGAATCATTTAGAGTTGAGAAGACCCTTAAGAGTGAGCCCAGCTGTTATCCTAATGCTCCAAAGTTCATCACTAAAACTTGCCCTTAATTTCTACATCTACACATCATTAATACCTCCAGGGGTGGTAACTCTGACTCTACCACTGCCCTGTTTTCTTTAAGTGCCTGCTTGTACTTCGTGGTAAACTCTAAGAACTAATTTTTAAAAAACCTTAGTTCTAATTCAAAGCATTTTTGGAGGAAGATGGATGAAATACTAATACCTTGCATGGCAATATAATATGTAAAGTCTCTGATTAACCTTTTAAATTTAAACTCTAAAATTACCTAGAAGAATGAACTTAAACCTATGAACCAACCACACTAAGTTATTATAACAACAATTTGTTAAAATACAATTTAAGATTTCCCAAATATCTCAGATTTCTGAGAAGAATGTTTTGCTGTAAAATGAAAGGAGGGAGCACAATGGGAGAAACAATAGAAGTAATGGAAATGATACTACATTTACCTACTATTTGTGATTCTGTCATGCCATAGTGGTAGCACAGAGATCGGTACAGTACTGAAAATCCATAACATTGGTTTAACATTGGTCTTTAACTAGTTTCATGGATGTAAAGCAAAGCACACCCATTAGCACAACATTTTATATTTGTTTAAATGTTTTGTCATGAAACACTGGAGAGGTTTTCATTGATTTCTATTCTAGCTCTGTAACAGGTGTGATTTATGCCATTACCAGAAAATAAATACATAGGCATAAAGTGAATTTGTACCCTGACTGCACCATCCCTCTTGTTGGCACATAACACTGTAAGATTGGGGGTGTTTCACTCTCCTCTTTCAGGCTGATATCCATTCAGTTATTCAGAACTGAGTTTTTTAGAGTATTTATGTAATTTTGCTTCATTGTTGCTTACATCATAGTTTGGTAGCTCCTGGGTTTCAACCCTCACTTTTTCCAGCAGGTTTTTTGGACAGTTATAGCAAACTGTAGTCAAACCTTGCCGGACTTCATGTTACCAAGTTGGAAATAAATTGTGATTTTATCTAATCTAACTTCAATGTAAGGACAAATTGAAGTTTTGAAAGATTGTAATAAGAGCTGCATGAGTGTAAGCGTGTCTAACATTTTTACTGGGACAAAACCTTAAAGGACATCTGTCATGACAGGGAATATCGAAACATTGACTATATATATATCTATCAAATGAATGTATGATTAGACTTTCACAGGATGGGAATTGATCATTTGTTCTTAGAAATTCATTTCACATCACAGGGTTTTATTTGTTTCCACTTCACATGTCACTAGAATTTGTTTGTTAAACATGTTGGTTAAAGGTGTTAGGGCAGGAAAATAATTTGTTTAAATGCAACTTGTTCTGTTCTTTGGAGAGCACAGAGGTATAGTAATATAGCAAAATATGCATAAAGGAGAATTTCCATAACTAATTATTGGGAGCAGAGCACTGCATAAGGGACATGCCCAATTTCTGTCCCCCATAATTTTTATTTATTATACAATCCAGTGGATTTCACTGCAAGAAAATTCTAAAGATTATATCATGTTTGTCTCACAGCTCCAGCACAGAACAAACAGGGATATTTTTTCTGCCAAATTTTCATGCAAGAACAAGTGTTTCTTTAGTAGCTAAGTTTTCTAAAAGCACAGGGATTTCTTTAAAAATCTACTGTTAGGTAGAAGTAAGAGCTGGAGTCCCAGATTCCTGGCCTTTGGTGGACCCTCTAGACTTGTTTGCAGAGGTCTTTCCACAGAGAATTCCTTTTACGGGCTCTATCTTGTGCTGTAGTAGTTGCCTTCAGAAAATGACTAATGGTTTAATTATGCAAAAATAAATGTTTTTCATAACTCCTCCCACTGAGCATTCTCTCATATTGCATAAGAAGGGGCTGATAAATACTTATAGTCTTCGAGATTATATGTATAATTTAATTTAAATTAATTAGGCATGAATATTCAATTAACTCTGAAATAACTCTGTCCAATAGCTTAAATTCTTTCTTTCTAAGAGAGATATTTAAAATGTTATGTCAGCCAGTGAATGGATTTATTGGGAGCTCACAGCTACCTCTGTGGTAGAGCACAATTATTTATTTAAACAATATATGAATGATCAGAAATAACAAGAACAGAAAAAAGCTGCTGTTTTTAATTTGTGATAATAACATAGAATTATATTAAACCCTACTTTATGTTTTTTTCCATGCAGGCTATGCAGTTACTTTATACAGAAAATATCAGGTCTATGGATGATAGAGTGATCAATGTAATTCCTTCCCTTTTTCAAAACAGATTTTTCATCTCTGTTTTTAACAGAAAAATTCAGTATATTTTATGTAACATTTGGGGACTTAGCTACTTCTTCAAGTGCTCAGCAATTGTAGTTCTTGTACCCTTATAATTCAGTGTTGTGTTACATCTCTTTCATTGAAAAAGCTTTCAAAGCCATTATAAGACGTCTTCACATCAATGATAATTCATTTTTGCAATTTTGAAAATTAGATTACTACGTAATGGACGGCTGCTAATATGTACCTTGGAACATTTCACTTTATTCATGATTTTTGATGTCTTGTTTTCTCACTCTTTGGATTCAGCTCCTCTTTCACTCAGGTATTTTGGTGTCCCTAAGCCTTTCTGGGCCACAGCTGGAGAAGGTGGTGATTGACAGGACCCTGGTGGGGAAGCTCATCTCCGACACCATCAGTGATGGTAATTACACCCATGTGCAAATCAATTGCCTGCATTAACAATAGAGTAGAGAAACAGTATGTCAACAGGTAGACTAATTATTGCCACTGGGGACTTGCAAACACAACAAGTAATTGCATGTAATGCTATAGTTACAACCCTCAGGACTAAGAGCACTTTAAGAATAATATTTAACATCAAAGTTTTCAGGCTTGTCAAATGCTGCATGGGTTTCTAAAAGCCCGTTTCTTACACACTGTAATCACTGTGAGCATGCCATTTGAACGTGTCATGTTTATTTCGTAAGCGGGAAAATGGGACAGAACCAAACATTAGCCAATTGAATAATTGCATGGGATAGTTATTATTAAAGTTGTTATTAAAATAGGCTGGATAACATTAGTTATGTGGAGGTGTTCTGATTTAGTTTCTTGATACCCAGAATCTCCCTATTGTTATTAACTAGTGGCTGCTAAAAATTAACTTTTCATTTAATGCAGAAGAAAACTTACAAAAGTGTCTCTGTTTTCCATAGCTTTATGATATGACTCATAATATTGAGAAATCAACTGCTATCTTGGCTTCTGCAGAAACAGGAGTATGAAATTTTGGTGTAAGCCATATTACATGTGCACTACCTTCCAAATTTTTTAAGAGTAAACCCACATTATGTCCTTCTAGTAAGAATATGCACTTAGTTCAGGTTTGATCTTTAATGGTTTAATTTTCTCTCTACCCAGGCATCTATTGAATGTTGGTCTAGGTTTTAAGAAACTCCAATACTGTGTCTCACTGATCTTATGTATGGTAGTTTAGTCTTGAAAATTAATATTGATATAACTATATTTGTAGAATCTTAACTTATTAAAAAAATTTAAGCCAGACCTCATTTTTTATTAACTAATTACACTGAGAGAATAGAACACATTTACTATTTTGTCTTCCTTTTTTCACTCTCCAGCTTAATGACTGGACTTCTAATTCCATCTGTGATTTTTTGCACTCTGTTTCTGGGGGGATGATTTCCTAATTTCAGGTGACAAAAAATAGGAAAGCATAGAATCTAAGGTTATTCCTAAATTAAAGTAGTTTGTGGAAATTATTTTGAATACTTTGTCTTTAACGTATATTTGGCTTAATATGTCATAGAAGCACTTGTTCAGAAAATACTGCTAACTAAATGAGCTTACAGCTAAAACAACAATAAAGCAAGAAATATGTTTTATTACATTATAATACGTATATTTATTACATAAATAACATTATATAATGTTTTGTCCTTGTTTTCACATATGCAGGATTTCCTTAAACCTCCATGTTTGCTAACAGACAAGTCTGTAGGTGAAATAAAACTGCCTCTGTTCAGTAAAAGCAAACCACTCAATAACTTTCATTACAATACACTTTTTATTTTTCAGGAACAATAAAAGAAGATGCTTTTGTTACCCATACAAATAGTGCTCAAAATACAAACTTTTACACTGAACCATCGTTGCATGAGAAACATGAGATAATGTTGTCCTAGAGGAAATTAATTTTAATTCAAAGAAACAGCACATCTTTCCAAATCTGGCTTCAAGTTAGGGTTGTGATTATAAAGCTGGCCAAGAGAAATTCTACATTTAGCACAAGCTTGTATAAAAATAATAGTTCTTACTTCAGCAATTGTGTATATGTAGAAATGGATATGGGTTACAATCTGCCAGAAGTACTTATGAAATTTTGTAATTCTCATTTGGAGTAGCCTGTCTTCTTAACATTTGGAATAAAGGTCAGATTGTGTGCACAAAATACAGAATTACTACAGTTTTTATAATCCTTCTGTATCTAAGAAAGTCCTCCTGATTCTTATTATTTATAGGCAAAATTTCATCAGCATCTGAGGTGTGCTGCAGCTCATCTTTAATGCAAACTGTGTCTGTGAGGACATCAAAATATTTTAACTGTGTGCATGCATATTGAGGATACCATATTCGGTGGTTTTCAAATTTCATGTGTTTGCAGGATCTCAGTTATACCTTCTGAATCACCTTATCAGATGCTTTATCACCTTTTTTTTTCTTTTTCCAAAAAAGCTAGTGTTAATGTTACATTTCAAAGGCAATTATTTGGCTCTAAACCCTACCCTTTAGCATTTGCATACCAGATACTTCAGAGTTGTGCCAGGACATGACTGTTGGAAAATGCAAGTGGTTATAAATCAGACTATAGAAAAGCAAAGCTCAGTAGCTAGTTTTACATATATGTAAGACTATACTGTCAATCTACTTAAGGATATGTAAAATTTAGATTTAAGAATCTGGGATATAAGTAATAAATTGTATTTTTTAAAATTTCTTTTTCAGAGGTTGTTCCACAGAGGGTTGTGTGTTTGTTTCTAAATCTGGTTCCACTTTAATTGGCATTTTCCTTTTAGGAGTGGTTTCTGAGTTTACAGTCTGAGCACAGCTTCATTTCAAACCATCAGTGATCTGGTACTACTTACCCCAATGACTCATTTCACACTCAGGCATCTCTTCAGCTGTGGGTGCTGCTTGAATAACTGGATAACTCTTGGGAAAAGTTCTCAATACCATTTTCTAAGTAATTGTCATTGACAGATTAATCACTTTTATATTGAACTAATTTGGTCTAGCACCCTCTTATGGTAACAGTGAGGATTCCACTGAGCTTTTCCAGACTCCAAGGGAGTCTCTTCCATCTTGATTACTTGTATTGTTTGGGTACCCCTGTGTGAAGCTTTCAGTGAATTCATAACTCCTCTAAAGCCTTGTCCTGCATGTTCCAGCCTCCTCGGTGTCTGCAGCAGCACCAGGAACCTTGCAATGTCAAAATACCAGATACACCTCAAGTACTCATTTGCATTCATCACCCTTAACACAAGCTGAGCTATATGAGGTCCATTTGCAAAATACTGGTGGATGCAACCATAAGAAAAAAAAACACTACTGAAGGCTGAATACTGAGATGAAAATTAATGTGGAAGGGCATAAAATGTATATTTGAATGTAGTGGCATTTTGGTATGAGATAATTTATTCAGGTGTATGTAATCAGAGTATTCCATAGGCTTTATTTCTCATTTCCAAGAAGGTGCTGACAGGATGACACACTGATAAGTTTTAGGACTTTACAGGGCTTTCAGTGTGATATTTAAGGCACTGTCTTGAAAAAAAATTGCTTTTTGCAGCATCTCAGTGGAGGGTTCACTACTTTGTTTGTTCCTAGAGACAGGTATTACAGTGCTGACAATTTTTATTTGGGTTTTTTCAGCTGTTCTTACAGACAATTTCATCATCTTGTCATTTGAGGACCATAACCAACTCTGCTTTATTCAGTTTACGAAGACAATGGATTCTTCCGATGTAAACAAGAGACTGGAAAAACTCTCTTCTTTGGACTTTAAGGTATAGCTGCTAATGGTGACTGCAAATATTGCAGGAATTATACATCATGTATCACTGGTATTCACTGATATTGTGTAGCCACAAAATTGCAAACCTTAATATAATTGACCAGAGCAGCTCAAATTCCAAAAATGGCGGTTACTGAGAAGTCAAAAAATTAGAATGGCATTCTGAGTTAAAGAGTTAAAATATTGTGCCAAGGGATCCAGATTTTTACTGTGTTTATTTTCAGGCTCAGACACACATTTGAGTTACCCCTGCTTGACGGATTACCTTGTGTTCATTGAGCAGCAGTAAGTGACCCTTGGCACATTCTTGGCATCTAACAAGCATGAAGCAAAGTCTGTAATGGTAAACCGTACTGTAAAAGATTTAAGTTAATGTGTTTTACCTCTTGTGTGTTGTGGGCTGACAACTCACATGGTGTCTCAGCTGATAGACACAAACACATGAAGCTCTGATAATTCAGTCATCTGTCTGAGGTCCAAGACTTTTGTAATTCTTTGCAGAAATCCTTATTTCCCCACTAGTTACATTAATGGTGTTGTTGGGACAGTTGCTTTTAGCATTAAGCCACTGAGTAAGGAATCAAGATATAGAAGCTGAGCTTCTCACCACTGGCCAGCTATGTGTGTGACGTTATGCAAGTGACTTGGTGCCTCAGTGTCTCAATTTACTAGTTACACAGTGAAGATTTAAATAGTCCTTTTGCAGCCTTTTTTGTGGGGATGTGTCTTCACTACAGTGACATCAGCAGTGGAAAGGTAGCCTAGACAGAGCTGAGCTGAGCTTTAAACTGCCCAGTCTGGAGATCAGTGGAAACCAGCTCATCTCACGATGGATTGGGCTGGGTAGATGTAACTTATTTGAATCATAAGCCCTTTGGCATCAGGACACCACTTCCTTAGGTGGAAGTATTTGGTGCTACAGCAATATGAAAAAATAATCAGCCAAGGCAATTAACTTTGAACAGTTGAAGCAGGGAAGGGGCTGCATCTAGTTCACTGCAAGAATGAAGAAGGGTCAAGCCTTTTCCCAGGAAACGCAGCAAGATGTTGTGAGCAAAAGAGAGAGTTTGTATTTATTTCAGACTGGATAAACATTAAAGAAAACAATCTTGTGCTAGCAAATATTTTCCCCTTGACAACCCTTCAGTAATTTACTTCCTCACATAAGGGAGCTTGCATCTGCAAGGCAAGCTCTTTAAGGATATGTTTAATTTAAGTTTTGCCATAATGTGTTTTAACTTGCTTGGTAGAAATACTTTCTGCTAGGATTAATATCTAATACATTTTCCAGGCTGTTTCAGTTCAGGGCTTCTTTTCAGCAATGGCTTGTGTTTGCAAGATTGATCCAACCTCTATAACGTGGATTTGAGACAGTTCACTGTTCACTGGGAACTGAGCTGATACATACTTTACTTTAAAATGCTGTGCCTTGTGCCTGGCCTGTGGTGTTCATTGAGGCTGTGCTTTGGGAGCAAGCCTGGTGTGTGGTGGGGCTTTTTTCTTAATAGCACTAAAGTTTAACGAAGAAGCTGTGGTGAACTGCCTTTGTCATTGAAGTGTGAGGGCCACAGCTCCTGATTTAATGTTTAGAAAAACCAGAAGTGTCTGCTGCACTCCTTAATAGGGTTGTTAAGTTCAGTTCTTTGCTGACACAGCTGAGCTTCTCAAAACACCTCCATGCTCAACATTAACTCTGCTTTCTCTTGAAATCAGTGGGAATCACTATGGAACATTTCTCCACCAGCCAAAAAAAGGCATTTGCATTTTTTAATTGAATGTTCTTTTGTGTGAGGCTTGCTAGTTAGGCAGCTAAATATAATTTTTATTATCTTCAGAATTGCACCAGTGTGACACTGCAGAAAATATTATTCACTTCTGCAATAATATTGTGTCAGCTCTCTGCATTGATTTACTGTTCTTCATGGCTGATTTTGGTCAAACCTCAAAAGCTGGAAGATCACAGACATAGCAGTAGTGTCACTCAGTAGAAAAATAAGATGGTCCTCAATTGCAACTCTGCAAACTTGTAATTGTATGTAACAATATGTAACAACAACAAATGTTGTGGGTTTAGGGGAAAAAAAGGTTCTTTAGAGTTGGGGTTTTGTTCAAGAGAAATTGGATGAAAGAGGTAGTGTGCACTGTTATAGAACTAACACAGGATTAAAATCTGAAGCCAAGATTCAGGAAATTTGATTGTAACCTTCATTTCTGCCTCTGACTTTTGGCATAGTCTTGAGAAATGTAGTATTTGGTTTACAGTCCCATTTCTACAATGAGGAAAGTGTTTGTAATGATATAATTAAATTTCTGTCATATTATCATTGTAATGATAAGTAACCTCACATTGTTCAGTTTCCAGGCTCATGGTGGGCAAAATTGGCAGCAGTGCTGGACTGCCAGAGTTCTGTAAATAATAAGATCAAGTCAACCATGCTTTCCTCCTCACAGTTTGATATTTATCCAAAAGTCGAGTTTTTTATGCAATGCATACCTAAATTAATGAATTAATCTCCCTATGCTCTTACTTTCTAATTGATACCACCTTGAATTGTATTTGCACTTTGAAACAATAAACAATTACTATATGAATCACTACAGTCTTCATGACCAGCAAAATAGAAAACCAACTGTTATTATTTACGTTTTCTCAGTGACATGAGTTCATGTTTGAGAGTGACATGTCTAATGCAAGACATAAAGGTCAACAAAGATTTGTGGCTGTTATGACATGTCTGATTGTTATGAACAGTTAACACTACAATAGAGGACTAATCGATACTCGTGGAAGTATTTGTGCTTTTCCAGCCTAATTGTGTTGTCACCAAATTAGCTATTCTAATTCAAGTAGCAGCTACCTCTTAACTATTGTGTATATTTTATCTTTACCCCTGAAAATATTTTGACCAGTAAAACACAGGATATTCTGAAAATATTGACCTTTTCCAAGTTTTTCCTGTCTGTTTAAGTCCATTTCAATTTACTGAAGGAGACAAAACAAGGAGTTAAATGTTTACCATGAGAGAACAACATTGGTAATTACTTTGATTTCAGTTCCTTTTTATGTGTATTCATGGGATGAAGAGGTCAATAATATTATGACCATGCAAATAGAAAAGGGTTCTTTTTGACCATATAAAAAACAGCAAAGGATTATTAAAGCATTAACCTTGATTTTAATGGCCTTGGTTGAGAGCTGAGATCACAATTTGGATGAGCCTGATTATTTACTAAATACAATACATAAATGCAACGGGTTCTTAACACCCATTGCACTCTGGCATTATCGCATTACTGCCAGCCTTTGTTGCCTTGCAGACAGGAATATGAAAGCAATCTGTCATGTAGTGAGACTGGCTCCAGAAGCATTTCTCTGATAAGAAGACCCCCTGCCCTTTGCTAGTGTCTGGTCCAGTAGGCTTAGCCATGCGCTTAATCCCCAGAAAGTGGTTCGATTATTGCTGACCAGCAATGGCAAGATAGTTTTTTTTTCCCCTAGCTATCAACCTTCCATTAATTCCTTAAGCAGAAATGCGGTGCAATCTATATTTCCTTGGCATGTGTCACCCAGATGGTGCACTGCTCATGTTTTCAAATAACCATGCTCCAAATAACAGAGTTTGAATAATAAATTCCACAAATCCTTCCTGAGAAAGAGGCACAATTCTCAAGAGCTGCATAAACTTTACGCATGATGCTGTAGCTCATCCACATTATGCAGAAAAGTATATGTTCTTTTGCAAAGCGGATGTTTGTGTTTCCATCCCTTAATTTGGGAGGGAAGAAGAAAGATATATGTTTGCTCAAATACTGTAGAATATATTTAATATTTGATTATGTCTTAAACACTAGCCTTAGTGTTTAGCTCCGTGGTCAGCTTTGCAGAACTTGTCATTTAATATGGCTAAGCTTAAATCCTGTGTGGAGGTCGATGCTGTCAAGCAACCATGACTGTACATTTTGGTATTGATTGGAGTCATTGCAGTAAATTCCTTCTTAACTCATATTCCTTTCCATCCCAATCCCCTCCCCACAGATAAAAGAGTGAGCATGTCTTTCTGTCTGAGGAGATATTTTTCACGTTTACAGACAGCCTCTATGAAGATATATGTACGCAGAGCTCTGTGTATATATACATTCTTTCTCACACGTCCAAAGTAATTCCTCCCATTTGCTCCTACCATGCTATTTTATCACCTCCAACATTTCCTGCATTTTTTTCTTCCCTCAGATTTCTTATGTTGATATACTTGGACCAGAAGGTAGAAGGATGAAACGTCACCTGGCAATAAACTGTATGCAAGATCTGGTCATTTGCTGGTGGTCAGCAACCAGTGATGGAGCATGGCCTTGGTCTCCTATTTCCTGTCAGAGGGACAGAGCCAACCTATTGCTATTAGGCTGTGCACATGGCAAATTGGAGGTAAAGTGATGAACCGTCTTGTTACATTATTTTTTTGAATTTGCTGAAGAAAGAGCTACTCATCTTAAATGCATATTCAAATAGATATAAAGAACAAATACGATTAAAATATAAGACAGGAAAATCAGCCATTCTAGTAGTAAAAACAAAGGTTTGTTATTTAACAGAAAAGCACCTTATTTACTTTGTTTATTATTTTCACATCAAAACTGTCAACCTGAGAAATGTAGCCAGGAAATTAGGTCTTTTTCATGAAATAGCTTTGGTGCTGCTGACACTGAAAATAGAAGTGTCAGAGTTCTATTAGAAAACTCCAAAATTAATTAGAATTGTAACTGTTGCATGTATGTCTGTTGCAATTATTTTACATTGTCTGCAATGTTAACTGATAGACAATTTGCATCTCTTTCAAGTGTTTTTCATAAAATATTAACTGTGCCCAGATGGTGGTTAAAGTTTTGTTATGAGTATTGGTCAAATGAGGGGCTGATATTTTTCTCAAAGGAAAAGTTAAAACACACCATCTACAGGTGGGAATGTAAGCTGTAAGTTAGGACAAAGCTACAAGTTGACCCCCCCTCCTGACACATGCTTAGCTTACATTTATAGGCAGATGTTTTAATTTCAATTATTTAATTTTTGATTAATGTGTTTAAGAATATTTGACTCCAATTTGTTTGGTTAGGTAGAAATATTAAAATGAAGCTATCTGAGCATACTCTGAAAGATCTGGAGTCTGAATTTAAAATATAAAAGCTTTTCTGGACAAACATCTTGTATAGATGCTTCTCTATTTGGAATTTTATTTTTAGTTTATCTTTACCCACTTCTAATATGGACTAAAAAGGCACTGACTGTGGGAGAAGAGCACAAACTCGAGGATCAGCTGTGGAATAGTTGTTCTGGATTAGCTATTGCGGACTATTTCCCTGTAGGGAAAACCCCTAAGTAACATTTAAAAATAAGCTACTTTTACAAACAGCATCCTCCTCTCTTTAATTAGGGAAGATGTAAATGTTTTAATGTCTTGAAACTATTACTTTGATAACTAATATTAATTTAAGTGAGATTCTTTTCCCTTGGGATTTTCTACCTATTGAAAGTGAAGAGAAAAGGTAGCTGAGACAGCTTTTCTTTTCTTATTTCTGTCATTAGTCACTGTAGAATTGAAGTTTAAATTACCTCCAGCTCTGCCTTCTTTACTTCTTTTCAATTGACCTCTCTCCACTTGCGGTCATCTTTGACTCATCTCTCTCCTCTGCCTGATCTACACCTGCAGTTCTCCATTCCCCCTGCAGCTATGCCAAATCATACAGAAAAAATTACTCTGGGAGCTAAAATGTGAGGCTGTTCTTTGTAAGCTTTTCCAGCCCTGTGCCAGTTATTATGAAACTTCATCCTACTAACATTTCAGACCTTATTTTTACCATGATTTCTGCAGGACAACATTCCCAGGCCTATTTTATTCTTTCCCATGTCTTCCAGAAATCTCCATATTGCCACCATAGCAGTTTGCAGTCTCGGTTTCCTGAGATGGTTTTTAGAGACTCTTTTCTTTTAAGAAATTAACAGAAACCACCCTATCAGTTTAAAGCTCTCTATGTTTCATTTAATATGTTTTTAGGGAGATTTCCAAGTCACAGCATTTCCCTGCATCTTTCAATACATCTTGTTTTATCCTTTTCTGGTTTAAACTCTGGTATAGTCTCAAGCACATCACTGGTGTTTTACACAATAGTGATAATAAACATTCTCTGAGGCTTTAGGCTTAAGATCATAACAATTTTAATTTGGCCCATATTGTAACAGAAATATAAGAAACTTCTTTTTAAAAGCAGTACTGCCAAGTTTGACTGTTCAGTTGCTTTCCATTTTCTGATTCTTTGCCTGTACTTTTCCGTTTTAATTCTTAGATCTTCAGATGAAATTTCTTTTCCTGTATTCATCAATGAAATACCAAGCGCTATGCCAGGGCAATGGAAAGCTAAGTCATATATGTGTAACAAACTGTCTTGCTGTTTGTCAGTTAGGCTGTCCCAAGTATTCAGCTCTTGGATGCTCAGGAAGGCTCAGGTCACTCTGCCTGTACACTTAGCCTATGTGTCCATGATGAGTCACCCATGGTGCTGTTTGCTGAGGTCTTTTGTTTGATTTCTATAGAGTTCCTTATGGGCAGGGATTAAATTCCTGTGCATGGATGGGAGAATATCATAACCCAGACATTCTAGAATTAGCATCAGCCTCCAGTCTACATTTAACTGAGGTGCATTTTTCCCCTACAGTCTTGAAGAGAAACTTTAACTTAACATCTTTAACTTCTGAAGGACATTTGATAGCTTATATGTGAAAAAAAGCATAGTTACCATTTCCAGACAGCTTGTAAACAGTTACTGTCTAGGTCAGATACCACAAAAGGCAGTGGTTCTGTAATCATGCTTATTTGCCTTTCTTTTCCTCTAATCCCTTGCCATTGTAGTATTCCTCAGGTATAGATTTGAAAAAAGAACTGGACATGCCATTGTTATTCATGAAAGGAAATCCATATTTATCATATTTGGCCAGTAATATTAATTTACTCTCAGTGAAAGACTATTATCAATATAAGAAGAATTAGAAGTGTGAACTTACTCAGTTTAGAGCATTTATCAAAATCAAGTATAGTAAAGTAATACCACCAACATTTTCCTTGGAAATAGTAGCATCAGCTGGATAGAATAGCATTATTATCTAGAATCAGGAGAAAAACAGAAATTGCTGAACAACATGACCATAAAGAGCTGTTTGGCATGTTGGGTTTATGAAACCAAGCCCAAGGAAATGAGTGGGTGCTCACCACAGCCATCACCTCAGTGCTGACTTACAGAAACCACAAAACAACCTGCCAGCTGCTGCCACTCCTGCTGCTGGGGCAGAGCAAAGGCAAATGGGCACTTACATGGTACTGCTTCCTGCCTGGAAGAATTTTCTGAGTGATCCTGGCTGCCCAGCAGAAGAGTGCTTATTAGGATGAGGACAGGAATAGCTCTGGGATGAGACAGCTCAAGCTCTCATCATGATCATCACCTGTAACTACACGTTCTGTGTTGGGATGATTCACACTGCATGAGGAGTGTTTGGGGCATTGTGTACTGCAGCAGCTTCTCAATCCAGGGAAGGAAATACATTTTACTTTTTAAATACACGAGAAATTTGATTTGAATTTTGCCACGTGGCTTTTTATTTTTAGCATTTACTACTATTAAGGCTACAGGTAACCTCTATTCCTCTACAAACAGAAATAACTTTTTCCTCACAAATCTTGACTTATTTTACTGATTTTTTTTGCTGAGATGGGTGTTTACTGTGTTGAATGCTGTAAGATATGGTGAAGAATTGTCCCTTGAAGAAACGAAAGTGCTTTTCTCTGTAGCGTGCTTCCGTGTGCAATGCATGTTGCTGCAGGAGGGTTTGTCTGTTGGACCTTTGTCTGCTTTCCTGTATGCATGGGTTTCCTCCAGTAAACTCACCCATTCTCTAATTTATTTATTTAATTACTGGAGGTTTGTTTGGTTTATTTTGTTTGGGGTTTGTTGGGTTTTTTTAACCTTAAAGTACAAACAATCAAAGAATGTTATTTAAATTGTATCCCTGTGGAGATAATGCTGGTGTTTTGATTTCAAAACCAGGAGAGGAATCTTCCAGAAATTATTTCAGACAATTTGCTATGAATGAATAGGATCTGATGTGAAATCATCTTTGGATTAAATGCTTTGGGAGAAAGTCGTGTTAAAATCAACATGAACTTTATTTTGCAAACACAAATTAACAGGAGATGCTGATGCCAGGGCACAGTTATTGCAGCACTTTGCATTTGTCTTCACCATTCTTATTTTCACTCCATTTAGTGCTAGTGGGAATGACTGAAATTATACTTCAATCTTGTGGAAAAAATAATTTCCCTGAGAGAGAATATTATTTTTCTTTCTCCCAAGAGATAATATTTAATAGTTATTGCTTTCATATTGTGCCTCGGATTTGTGAAATAAGCACAGCAGATCTTTTCTGTGTGAGCTGTCCTACAGTTACTGGAGTGCTCAGAAAAACATCTACCCTGTGTGTCTGAATGGCTGAAATACCTCTCACACACATACAGCAAAGAATGGGAAATCCTCAGTGTCACATTGGGTTAGAAGTTCAATGAATAATACAGGATAAAGATGATGATGATGATAAATTTTGAAAGAAAATAAGAATAAGCGTTGACTGGAGATCTAAATAATAAGATTGCATGTAGGTCTGTAGATACAATGAAGCCAAATAAGTAACCTAGAGTAGGAGCTTTTAATTTTTATTCAGAAATGTTTTAAAATAGGGTGATTTTTTCCCTTTCAACTTCACTAGGCCATATTTAAAACTATTTTACTCTGGTGTGCACCACACTTCTCACTCTGCATTTCTAATTAAAATGTTTGTTGCTATTTGGAACCTCACTGTGTGAAATTAAATAAGCACTTTTTTAACATCCATAAAATAAATCAAACATTCTTTTCTCATCTGAAAGACACACAGTTCAGTCACAGCAAGCTTGTTTCTCTGTTTCTTTTGTTTTCTTTTTTTCATCTGCCTGGTAAGCCAATTTTCTGCTTAAGAACTACTGGTTAAAACTCTTACTTGTTTTGCTTTGTAGACTTTATCCTTTCCCAGCACTCTATGCAAAATACTTCAATTTTAAGTGTTCAAAAAATTTCACTGAGAAGAGTGATACTGCCCACACAAGCTAGCACTATTATTTCTCTCAAACATAAAATGAAAGAGAGTGTTTTAAATAGCATAGCAGGCCTCTTATTTACAAAGATGAACAGATTCCTTTACTTGGAGTGTTATGATTCCTGGCTCTAGGATTTGGGAACCTGGCATGCATAGCATCCCTTATCCTGCTGATGAACTGAAGCAGAGTCCAAGGCAGTACTGTAATATAAATATAAATGTGCTGTAGTGGTGCATGATTGCTACATTAATAAAGGAAATATGTATAAATTACATGGACAGTATTTAAATGAATGTACTGTATTTTTGTAACATTCATGTCATAAAACTTTTAATTTTTTTAATTCATGTATTTATTTTAAAGAAAGTAATTGGTTTTACTTCATGCAAAATAATTCCAGAAGTCTTTTCTTGAAATCCAAGGCTAAGTGCTTAGTCCAAGATTTTTGGGAATCATTGAACATTGAATGGACTGTACACCCTGCCTTGTAATATTGCAGCTCTGTCTTTTCAGACCCACTGCCCTGTCCCCTCCTCCACAAATCTGACATTTGTTCTACCCATTGCTGAGGAAACTCCTCCTGCTTTTGCTTTCCCATTCCATAAGAAAATGTTTTGTTAAGTGATTTAATGTCACCTTTTAGGGTTCCAGAAAACTGCTTCTCATCAGGAAGGAATCTCAGTGTATTCCTTTAAATGGAAAGCTAAAGAACTATATGCACTACATTCACTACCATGTGTCTATTTACCAGATAGGAAAACAGTTGACAGAATACCATCTTCTTGGGGAAAAGAAAAAAAAAGTTTTGATTATTAGACTTATCTTTCAAAAGCATTATTATCTTTCTGTAGTTGTGTGTCTCTCTGTTTTAATTATTGAGTTAGTGGCATGAGAATGAATAATAAAACTAATTTCTGACAGAGAAACCCAAATCTTCCCTCTCAGATGGAAGAGAATATTCATTTTTCCCCTTCAGAATGCTGAATACCAGATACATTCAGCAGAACTGGGAGGCAGAACAAAGAGGTCTCTCGGCTTGGTTCTCTTCCTGCAAGAGGCACATGAGGCCACTGATGCATGAGAAGCAGCTTATCTGTTCCAATTTGGGGAGAAATGATTCTCTTGTTTTCAGCCAGAATTTGAACAGCAGTGTCTAGAAAGGTTTCCTTTAAGCCTTATGTGTTTAAACATTATGCCAAACCTTATGTTTTGAAAGGCAACAGAGAGTTTCTCTCCTTGCAGGAACTTTTTCCTGGTTAAGAATTGTGTTATATCCAGCAACCAGACCTACCCTAGACTTCATTTCAAGGATTTGCTCTCAAAACTATGTGAAACTAGGAAGCTTCTCATCTCAAGACTCATTAGATTAATCTTCCAAAATGGAAGATTTTACTTCCTTTGGTAAGTGATTTACTTCCTCTAGGTAGTGATCATCATTTTGTCCTACTTTTGCTCTAAGAAGGCAGGACAAAATGATGAATTGGTTGCAGTTCCCTTGCTGACTCTCAAAGAATCATATGGCAACATTTATTTTTCTGTGACTATTTCCATTGCTGGTTTCCTCCAGTCACTCCTATGGAGTTGTAAAATCCATGTTTCACATATTTTCTTGTCTATTGCCTTAACCTTCAAGGCCAGTCTCTCTTCAGAATTTAATTTAATTTGATGAGAGCTTTCAGGCTCTCATCTCTCATAGGCCTGATTATTTTGAGGATCTTCATGACTTTCTTGGAGCTTTTGAAGAGTTGTCCTGAGAAAAATCCTGGTTTGGGGTCAAAATATGTAGCAGAATAATGCAGTACATTGAAACTTCCCAGAGGAAGACAGAAAAGTGAGTCCAAGAAAGCCTCAAGGCTCATTTCACTGAAGTTGTGGAAGCTTTGAAGACTTGCTTGGGCAAGATTTCTGTTTCACACATTTGAAAGGAGCTGCCTGGGTCTCTATACATACTCCTAGGGAAAACTGCAGAACAAACAGTAACACCTCTTTGTCTTCATTTGGGGTTAGAGAACTCTGTGGTCACAGTAATCCTTTGTCCGCAATAACCTCTTTTGGGAGTTTCCTTGCTATGCAATTTAACACCCTAATAAACACACTTCAGCAGTTCTAACATCTGCACAGTGGCCACTGCAAGGTTTTGTGGGCATAAAATGACTTGTTGCAGAGGCTAAGCCATTGGTGAGGGAATGGTTGAGGTGAGAAAGTGTTTTTCAGACTAGAAAAGTAATGTAATCTTTTATTTCCTCTTTGACACATATTGTCATGGATCTCTGTTGAGATTGGTTGATGTGGTTTTCACAGGTTAAATGCATTGGCTTCTGCAGCAGGTGCTTTTGCATTAAGTGATTCTTTGCATGTCCCTAGCTACTCATTTAAAAGTAGCAAAGATTTTTGTATTAACTGTCATCTGGTTTCCAGCCAGAGCATTGCAATAATCCCTTTTTTCATTCTTTTGATTGAGAAGCCCTTTTGCGGACAAAATAAGTAAACTGTCAGAACAAAATATCCTAATCAGTCTGATCAACTTCCCAAAAATCTTGTTTAAAAATTTATCAGTTACTTTAGAAGTAATGGGTAGTATGCCAAAAAAACACCTGAATTTCTTATTCTCCTTTACAGGATGAAAGGTTAAACTGCTTATTCAATTGGTCTTGTGATCTGTGGAAATCAAATTTAAATTGCTCTAACATTATGTGTGCCTTTCTGTTTTCACCCTGAAATGTCTAGATTTCCTTCCTCATCCTCTCTCTACCTTTTAATCACATTTTTTACTCCTTTCTGTGCTTTCACACCCCGTGGACTCAAGGGGCTTCCAAAAGTTGTGGCAGGTCAGCAGCTTTAATTTACAATGTGGAGATTGCTGTGGGTATACATGAGAGCAGGGTTCAGCTCAGGTTCACATTTTCCTTTCACTCTTTATTTCTGCATGAACAAACACCAGCAAGTTTCTCGCTGGCTTCCACTACTCTCGTTCTTCTAGAGCCACAGGTTTTCTCTCTATTTTTTATGAAATATCTTTTCATAAGCTCATCTGTAACTTATTTACAGCTGTTGTTTCTCTCATGGTTTCCCTGTTCAAATCCTGTACAGTACCTCTCGTTCAAACCCATTTAGACCTGTACATAAACCTCCACTGGTCTCCTCTGCTGCTTCCACCTCTTAAGGGTAATTCCCATGTTTCCATACTACAGATTCTTGCTCTTTGCCAGCTGCTGTCTTTTTATCACATTCTGCCTTTTTGTTCTTCCTCCCATTTGTTTAACTTTCAAGTACCCTGTAATGGTCCCTGCTTTTCTGCTGTCACAAATTCATTATTTCTGCATCTAAAACTGTATGGCACCCAAGAACACCTACTCACCTGGCAATGTATAGTAGGTGCTGTTTTAACACGCCATTGTTTCTACCACTACAGAGTAATATTTTCTGTTACCATGGCCCAAAGCAAATGATCAAAAATCCTCTATGCTTGATGCTAAGAGTAATTTACTATAGATTTTTTCCCAGAATTTTGGGATTTTTACCCCAAGCCACTTGTGAATAATTAGTTATTCTTCTACATCAGTCCTTTCTTCTCTTACCATCACTGACCATTCCCTCTTTTATCTTCAGTTCTGCTAAACTGTTAATAAGTCCAGACAAGCAAATATGGTTCAAACTCTATTGCAGAGGTTTTTTAAATGAAATTAATTGATCTTTTAAATATTAAAAGTGTATATTTCAGAGCTCCACTTCAAGAATGCCTACTTGTGACTGCCCCACAGGAGAGCGCATTCGCAGCAGTCTATTTTTAAGAGTAAATCACTACAAATGAGTACCAAAAGGCTTTGGCTTTTTGCCAGGTGCTGAGTTACGTCCGCACGGAGTGGGAGCCCCTGGATGCCAGGTTCAGCTCTGTGCAGCCCCAGCAGGTGCTGACTGTGGAGCGCTCGGTGTCGGCAGCCAAGGAGCCCATGGCCGACAGCTGCGTCTACAAGTGCGTCAGGAGCCGAATCCAGTGCGCCGCCGTCACCAGGGTCCCCCTGCGAGCCAGGGCCATCAGCTGCTGCAGGGATGTGACAGAAGACAAGCTGGTGCTGGGCTGTGAAGACTCCTCAGTAGTTCTGTATGAAGCCTACAGCCAAGTGACTCTGCTGGCGCAGGCAGAGCTGCTCCCTGCTGTAGTAACCTACCACCCTTCTGGAGCCGTGCTGCTGGTCGGCAGCTCTCAAGGGGAGCTGCAGCTTTTTGACACAGCACTGTCCCCAATTAAAATTCAGCTCTTGGCACAGGAATATTCACCTGAGGCAACTCTGCAATTCAGTAAACACTGTGACGTGCCCACCAGCCTCATCCAGATCCAGTGGGCTGCTCCTCCAGTGGCATTTCCCAGTCCTGACAACATGGATATTCACGATCTTTTGTTGGTTAGATTTGATAAAGGACCCTTGGGAGTGCTTCACTTTAAACTTGGTAAGTTACTGAGCACATCTGTTGAACCTTGAGTTGTCAAAGAAACATCTGTATCCCACGAGGTTGGGAACACCCTAATTTTAAATATATGAGACCATAGCCTTAAAAGCAAATGGCTCCAAAGATACCTGAAGATACCAAGGAGTTCTTTATGTTTCACAATAACTTTATACCTTTTCCTATTATAAAATAGGACCCCGACCTGCTGTCTGATCAGCATCCTATAATGTTCTTCACTACTTTAATAAAGTATAACAAATTTTCCTCTGGAAAATTCATTTAATCTGTAGTATATAATCTTAAGATATTGTATACATTCTGTAGTAATAACCCTAATTGTATACATTCTAATTGTATTCAACCCTAATTGTATACATTCTGTAGTAATAACCCTAACAAGTTAAAATAAGCTATACTTAATAATAGAACAGTAATGCTATTTTCTTTACCAAATTTTTTTTTGCATGTGTGATCTATATTGTCCAATATTCTGTTCTTCCTGGCTTCGGTATATGAAGTTGCACCTTTTTTTTTTCCTCTGAAGGCTTTCCACAGAAGAAGAATGATTTTCATAACCTTCAGAGAAGTTTTTTCTCTCAATTAATTTTCAAGGAGTTGTGAATAAAAGAAGTAATAATGCTAATTTTAAAATTTATATAGCACTTCTCTTTTTAGGTGTGAAGAGACTTTCAAAGAGTAAAACCACAACTAACTTCCTTTTACAAGCAGAAAAACAAGAAGCAGTAAAGAAAAGCTAAAGGGCTTTCCAAGAGTTACACAGTGGCTGAACTAAGAATAAAACCCCTGCAGTGGCTCATCAGTGAGAACTGTATTCATTTCATTCAAGTCAGGCAAGTTACAGTGGTGCAAGCCCATTGTGTGAGCTAAAAAAACAATCATGCTTAAACCCTCTGACTCCCAAGCCAGTGTTTCAGCAGGGCAGACAGCCATCCTGGAAAATTTCAGCATTTTGCCCATTGTCTGTCCAAGAAAACAGGATTACTTCTGTAGATCTTCCTGAGAGTTTTTAATGATTCTTTTGTATAAAGCTATTGAGATTAGGAAGAAGCCTTTTTTATTAAAAAAACAAACCCAAACAAATTGCCAAAAGACTCAAAATAACAACCTAGATGATAGTAAGATTTAAAAATCTATTTAATTTATTTACTTGATGAAACACACATGTACTTTTGTGGGGGAAAAACTGTCAAAAAATGACCAGAGACCTAAAAATTTGAAAGACTGAATTAAAAAATTTTAACCAAGTGTGCCACTGCAAAAAATGAAATTTATGTAATAGGATGTTAGTAATAAAAAGATGTTGGATTGGCTTATAGTTGTGTAGTTTTAAAAGAGCTGATCCAGATTATTGCTGTTATCCATGAAAACTGTTTAAAAACCTGTTTTCAGGTTATCATTCATTTTGAGATAATTAACTGCATTAAGTTCAATGACAGGTTTAATAGTTACAGTGTACCCCAGAACACTAATTATAACAGCCATTTGACGATTTTGTGCATGTTGGCCATTTAAAAGAAAAACCCTCTAAATTATCTCTGTCCTGATTTGGTGGGATGGAGTTGAGCAGGAGGCACTCTACCCACCTCTACCTTGCTTTTCTTCAGTCCTCCCTGGTGAGGTTTTCTCACAACAGCTTTCCAGAATGCACAGCTTTCCCCTTGCTATCTTTAGCACATTTATGTTCTTACCAAGGCAAGCAGGCTCTCAGTACAGGGATTTAGAGGCCTTTCCTGCTAATTGCCAGCTTGTAAACTTAATTGGACTGTCTCCCTGGGCACTGTTCCTAAATCAATTAGGCAGTGAGTTGGCTGTCACCTCTTTTTCCCAAGCAGGTTGCCTGGAAGCGCACCACCCAGGAGAAGTCAAGCATCCAAATGGGAAGATGTTGACCTCTACAGCTGAAAGTTATCACATTTTAAAATTCATTCTGTATAATTACTGTAAAATCTCTTCTAGGAAGAAGGCAAAGCTCTCTCCCTTTTTCCCTCTCTCCCTCTTTGTAGTCCACCGTGCAAAAATATGCTGCTCTCTATTTCATCCTGGTGTTCAGCTTTACACTTCATCTCCTCAGTTTGCCACACTGCCAAGGGAACACTGTGTTGATTAGTAGGTCCCTCTTCACCGTCTCAGTTTTTAGGTTTCTGCTATTTAAAAATAATGCAGAACAAATAAATAAATTAGTTAAATGCAATAATAAATTATAGCAAAAAAATTAGGGGCTCATGACAGCAAGACCCAGACAGGCATTCAGGACTGAAATAAAATCCATGAGTAACACATGGCTTGGAATTGTTTCCCACAGAAGTCAGTTAAGAAACTATGTCAGTGAGAATAGGCAAATATGTTTTTAACTTCCAGCTACATTATGGTTTTGGACAAGTTCTGTGAATCTCCATTATGCTGTCTATCCAGATTTATTTCAGGAAAAAATCATATTAAACATACCCTCAAACACTAATGGCAAATATTTTTGATGTCTAATGCCAAACTCATTTCCAAAAGCCGCTTCTTTTTATTGATGTCAACCCAGATCTTGGATAATGCCAAACCTGGTGCTGGTGCCAATGGTTCAGCATTGCTGGCCTCTAAAGGCATTTTAAATATAGTATTGTATTTAATTAACATGAAAATAAGTATTTTCATCTTTGCTGAGAGGTTAATGTGGAGATTGCCCAGCTGCTGTAATGCTTTAAAAACACTAAACATTTAGGAAGAATAAAGTCTGCTATAACTATTAGATATTAACAAGTTAAACATGGCTGTTACCCAGCATAATGTCCATAGGCTTTAATATATGCAAATATAAGGCGAAATACAATGGAAAGCCTTTCTTTAATGATGCTAAAAAAATTTAAGTAGTTGTCTGTTACTAAACGTGAATATACATATATTCATGTTTTTCCCCAAAAACATCGCTTCTGTATATGCAAGTTCTCTGCAATTCTTCTCTGCAATTCTCCACAAGCTGTATTCAGATGTTTTTCTCCCCTTTTTTTCCCCTCACTTCTTATTTAACATCACAAACAGTATTCACAACAGTTATGAAAGTTTTGTGAGGTATGTTTTATACATAGCAGGTCTGCTCTTCTCTGTTACTGGGCCTTGTTTACCCCAACCAGTCCTATGGTTTTAATACCAGTATTGAAATTCAGCTTGTTCCCTTTCTCATCAGAACTTTTTCCATATGTTTCGTTTCAACAAACAACATCAGAATATAAATAGAGAAAATGTTTGGGGTTTTTTTTTTTTTAAAAAACAACCTAAAAATTATGTTTTTATTTAAAGATAGAGAAATAGTAAATTAATTCTGGTCTCTTTCCAATATTTGGATGAGTACTGATAAAAAGTATTCTATCAGAGCAATACAAAGTGAGCAGGAGTTGCTAAAATTCTGCGTGTGGCCAATGTCACAATGTCATTTGTTTAGTCAGAGATAATAAATAACATTACTTCCTGCAGCTTTTTAGTCACCTTTTCTGTTTGGAAGCTGAGATCTACAAGTCAAGAAACATCTCTGTGGCAAGCTTGTTCTTGGTTTCATGTGCAGTTTTAATTCAAAGGTCTGTAGTATCAAGATGATGATAACTTCTATGGTATCCCCTCAGAAAAAGTGCTCCACTTAGAGAACATTGCCAAGCTAGAAGGATGTTCCAGAGCAGTTGCAATATGGAGAGTAATTGAGTAAGAGCTGCTTTGAGATTGGAGCTGCTCTACACTTGTGTGCAAAGATACATCTGTGTGAGACAAATGCTGGGGTTTAGTGTTGTCCAGCACTATTTCCCTACAGGAAGGAGACGCTGTGAAAGTTGATTTATTATCTACCTTGCAATAGTGATAAACTCCAAATAAAGTTATTCCACCTTGTTTAAGCCAAATTTCATTGTGTAGTGTTGTCACCGGTGACTTTTGGCTACATTCATTCAATATCCACGTGCGAAGTTCATTGATGATTTCTGTCTGCTGTCCAGCACCCTCAGGCTAAGTATGCCAAGCTAGTACGGCGCCATCTCATAAAAAATTTCATACTGAAACCCATCAACTTAATTTTAAATTGTGGCAATTATTTTTAACTGTGCTGAAAAGGAGTCAGCTACTGGTTTACATTATCTGTATAAAAGTATGAACCCATTATCTCTGGTTGTAATATTTCTTGTTAAAGGTGTACTCACAAGAGGACAACTGGGCCTTGAGGAAATCATCCACCAGTACATTCGTAATGATGAGATACAGGAGGCAATTAATGTCCTGAGCACCATGAACTGGAACACCATGGGTCAGCGGTGCTTTATCTGCCTGAGTGCCATTTGCAACCACCTCCTTAAACAAAAGCTTACACCAGCCGGAGAAGGTAAGAGACTGTTTATATTTCTAATGGATTTCCGTGGTGTCTTGGTAATTCATGTGTGGATTATGACTATGTATTTATTGACTGTATAAAGAAGACAGTAATGAGACTCCACACAGACAGCCAGATTATGGTGCCTCATAATCACATGTCATTGTAGACAAGTAATTTCAATAAAATCTGGACCAATGCATTGACTACATTTAGTTTGTATCAATAGTGACACTAAAATAATGCACATTGTAATATATATATATATGCTATAGGCAATACTTAATATACATAGCACTAGCATTACATTTTGTAACTTCATTACATTCTATAAATTTAGCTTATGTTACAGACCAAGGTTAGTTAATACAGGATTGAAATATTTGTGTTATATTCATGCTGAGACAGCACCAACTTAAGGAGAGATGTTTTCCTGCAGTGGGGACAAGAGATTTTTAAGGTGCTTTCAAAGGGTCATTCTTTCATTACAAGATGCAAAGGCCTTGAATACACTATCCTCTGCTGCCTCCTTTAGGATTAAAGCATTTGTCCTTACTGTAATCTAGCCCCCTGCAGTAGTAGCTGGGGTCCCTCAGAAGAAATTATGAATTTTAAGTTTAGCCCTGTCTCTGCTAAAGCCTGGTGTGGTGCCTTCTTCTTGATTTGCTGTCTATCTTGAAACTCAATAGACTTCAAGATTTGAAGTGCCTTGATTTAGTGAAGGTGTTATCCTCCAGTCTAGCAGGCAGACAGCTGGAGACCAGGCATCTTTTGTGGGAAGAGAGAATACTTAGGATTCTGGTGTGTTTGATGATAGAAAAACTCCAAGGTGTCCTACATTGCTGCCAAACCATCAGCTATCCCATTTTGTGGGATCTGATTAAAAAAAAAATCTCTGTGTTGCAAACACAACATATAAACTCTAAATAAAACATGCTTTGAAAAGGACCTGTGAAAAGGGCTGACTATGATACTCTTCTAAAAATATGTACATTATAAACAGATATCTGTGTGTTTCCCCCATGCAGCTCCCTAACACTGTTTACAGAAGAAGGAATTTTATTCCATCCAGGAGTTATTCTATCTAAATCTAACAAATTTGGCATGGTAATTTGTTTTCTTTTTTATTAACAAAACCCAGTGGGACCTTTTATTTATAGTGATGGGGCAGTTATCTTTGAGATCTTTATCCTGCCTTCAACATCAAGCTGGGCTATTTAATGAATGTATAACTGTGCCAGTAGTCACTCATATTCCATGTCAGTTGAAATATTTCAGAAGTTCAAAACATGCTGTCAAGAAAACAGCAATGGCAAGGGAGTATGGCTTGTTTTTCTATTTTAATCTAAATTGACTGCTGCTTTGAAAGAAAATACCTTTAAAGTTCGACTTATCTTACGATCTAGATTGGAGATAACACAAAACTAATTTACTAACAGTTTGTCTGTGTAACTAACACAGTACTATTAGCACATTTAGTGCTATCAAGCCTAATAAAATCAAATGTAACTATGCTTGGAATAGAGTAATTGTCACTAAATACAGAAATGCCTAATTCAAACAAACATTAATAATGTTTGTTTGAATTAGGCAAATCAATGAGATTCTGTCTGCCTAATGAGACAATAGGTTATATTTTGCTTGTAGAGCAACATAAATATACAGCAAATACTTATATATCAAATTCTCCCTTTTCTGCCTGTAAGGCCTTGTTCTACATTGTTAACTCTGCAGTAAAAGTCAAAGAGCATAAGTATTATTGATCATTTAATTTCCTTTCAGCTAAGCATGTGGAACACATAAGTACACTGTATGTTTACTTCTATTGTTTATAATTTTTTATTAAAAATGCACAGGAAAATGCCTAAGAGCTTGAGCTGTGGAGTACAGCAGTCGGAAAATATTTAAAGAAGAGAGAACTTGTGTAACAAAAGGGCTTTATTTTATTGATTACAAGGGAGGTTATCCTGTTTCCCACCACTACATGCTGTCAAACCCTTAGGGTTTCTAGACCCTTTTATTTAAAATTTTTAAAGGACTGTGGGCCGAAGGAGGTTCCTTAGACCTCAAGGCCATCACAAAGAGGGTTCTGTTACCTGCTGACCTAACACAATAATCCCTGAAAAACTGAACTCCCTTGTTGTTTGCCTAAGAGGACAAAGACGATTTGAGCTAATTGAGAGTTGATCTCTACTGGACAATCTTGTTCACACTGTATTAGTCTCATGAGTCACTTTTAGTTGTAGGCTGCTGGTGAGAACTTGATGTGTTATAGACTTCTTTATCCTTTTGATAGCTTTTGTTGCTCAAAGTCATTGTCAGCTGTGCCTCCAAGCCAAAGTTTATATGCACAATTCTGTTTGTACAATATGTCATATTTTAATTTCATCTGTCCTTCAACAACATCACATTTCATCACTGTTTGAGGAATTTGACTGACTGCAAACATGAGCAACCTGTTGTAATTGAAACTAATTCACTTGTTTCATTGCTGCTGTGTTTGAATTCCACAGCACAGCTTGAGGCAAGCCTTGGAACTTTTTATGCTCCAACAAGGCCTCTCTTGGATAGAACTGTGCTGGAGTACAGGGACCCCATCAGCAGATATGCAAGAAGGTTCTTCCACCACCTGCTCAGGTGAGTGACAGTTTCAGCTTCTATCAACTTAAAATTAATTGCATATTTCAATAACTACTTACTTTAATGTGGTTAACATTTTCTAAGAGGACCACCCCTGAAAAAAATGCATTCATTGTTAATGTTTGTTTAACTTGTACTTTGTTCCTTTCAAATAGAGTAATGCAGATAAAGTGCTATTCAGAGCTCTTCTGTCATCAATACACTTAAAATGAATCACCCTCTCCCATTTAGCTTGATAGAAAAAAAGATACCCTGCTTCTGAGAGATTAATATTCACCAACTGCTTGCAGATTAGTTATAGGAAGAACTTAGAAACTTGGAGAAAACAGTGAGTTTAGAAAGATGCTAGAATGCAAAAGCATGCTTCATGGTCCAGGACTTTTTTGTCTTTGCACCACTGAAATATGAACGTTTTGTTAGTCTCACTTTTAAAATTCTCATATGTAAATTCAGGTTCCAGTAATTTTCAATGCCATTAAAATAAGAGGAGAAAATACAGTGTTGAATTTGTCTGTGAATTGTATAGAATCATAGAATGGTTTGGGTTGGAAGGGACCATAAAAGTCATCTTGTTATAACCCAGCCACCACGGGCAGGGACACCTTCCACTAAGCCAGGTTGTTCCCAGCCCCATCCAACCTGGCTTTGAACATTTCCAGAGACAGGGCATTCACAACTTCTCTGGGCAAGCTGTGCCAGTGCCTCACCACCCTCACAGTAAAGAATTTCTTCCATATATCCAACCTAAATTTCCCCTCTTTCAGTTTGTAGTCATTACTCCTTGTCCTACTACTGCAGTTCCTGACAGAGTCCCTCTCTGGCTTCCCTGTGGGCTCCTTCAGATACTGGCAGGCTGCTATGGGGTCTTCACACAACCTTTTCTTCTCCAGACTGAGCAGCCCCAGCTTCCTCACCTTGTCTTCACAGGGAAGCTGCTCTGATATTAGATGAGAAATATTAACAAATTCAGCAAGAATTTATACTACATTGTTTTATTGCTGTATTTTTTCCAACCCATAATAAATATTAATATGAAGCAGTTCAACCTGTTCACAAATACAGCTGTGATATTCCCTTTGGGAATTATCCAGTGAATGAACATAAGGAGAAATTAGCTTCTGAATGATACAATGTTTGTAATATCTTGTTGAGAAGGAGTGTAGATGGACATAGTGCAAAGACTGACAATGCACCCTTTTGCAGTGATTCATCCAGATTGTATATGCATTGTCTGCATGGGCAAAGCAAGTTACTTTGGTAGCCTAGAATGTGGGGTTTTTTTCAAATCTAGAAGACAAATATTCTATATTGTCTTCTACATTTTGAGTCTGAAGAGGATCATCTTTCTGGTGAACAGGTCCATTCCAGTGGGGAAATTATTCCTTGTAGAAGAATGATCCAATATTTGCATAATATGCACCAGTCCTTCACTGGAGTTTTCTTAACACACATGGCCACAACAGTGGGTACAAACTCTGTTATTGCCTTTCTCCTAGAAACCAGCAGGGAAGATGCTGTTGTGGCAGTGGCCAACTTGTTGTGGCTGTGGGCCAGTTGCCTGCAGAGGACAGATGCAGGAAAAATGCCTCAGAGATTGCTGAGAGGTGTAACTCTAGTGTTCTTACATCTGCAAGAGAAAGGTGTGTTCCCTCTGACTCAGGGTTTGCTTCCAAGTGCTAGCAGGCATGCAGAGGCATGGGGCCCTGGCTGAGCTGCCAGCCCTTGAGGCTGCAGCTGAAACACTGACTCAACCCTCCTAAAACAAGAACCTTCAGTGTCAGAACACTGCCTGGACAGCGTGGGGCACAGCAGGAGGTGTGCACGAGAGTCTCCTCATGTCTTTTACCTCCCACTGTAAAGCAGCCCTTGAACAATCTACAGTTGTGGCAGTTTTTGGAACAAATGTGTTATTTTGCTGTTTTCCTATTTTCAAAGGGATTTGTATTCAACCAAATCAAAGTGATAGGATCATGTGATTGCTGCAGAACAGATGGCAATGCTTAAAGCTTATCTCAGAAGACATAACCTAAGTACAAAATTAAATGTTCAAATATGGGAGATTTATCTGATAGAAAGCAAGGAAATGATGTTCAGAGCTGATCATTATTGCATTAAAGTGGCTGTGCCTTAATTGGTGTTTATTTCCTTTTAGATGTTTTCTTAAGTGACTAGAATGATTTAAATGTACGCTAAGCAGAGAGAACTACAGATTTGTTGGGAAATGGTAAACCATGGTTCTGGGTGAGTGAATGCCATCTAGGCATGATGCAATGTCTAGGAGGATCATAGGGAGGCACAGTGCCCACTAATTCAGACACATGAAAGTTGCAGCTGCTGCTATTTCATCTGTCTGTGATAGACTGGCAAGGCAAGGCACTCCTGCTGGCCTGATTTACAGCTGTGGGTTCAGAGTAGGAGAAAAGTGAGGAGGGAATTATGATCCTGCCTTCTCAGGTCACCATGTTATGCTCATGAGGACACTGAAAATGGGGAGTTTCTCCCACTACATGTCTGTCAGGGAAAGCAAGGTCAGGTGACATGGAGGGAATACAGGGGTGCTGTTCACCACTGCAGGGAGAAAATTTGTGTGGCCAAAGCTCAACTGGAGCTGAAGCTGCCCACACCTGTGGGAGACCATAAAAACAGGGGTTATTTTAAAATGCAGTAATAACAAAAGTCAGTGCAGCAATAGCTTCAGCCTGTCACCTCACAAACAGGGCCATAAAGCAAAGATGTTTAATGTTTTCTTTGTCTCTGTCTTCAATACCAATGATGGCATAAGGGACTCCCAGGGCATAAGGCCCTGAACTGAGCCCTGAGGACCATTCCAGTTCTCCAGCTGGACCCCCATGAGTCTGTGGGGCCTGCTGGGATTCATCTGAGAACACTCCAAGAGCTGGCTGATGTCACTGGGAGGCCTGTCTCCATGATTTTTTAATTGTCCTGGGAATCTGGAGAAGCCACAGCTAAGCAGAAGCTGGCAAACGTTGTCCCAGTTTTCAAGAAGGACAAGAGGGATGACCCTGGAAACTTTAGGCCTGTCACATTCCCTTCAGTGACTGGTAAATTATAGAGAAGATTATTCTAGGAGGTGCTGAAAGCACCTGAAGGACAAAGCACTCCTTGGTCCCAGCCAGTACAGCTTCAAGTCAGGAAAGTGCTGCTTATCACACCTGATTTGCTTCTATGGCAGGGTAACCCACCCAGCTGATTAAGGGCAGCCAGTTGATGTTGTGCTTTTGGATTTCAGTAAAGCTTTTGATACTGTCTCTCATGGGATCCTTCTGGACAAAATGTTCATCCCCCAGCTGGATAAACACATGCTGGGATGGGTGAGCTCATGTCTGGGGCACAAAGGGTTACAGGGAACGGGGTGACATCAGACTGGGGACCTGTCACTGCTGGGGTTCTGCAGGGCTCCATCCTTGGCCCTCTGCTCTTCAACATCTCCATAAATGACCTGGACACAGGGCTGGGAGGGACACTGGGCCAGTTCAGACAATACACGAGGGGGAGGAGCTGTTGGCTCCCTCCAAGGCAGGGAGAGGCTGCAGAGAGACCTCAACAAATGAGAGGGCTGGGCAGTCACCAACCATGTGAAGGTAACAAGGGCAAGTGGCAAATTCTGCACCTGGGGTGGTGCAGCCCTGGATATACAGACTGGGGAACCAGAGGCTGGAGAGCAGTGCCATGGAAAAGGACCTAGGGATCCTGGTTGATGGAAAGCAGTGCCCTGGCAGACAGAAGGTCACTTCGTTCAGCCTGGAGAAAAGAAAACCAAGACCTCATGGTGGCCAGCATTCTCATGAGAGGAAGTGGAGAGACAGGCAGTGATCTCTTCACTCTGGTGACCAGTGACAGGACCTGAGGGAAAGGCCTGAAGCTGTGGGGAGAGGATTAGGTTGAATATTAGGAAGAGGTTTTTCACCCAGAGGGTGCTTTTACATTGGAACAGGGCTCCCCAGGCAATGGTCACAGCACCAAGTCTGACAGAGGTCAAGGAGTGTTTGGAGGAGCAGGGTGTGATTCTTGGAGCTGACCTGTGCAGGGCCAGAAGCTGAACTTTCATGATCCTTGTGGGTCCCTTCCAACTCAGGATATTAGATGTTTCTATTATTCTATTATTCGATTTATTCACTTTTTTACCCTTTTTCATTTAGCACTGAATACTTGCAGGCTAGTTACAAATAGCTAATATAGCTCTTCAGAGTGATTTTTTTCATCACAACTGATGTGTCTGTATGACCAAACTAGAAGACTTGGATGCAGAAGCCCTGTGAACTGAGATTGTAAACTTGATGCAGCATTAGGGTACATTTGTTACTCTCTTGTGAATGTGAGGAGACTAAAGCAAAGTGATTGTTTTGTACCCTAGTGCAGCAAATGGAGGAAGCATAGTGGTTTCTAAATTATGTGCAGTAAAATTGTGGCTGATATTCAGAAGGTGTTTCTTGGCATGGAGTAGGCCCTTCTGCAGTTCATTCTGGGCTTCAGAAAGAGCAATCAGCCCATTCACGGAAGTTAAACCTGCAAGACAAGGAACTAAGGAGAAGAGCTCAGAGGTATGGTAGGAAGTCAGAGAAACGGGGTTAGGAGCATGAGTAAAAGCCAAGGTGTTGAGGACAAATTTCTGAAGGCATATGTGGGAATGTACAGTGTCTGCAGTGCAGAGCCAAATGGGAGAAGACAGTTTAGGAGGTGTGTGGTGGGCTGTGGAGGAGACCAGACACATCAGGGATGGACAGGGAAGGGCAGAGTCTTTCATACAAGATTAATACATTAAAATGCTTAAATATTTCAAGATCTAAATCTGAAAAATGTTCATATAAACAATAGGTTTCACCCCACTCTCCAGCTTTCCTTTGAATACCCCACCAATCTGCCTTAAGCCTTTTTAGAAGGACCAGCTCACGGGAGAGAAGCATTAATTCGTTCTACATGCTGAGACAGTCTTTGACCTGCCTACTGAGTCTGCCAAAAAAGTTCCATTTACTGTGGTACTTTTAAAGATGTGAGTGTCTGTATTTACTAGAATTCAGAAATACAGTTACCTTTTCAGAAGGGTTATCCTCACCTAGTTAAAATCATGTGCCAGTGATTTTACTGTAGGCCAAAAGGTTGTATGTTCAGTTGAAAATAACTGGGGACATCCATTTTCACATTCAGGGAGATTATAGTCTATCTATTTTTCTACCATCAATGAGGTCAGTTTCTAGAAAATGCTGAATGCAGTGATGGGAGATTCCCTCTTTTGGCATGAGGGCACTTTAGAAAGAAGATGCTCCATCCAAGCTGAGATGGGCAAAGGAACACTGACAGCACAATTGAAGCAGATTGCAATTAGAAGGAAGGAAAATTATTTACAATATATTGGATTCAGCCATGTCATTTGTATCCATCATTATAAAAGCTAAGTTCTTAAATTTGCAAACCACACATCTTTAGCTTACACTAAAATAGAAGCTTAGAGCTTTGCAGGCCCTGAATGTAAAATATGGAATACCTCCAAAAACAAGCATTCAGTATACAAAATTAAAATTAAAGGCCTCTTAATTATATGCCAGGGATCCATTACAACAGTATTTATGGAATGAATAATTATTTTCCCTCTAAATCCTTATCTATAATTAAAAAATACAGGAACTGAATTACAAGTACAGAAATGTATCTTAGGTGTTCCTTGCCACTTCAGTAGCACTCTGGTATTTCATCATGATGTCACTGCTTATAATAATATAACGCATTATATCATTATGTAAAATGTTGAGCAGAGGTGGATTTATTGGGAAGCCTTGGGGAGCTGTAACCTCCCTTTTTGCCCCCACCCTTTTGCTAGGTGTATTTGTGTGAGTGGCTGCAGCACCTCCTGCCTCTGTCTCAGCCCCGTGTAGCCGCGCAGGGAGCACGGAATGGGATGGAGCCATTTTGCACTCGTTAACTGCGGCATCGCTGACTCATGGCTTAGCTTCACTCTGATCAAGCATTTGTAAATTGTACTTGTCATATTTTCTAATGCATGAAATTATCTTGTTTGTTTGACACGGACACACTGGCACAAGCACACGCCTGCTCTGTTGTGTTCCATTTTTTGAGTGAGAAAGCAGGGCTAGAAAGTAAAGTCTGAAATGCAGCACAGGAGTTGCAGAATTAAGATGCAGCCACAGTTCTGTGGTTCTGCTGTGCCCTTTCCTCCTTTGTAATTTTGTTTTTGTGTTTGTGAATACCCAGTCTAAGGATTGTTTTTCTTTTTCTATTTTTTTTCCTACATGGAAAAATACTAAGATTCAAAACCACTTGCACCTTTCAATTTGATAATTTCATTAAGAGAATGTAATTTGGTTTTTTCCCCCCATAGTACAAATATGTTTAACTACAAAGCAAAGCTTTGTTGTAAATAACAACATAGTGCTTTTTCACCTTTCAAGAGAAAAGTGCAACTCTGATCATATTCACTGCTAGAATTTTAGATGGATTCATGAAAGATTCTCCTTTGTATGAATCCAAAAATGGGAACCTCCACCATGTTTTTACTTTTGCTGTTTTCACTCCTTCACAAATCTCAGAAGTGTTTTACTCTTCACAATGTTCCATGTAAGATGCTACTGGGTAAATGCAAAAAATTATCTTCATATTGCGCAGAACATTCATCAAGTGCTATGACTTTGCACACAGGACTTGATAGGCCTCCTTTGTAAATAAACATTCTTAAAGAAGATGAGAAGGTAAGTGGTCATTAGCATCAGGGGAGACCTGCTTCCAGCCACCACTGATCTTTATGAATCACTTCACTATTCAAGAGTTCTGAAGTGCACTTCTATACTACAAGGCATGATGCCTGGACACAGACAGTTATCACTTAAGTCCAAGACAGCCTTTGAAAAGTTAAAATAAAGCTCTTTTGCCCTGCAGGTACATCACTAATGCAGTACTAACTACCCCTTGGTAAGCAGGTTCCCGTATCACTGCAATGCAATCTCCAAAGTAGATATTCGCTGTGAGTATTTCCATCCTAAATAGGACCCTAAATCAAAGGTGAAAAAAATGCCTCGGCTCCATAGGAATAGTTCTCAATCCCATCTGCTGCCAACTGTATGGAACTGAGAGACAGAGTGAGCAAAGAGCTTTTATGATCCTTTTTAAGAGCACCCTAGAAGTAGAATCTATAATTATATTGGTACATAGTGTGTCACAAAACATGTATAAACATTAATGATGACATGGTTGAGGACTAAGAATGTCTTTTATATTCATAAGGTAACCTATTAGGCATTAAATTATGCCTTCAGATAAAATGATCATTGATGGCAGTCAGGTTCTCCATGGTGGCCACATGAACAGAATTCATCTCTATGGGAGTAAGTTCAGTAGTAGCATTTTCACTAAAGTAGCACCTTCTGGAGATGACTTTGAAGAGTCATTTTTTGTCATCTTTTGAAAAACGATCAAAACCAAAGGTTTTCATATTACCACAGCACTGATAAATGAGAATTTATATTGCTGTGATGGAACTACACATGAAAAGATTCTCCTGGTCATACTTCTTGACCTGTTTTAGAAACAAGAAATAAAGGCACCTATTTAATGGAACTATGATATTTTTGCAGTTAAAGAGGTTAAAGATCTCATAAAAAGTTTAGACTGTCTTTGCTTCAGTCCTATGTTGTTAATGATTTCTTTTCTTAAACCAGCTCCAACACAGTTTTCAATTTCAGTCAGATACTTTGATGCTACAGGAGTGACTCTAGGATTTAATTCTCTGGCAATGATTACAATGTAAGAAATAATGAGCAAAATATTGGAGTGGGGGGACAATGAATTACATGGCATAATTGCTTTAGAACAAAATGCCATGAAGATAAACCATGAGAAATCTCTGTTGGAGATTTGGGCAAGATTTGCTGCTCAACCTAATGGGAGAGACATTGCTTGGAGGATAGGAAGAATGGTCCCTTAGACACACTTAGAGCAGTCCCAGAGCTGCTGTAACCTGGAGCCACTTTGCACAGCCAGCAGCAGATGCAATTTGGTGGCCCAGAGTGCAAGAAGTCATCCAGTTCTCTGCTACGTCCCCACCCATGGGGCTGCACTAGAAAAAAGGAACATGAAATAGCTACATTGGACTGATATTGTTTGTGCCAAATCTATTCCCACATGCTGGTTAATCTGACTTTGATATTGCTACTTTCAGAAGCTGAGCCCACACTGAGACCACTGTTGTGTTGTGTAACTGATAATCTGTCCTTGTAAGGTGGCTTTTTCCTGCTGTACCAGCTGTGCAATTTCCCTGAAATCTTGAGGGGTTTGGGCATACACTGACTGCAGAAACAATGCAAATGCATCATATTCTTGGACAAACCCCTCAAAAATTTGTTTGTAGCAACATATCTCCATCCTTGAGCAGCTGTTGTAATCCTTCACAGGTCATCAGTTTCTCCCTCTCCATCAACTCCACCTAGTCACTAATGGCATCTTTTTTTAGAGTGAAGACCTCAAAAATCTCTAATTTGAGGTCTTAATCAAGAACTGAATTTAAGATTTATTTTTCTCTTTAAAGTTTTCCAGATCAATTCATGTCTCATCTCTCTACCAAGACACTTTTTCTCCATTCATCTTCAAAGTCTTCCTGAGCCCCACCATTACACTTCCCTTTACTATATGTGGACTGTCTGGCAATATTCTGTTGTGAGCTCAGCTCATCAGATCAGAGTTTTCTCTCACTCCCTCAGAGTTTTTTCTGACTTTTCTCCCATTTCCATCCAGTGCCCTGCAGGAAGAGCTAACTGAATAGTCAGGCAGCCCTAGGCTTTCTGTCTTCAAATGCAGATCTGCCTTTTATGGTTCTTCAGAACCCAAGAGCCTGTGAAGGAAAGAACACCAAGAGGAAAATTTAGAAAAAAATCAGCAATAGTCATTCGTCCAATAAATGGATGTGGTGTCTTGGGGGTGCACCTCTCATACCTTAATAATGTAGAATTTATGTGTCCTACATGCTCATCTGGGCTTCCTCTGTAGTTAGGATAAAGACATGGGCACCCAAAGGATGAGTAATCCCATTGAAGGGAGATATCTCAGATAAGCGTGAAGAATCAAACGTCAGTGTCTATCCCTATCAATTAACTACAAAAGGAGCCTACCTAATTAGCTTAAATTAGCCATGTAAAGGTAAGCTGTTTGAAGATAAATGGAATGATTTGCACTGTAAATGTCTAGCTCCTGTATCACATTATTACTGGCCAGTTAACAGAAAGATCTTACATGCTCAGATAGTTTCTGTAATAGAATGAGAGAAGCACATAGATTAAAAAAAAAATATTTCAAGAAAGTTTTACAAAAACTGATAAAAAAAGCAGACAGGCATGTAGATCTCTTTAAAAATCTCCTTTTGACCACTTGGCCAAGATAGGGGAGAATGGGGATGTTTCTTGGTTTACACCAGTACATGTTGAAGTATCAACTACAGATAGATAAATATGGCCAGCACTAGGTAAAATTAATTCAGAATTTATAAAGGTAGTAAAGGATAAAACATCTGAAACAGTGTGGTGTAACCTCACATTTAGAATGACCTTAGCACCTGATGACAAAAACAGGGAAAATATTTAGTTAGTTTTCAAAACAATCTGGAGAGACCTTGGAGAACTATGCCCTGTAAGTCCAGCCTCTGTACCAGTGTGTAGAAACTGTTTTAAAAATGTGTGAACATACAGATAAATAACATATTGGGGGAGAGTCGGCAGGATTTCTGTAAAGGCAAGTCACATCTCAAAACTCAAATTCTCTGATGTCAGCAATCATGTGAGTAATGGCTATCCAGCTGCTGCTGATAAAAGTTTGACCATTGAAGACCTTTTTGGAAGGTCTGTCACCAATATGTCTTAAAGAAACTAAGCTGCCACAGGATTAGAGGAAAGCTTCCCTTTCATAGATAAGTAATTAATTAAAAGGTAAGAAAGAGAGTAAGAGTAAATGGCTAGTTGTCATGGAAGTCACCAATGGAAATTATAAGTATAGCAGATCTGCTCTTGTAAGTAACCTGGCAAAGGAGCAGACAGTGACCTGCCAGCATTTGCTAGTGCCACTAAATTATTAACACTAGTAAAGATACAACCTGCTGTGAAGAGCAGCAAAAGGGCTTCACAGGGTGCAATGACATAGTGTGAAAATTGAAGGTAAAATTAAAGATAAATAAATTCAAAGTGAAGCGCTTTGTACACAGTAGTGTGTGACTCCAAGCTTCATGTGTAACCTGATGCAATCTGAGCTCAACATTATTCTGGAAGAAGAATTTGGTCCTATAACTCTACAGCTATAAAATAGTTCAGTGCTCAGCTGAGGTACAAAAAGCACATTGCAAACTAGGAATTCTTAGAAAGAGCTAGACAAGAAAACAATGAACTTCAGTACACCCGAATTTTGTGTGTAGTTTTGGAGTCCCACAATCTGTAAAAGGATATAGTAGAACTCAAAAAGGTTTAGGAAGGCTAGCCAGGATGATTAAAGGCATGAAAAAGCTTTAGTAAAAGGAATGGCTAAATAGACAAGAACTCCTCGACCTAAAGAGGAACAGCCGAGATAGAGATCTATTAAATTGTGAGTGTTAGGGAGAAAGAGCACAGTAAATGACTGTTCACTGCTTCTTCTAATACAAAAAATAGAGGTCATCAAGCAAAGCTAACACGTGGCCGTTTCAAAATATAGTGATTCTTCACATAACATATAATTAAAATATGAACCTCCTTACCCCACAGGATGTTGTGGATGATAAAATTGTATGTGAGTTCAAAGGCAAGGTTCAGAGAAGAGGAATTCACTGAGGAACACCAGCCTGGAAACCACCTCTGGCTCAGCAAATCCCTGAACCACAAATTGTTGGAGACTGGGAGACTACTTAGGGAAGTATCACCATATGCTTGCCCTGTTCTAATATTCTCTCCCAGCTAATGGCAAGGGATTAGGTCAGGAGTGCCTTCAGTCTCTTCAGCAAATGCTGTTTCTATGTTTTATGTTCTGGACATGATGCTGTGCAGAAAAAGCACATCAGACTCAATAGTTTTCCATTTGCTCCCTTAAAAATGTGCCAAAATTCATACAAAGTTCCAGACAATATCTTGTCTGTCTCTTCCATGGCTGTATTTGCTGCAATGGAGCTGTTATGTGTGGGAATTGTATGAGCATTACACTGCATTATTTTATTATAAAGAAATAATTTGGTTATTGACAAACATCGATGGAAAAGGTAAATATACTCTAATGGACCCATAATTCAGCAAGTGATTCAAAATTTGGCCTTGCACCATGATTCTGTAAGTAGATATTTATCTTTAGGCAGCCAGCTTTAGAAAATACTGAGCTAATATGTTTCCTCTGAGAAGTCTTAGCACTAAAAAAGCACATCTTATCCAATGTCAGGCATGAGGGAGAATTGGCCCTGTACCTCATAGAAAGCCAAGGAGGAAAAGGGCCTGTTCATCTTAACTTTAATACCAAATTTCCATCTGCTGCAGCTCGAAATTGCAGAGATATCACATGTACACAATAGGGATTTATTATAAAGGCAGCAACTCATCCTTAACCACAGCAATGATACTGGGCCTCTGTTATATAGCTGTCTTTAGTGTGTAGACATGCTGATATGTTTGCTCAATAAAATCCAGCTTTCAAGACATACTGTTAAGTTTACATGATCACCAGAGTGAGAGGGATAAAGCTGGAAAAGAAGAAAAGCAGAAGCGAATTAGTGCAATAAAGGCTAGGATTTAACAGACAGGGTTGAGTAAAATAAATGTGAAACAACAGGTGTCACTGACTCTTATCAGCATTTTTAATTAACACCTGTTTTTAGCCCAGAGTACTTTGGAAGAGTATGTTGGAGTGTGTCTGTATTTAAAGATAAAGATAGGCTGTTGAGAAGTTACTAAGTAGTGAGAGGTTGGAGGAATGAAGAGGTTTGGGGGTGGGGGAAGCCTCTGTTTGCTGGGTGGGTGTTGCTTGCAGCTTAGGGAAACCTGAAGGAAAGCCATGATGATAAAATTGCAAGGTAGGGAAATACTGCTATGGCAACAAAATATATGTTCTCTTGAAGGAAAATGAGTATGAAAACGGAAATAAGAAGTGTAGGAAATTGAAAGGAAGTACAGATTACAAGACAGGATCTACTTTAAAAGATACAAATTGTAATAGTTTCAATTTATGTAATAATATTTTATGACGGTAATCAATTTCTGTTATCCAGACTTTTATGGCACCTGCTCTGGAAAATTTTGGAAGACTTGTCAGATGTGAAAGTATTCTCATTCACAGTAGTAAGGGGATGCAGCCACACTTTTCAGTGGCCCATCCTACAAGAACCCAAGCCAACAAGAATGACCAGCATCACATGAGAAGTGTGTGGCATAAATGTTCATAGAATCAGGATCTTTAAACAAATGTTTCTTGGTATGAGGCAGTTCCAGAGTGTTACAGTAGTGCTGGTTTGTAATTAACTCGAGCAAAGTTCAACAAATAAATTACATATCTTTCTTTATACCTAGACCCACTGCTTTTTCTAGAATATTTCATACATCTAAACTATTTCTTGCTAAGTGTGTATTTTAAAGGTTTAAATTATCCCTAATTATTAAATTACTTCATTAAAAAATCAACTTGGTTCACTTGAAAAACTGACTCAAAATTCTCTCTTGAGAAGAAGTGTGTAAGGCAGTCACCTGAACTATTTCACTCAAAAATACATATTGGTTTCCAAGAGCAGAATATCATTCTAGAAGATAGGAATCACATGCAAAGATTATTAACTTTTTTTATGGTTAGTTTGGGAACGACCTCAAGATTCACAACCAGTTAAAGCCCTCAAGGGCTTTCTCTGGCCAGAGAGTCATTCTGTCTGGCTCCCCTTATTAGCTTTCTCTTTCTTCCTATTTTTTTTAATTTGGTTTGCTTGTTTGCTTTCTTGCTTCAAACCAGAGGGTACCCTTTGATGTGAAGGGCATTCAGTTCTACACCCAACAATCTATTAATTTATGGGTGGACTTCCTTTAGGTCAGAGATATGTAACTTTACAATATCTTTCAAGTGACTGAAATTTTGGGTGCCTTGAGATACTTGTATTTTTGTATTAGTATACTGTATTTTCTCATGGCTGTTCGCTGACTTACCTGAGACCTATTTGTGTATGACCTTTGAAAGGTTCCATAAGGGAGTTGTTTTTAAAGAAGTCACTCAGGCCACAAATCCAGCATTTCACTTAACATGCCCATATTTAGGGCCCATGGAAAATTATAGGTCATAAACCCATGCATTAATGCTTTGCTAAATCTGGGCCTGAAGGGATGTATAGATTATGCCTGGACAACCTTTAGAGCTCCTACATCTAAAATACAATTTAGGATACAATTTAGGAGATTATCCCCTTGACTCACACACACATAGACCCAGTGGCTGTTTCTCCATTAGCCTTTGGTGTGCTCTGCAGCACTTTCTCTTCGTCGGTATCTTAGAAGGTAACGAGGCTGTGAACCCTCCTCAGAGGTTTGTGTGTCCTGTTCAAAGGAGCTCATAACCTAAAAGTATAGTGGCATAATAGCAGCAGGTTGGCAAAATAATACTGCTGGCATCTCAGAGGGTGGAGCTTTCCAATGCATCCATTGATCCTTCTGCCACTTCCCTACTAACTTCCAAAATCATTGGGGAACCTCAGCCAATTTAACACAGGGAAGAATTCTCAGAAATAAGCAAATGCCTGCAAGTTTTGTGAAAATCAGCAACCAGTTGGGGTTAAATAGAATGCAGGAGGTTATCTGCGTCCCAAAAAGCTACAGTGAAAGTTCAGCAGATAGAAGTTCTGCCAATCAAGAACACCGAGCGTGGTCCACATGGCCTCTTGTTCAAACCTCGGGTGGGAGGGGGCCGTGGGTGCCCTGCTGGGAGGAGGACAGTGTTGTCTGGAGGATGTTCTGGCAGGCTACTTTTGGGAACAGGAAGAGTTACTGGGCTGAGCCTGTGTAGGAGGAAGCACAAAATAGGTTCTTTGGAGAGGTCCCGGTCTTCAGGCTGCTTTCAGTTTTCTACAACCACCTTATTTAAAATAGGGCATCCTACTGAACTCATTAGGGTAAAACCATTTCGGATTTTGGTTGACTTTTGCTTACAGTGAGTTTCTTTCATTGTTTATCTGGGTTTTTTTTTAAAAAATATGAGATCTTGATATATTTATTCCTCTCCAGGAACTCTTAAGTACTACTTTTTCAGCCTTCAATATAAAATGCAGGATATAAACCTTTGACTAATACTATGCTTTATGTATAATGGATTACACAGCAATCTAAGTCTTCAGAATTTACTGAGAATTTACATTAAAGTATCTCATTGGAGCTCGATAGAATTTCTAGGTTGTCATTTTAAGGACCATTACACATGAGAATTTTTCCTGTGAAATATAGAAGTCCTTTTAGCCCTGGTTTTGTAAATAGGCTCTGAAGCTGACATAAAGTTACATGCCTAAATCAGTGGTGTTGTGTTCAACAGTTGGTGAAAAACTAATCTGTCCCCATTTAAATCAACCACTTAGCAACCCAGCCACGCATTTTTTAGGTTCTTTAACCTGATAATCTTTAATTATTCTGGCTTGGAATTCCAAAAGAATGGGGTTCAGAGTCATTTTGCAGATGTTATTCTTTTTTTTAATATTGTCTAATTTAAAAGGAAAATATTTCAGATAATAACAACATATTTTGAGGGGGAAAAAAGCATGAAAATCATTTCTGTTCCAAAAATTGCTGATATGAGAATTTATGAGGAAACAGCTCCTTTTATGAATAATTATTATTATTGTGTTTAAGAAATGGGCAAGATGCCTAGAAATTGAATGAAAGAATGAGCTATTAAATTGAAATATTAAATGAAATAACTGAATTAAAAGTGATCATGTAAGCCCAGCAGTAAATGTTGGGAGCTGTAGCTGATTGAACATATTTTCATCATCTGTTTTGTATGCTTAAATACAATTGCTTGATGTAAGTAAACACTTGATTGATATTCTGAATACTTTAAAATCTGCATATGCATCATGGAATACTGAACAATTAAAACTTAATTTCAGTGTAGTTTGATTACATGTAAATTATTTCAATATTCATTTTTTCCTGTTCTGTTTGCTCAGTGCATATTTAATATCCACTTTTTGAATGCATATCACTCTTGATTGGACTGTGAGATGAGGAGGACTCTGAAATTTCTTCCATTAAAAAGGATTGCCTTATAAATATTATTTGTGCCACAGCTCTTCCCCTGCAGATTATTTTCTAAATGTTGTGTACTCTTATTGAAGACAAGGAAAAAGCTGCTGCAGCCCTCCTTTATCAGCCCAGCACAAGGAATATGCTTACATGGTCGATGAGCATGTCTAAGAAGGCTTGTTGGTTGTAACTAGTCCCTAAAGAAATGTTTCCATCTTTTCTGCACTATATTGCTTGCCTGCATGAGCACCCTCTCCCTTCTCTTCCTCCTCCCTCCACGTGATTTTTATTTTATTTTTCTGGTTCTTGGAGGTCTTACAAGACACTTGAATATTATGGTTAAATATTACAAGTGTTTTCAAGTTGACCATTTTCTGTCTGAAAAATGTTTCTCTATCTTTAAGTGACCACATTCAATTTAGGAGTTGTGGAATACAGATGAAAAAATTTTGCCTTTTTACATATTTGTAGAACATTTTCTAAAAACCAAAGAGGCTTCTTGCCCCTTCTCTGCAGGCTGCAATCCATACACATTTTTTTGATCAACTGTGTTTCAAATTACTGTATTTCTGAACAGCCAACAGAAGGAAATCCCAGACATTTGATTCTCTTATTATTTATGCCAGTGAGAATAACCTTTCTGAAGTTACAGATAACATTATATTTTTTATTACTATTTTATTTTATTTTATTTTATTTTATTTTATTTTATTTTATTTTATTTTATTTTATTTTATTTTATTTTATTTTATTTTTCTATCCTGGCATCTTTTCAGTTAAGTCATATTCCCAAAATACAGGCAGGCAGCAGGTTTGTCACTTCACCATGGAAGGCAAGTCTGGATTCCTCTCTGCCTTGACCATTTTTGACCTACATGCCTGTTGTTATATTAGTCCCATTTCCCTTTGATTTCCTTGCCCATACTAACAGATTTTTTAATACAGTTTTAGAATACATACAGAAATGCATATAATAAAAATATTCTTTAGTTATGTGAGAATTTGAAGTTAATGTTGTATTCTGCTAAATGGCTTGCAGGGAAATGTTTTCCTGTGTCCTACATAGTTAATTGCAGTTTCAGAGTTCTAATCTTGAAGGTCATATTTCTGTTGCCTGTCATTTTGACCAAACAAGTGACTGAACTTCATGGTTTGCAGGTGGATTTCCTTATCTCTCTTTTTCAAGAGACATATAAGTCTTGATTGTTGGAGTTCCTGTGAACCAAGCAACAAGGGGCAAGGAGGAGGAGGGGGTGGGAAGACACTGTTCAACACAGGGCCCTGGAGATTCCATTTTGGAGAGCAAATATTGTACCTGGTGACTGTAGCACAAGAACAAAAGGGGGAAGGTTTTACTTGGGGTGTATTTTGTTTGTTGGAGGAGCTGATAAACTGTTAAGTGAGTGTGCTAACAACAGTAAGAGACCTTCCTAGGATAAAGCATGCTTATACAACAGGCATTATTAGCTCGAGGTTGGTCTCATGCTATATAGACCTCTCTCTAATGGTTTCTGTACATTAAAACCAACAAAACTTTCATAACAAAGGGTTTCAGAATAACAGTTATGTTCTTATAAAGTTAGGTTAAAAAATGCTGGATATTCCTGACGGATTTAATACTGTTGGCCAAGCAAAAAATACTTGTCACTCTTCTTTGTAACGTCTACCTTCTTTTAAAGCAATTCAATTTGTAATAATTTATGAAGTAACTGTGATTGTTATTTGCAAAACTTTTGGTTTGTGAAGAGTATTTCTTAGATAGTCTCTTTTTCCCCTTTTTTTCCTTAGTACAGATCTGAAAATAATGAGTTAACATCACACTTCTATGAATAGGGGCCATAATGAGACTGAAGTATGTATGTTGATTAAAGAAAAAATAATTGAAATCTTTGTGAAACTGCAAAGAAATTACAGCCTAAGGGCATGATTCTGTTCTGCAAGTCAATCAAATGAGAAAGTTATTTTATATTTTTTGGTTGCAGGCATTTTTTCCTTGGCTAAAGCAAATGTCATTCAAATAGTCTATGTAGTGATAACTTTGGAAATACAAAATAATGATACAGACATTCTTTTTAGCCAGTCACATTGCTGGTTTCTGTTCAGTTTCCAATTTCCTCTCTAAGTACTAAGAATGTATATTTAATCCATAATGGAAAAAAAATATGCCAGGAAAAAATATAAACATGATAGCTGTTCAGGATACACATCTTTTAACATTTACTTACTTTTCTTAATTAAAGTATAGCTTCAAAAGCATCATTGCAAAACCATGTATTTTGATGGAAAATCTGTCATAGGAATCATGTTGAAAACTTCAGATGCACAGACAGGCATGAGAAAGTGGGGGTGCACTGCCTGTTCCCTGGCAATCAAGAGGTTAACTTTGATTTATCTCTTCCCCTCCCTTAAACTGGTTCTGTGAGGAGGGCTGCAAATTAGTACTTGGAAGGCACAGCAGGGAGATTAGCTTTAGGGAGGGAAGGGCTCCCCACTCCAGCTCTTAGGAACCTCACCTGGAGAGTGCATTTCCTTTTCTGCTTAAGCTAACATATTATGCCTTCTTGTCACGAATGTTATTCCTTGAGGAAAAGTCCTCTCTGGTTCTATCTTGCAATCTGATGAATCATTCCAAGTGTGTGGTAGAAGAGAGGAGAGCGATAAGGCTGTAACAGGAGGGAGCCAGGAAACCGCTGAGGCTGTGGCTGGGAACAGGAATCCTGGTGTGGTGCATCATGTGGGATTACTTTACCCAGCCAGGGGAAGGAGGATTCCCATCTTTCCTCTTGTCCACACCGGCCTGAGGAGGAGCTGCAGCACTGCCCACTGTTTCCTATGACACCACCAAGGTGCAGTGCTGTACAAATTCTGGCACCCTGTGATGCTGTCTGACAATATTCATTTGACAAGCACAGCCTACATCTTTCTAACCCTGAGAAATCACAATGCTTTTTTTTCCCCACTGGGGCAAAAAAGTCATCTCCTTCCAAACCTCAAGTGTCTACAACTGTGTCTACAATCCATTGTTGAAATTGTTAACAGATGGAAAGGGAAATTTTCCCACTTCATAATGGGACAAATAAAAAATTGTTCTATATGGAATCAATCTTCTACCTCCCAGCTGAAAGAAAATTGGGGTATTTGCATTTCTAAAACTAATCACCAAGCCTATTTTCGTAGCTAATTTTAAACAGTTAAAAATGTGCAATAGAGGAAAATGTGTACAGATAGAATCACTTTCTCATAATACAGTGTCACATAATGGTTATCTATGCCTAGTATAAGTGAGACATTAGCCCAATGCAGAATTTTCCATTGGCATTAGCATTTGCCAGTGCAATGTTGATTCAACCAGATTGATGGGACTCAACACTGAACCACTTGGTGAAGGTTTTAAACAATGAAGAAGATTAAGGGTGGTCACTGTCCTAACTCACAGTTCTGCAATGTGACTATGAGCTTATCAGGTTTCCCCAGTAAAGCTTTGGCATCACTTTTGGTGAGCATTGAAGGACTTTGTCCATGAGCAAAATTTGATGCAGCTCTTAAGTTAACCTCAGCAAGTGACATGTTTCTGTTTTCTTTCAGGTATCAGAGGTTTGAAAAAGCATTTCTGCTTGCTGTTGACATCGGTGCTCGGGACCTGTTCATGGTGAGTTGTTTCTGGAGACAGAGTCTGTTGGAGGATATTATTTGTCAGCTTTTGCACACATTACAACAGTTCCAGGTCATTTGCAGCCTAGGACACATACTGAAGACAGAACTTTTCTACCTTTGACATCATGAAACTCATCAGTAGGAACTGAGTATCTTCAGAGTCACTGACATTTTCCCCAGCAGGGCCTACAGGCTATTCTTAATTTTCCAGGAATTATTGTACATGTTTTTAAACTTTCCCTTTCTTCATCTGACCTGATGTGAGTGAATGTCATCTTTCACTCTAATAAGCTTATACATTTCTAATCTGTTCCTTTAAGTCCAACTGCTGAGCCCTGGTCACAAGAGCTGTCCATGTCCTGGGGATCCTGAATGCTCTTAGTTTGTCTCTTCTTGTTTTGTGAAAAGTGACAAATTATGAACGCTTCTGCTGGTACTTTTAAAACAACAAAGCTCAGCAGCATCAACACAAGAGTTTTAACATTTCATGCACACTCTGCCTCCTCCCATTTAATTAGCTACAAAAGTAAAATTAACCAGCTCTTAAAAGGTCCTCTGTGTGAGCACTGCAGGAGGTTCTTGTTTTATAAGATCTTGCACCACAATGTCACAGTGAGGTCAGATGGACAAAGCCAGTCGTGCTCTCCTAGTCTCTCAGCATGTTGCTGCTCCACAGCTGATTTCATTGTTTTCAAAGAAACAATAGGAAAGGGCTTGTTGAAAAAAGGCCCTTTGAACGATTCGTTTGCTTGACTCTTTTGCATAATGAAGACATTCTGTTGTTTAAATTAAGCTTTGACACTAGATGTTAATATCATTTATCCCATTAAGTCACTTGCCCTGCTAGTTTGATCTTGATATTTAAATTGTATGTTAAATTACACAATTAAATCCTGCTTTTAGGGGTTATGAAAATTCCCTTCTAATTATATAAAAAGTTGTGTGAACCTTTTGATGTTTTTTTCACAGCTCTAATCATCTGGCTTGTTCCATCTAATTAGAAAGATGTGAATACTGCGATAAACTTTCCTAAGTATGCATCAAAAGAATGTGATGGAAATGTCAGACTTTTAGGAAATTCATTACATGTTCTATGTTTACTCCTCTTGATTTTCTGTCTTTTTAGATCATCTCTTTCCTTTTCTCTCTTTATTGGATGTAACCTCTTCAATACAAATTTTTTGCCTAATCATGCTAAGCACTGCTGCAGCCACATATAAGATTCAGACTGTAGCATGTGTGGAGCAGATTAAAGCTTTTTGTCAAGGGCTCTCCCAGTGTACAGATAATAAATATTCCCTAATTTTAGCCATTCTGACAGAATAAATGTCCCAGCATTTGCATTAAAGGCCTTCTCTCATATGACTGAGAGCATTTTCTATGTGATCTGTTTCTCTTTCCTTCCCTCTGCTGACAGCAGGATTGAGGGGGTGCCTCTGTGCCACGGTGGGAGACATCAGGGTGGTAGACACCAGCTGGGTCTTGAGATGGGTGCACAGCTGCTAACAAGAGGGACTGTCAGTACCTGACTCCACAGGTGATAGATAACACGTTCTACTCTCAACAAAAAGTCTCTCCAACTTTCTTCAAGAGGAGTTTCACTGTTCACAAAGCAATTAACTCCATCCTTTCCTACTCTTTGCCTTTCCTTTCCTCTCTCAACACCTACTCTTTATTTCCCATCCTACCAAATGCCCTTAAATGTAAATGTATATTTCTGAAAGGTTCCTCCTGGCTTTTGTCATTGTGGGATCAAAACCAGCTCTTTAATGTCCTCATTCTGCTTGCATTACCTTTGAAATTCCTCATAGTTGCCCCTAAATTATGCTACAAGCAGCACACATCCCTGCCTCCTCTGGGGAAATGTCATTTTGCTAATTCATCATCTAAGTCAGTCACTAATGAACAAACTTTACAATAAGCTAACATGGTACTGCTACAAGTCCACTAAGTACAGGACTCAAGAAGTTTAAACATGCATAGGTCATTAAGAGTATTTATTTGTGTCACGGTAATTTCTAGGGAATTTGGCTTCATTGTGCTTAATACCATGTGAAAATTAGATAACCTGTTCCCTGAAACCTTACAGTCCTTCTAGGTATTAGTATAACAATGCTACTGCTAAGCAAGGATTGTGTATCCCTCACTTCTGCTTAATATTGAATGATTCCTATATATTGTTTATGTAGGGCAAAATGCAATTACTAATATACAAATTGATTTTGCATATATTTAAAGCAGTTTTATCCATTTTTAAAACCTCAGCTAGCTCTTGGAGTCACCTTATTCCCAATTAATTTAATGAGATTTCAAGAAGAAATAGTAGTCTAAATAAAGTTACCTGATGACATAAGCAAAATGAGAAAGAGAAAGATCTGTTTATTAAAGGGGAGCAGAGAAGAAACGAAAAGGAAAGGATAGAGAGGAATAGATACAACAGAGGTTGAGGAGCATGCAGACATTGACCCATCACCTGAGACTTCTGAGAAAATGTCCTATATCTTAGAGAATTTACCCTGAGCTTCAATTTCACCAAACAGGGCTCTACAGCCTTCCCATTATTTGTTTTGAGACTGCAAAGAAGTTTGAGAGAGAGCTGTCTGAGGGCTAATTTCTTTCAAAGAAATGAAAAAGAAAAAACAAAAAAGGCTTACAGCTATAGCTATAGCATCACTAGATGATGCCATAGCAAGACACATACACTGCTGTGTCTCTCCCTGAGCTTTACCCTTGTGTCACATCCAAGTCCATCAATTAATATCATCTCCTACAAAGTTCAAAAAGAAAAATAAAATAACTGAAAAGGACATAATATCAAGAACAACAGCTCCATGTATTGGACAGTGACTGATCCAATCTGTGACAGAAAAGATCAAGCAGTGGAAAGGTTGTTAGCTTGAAATGCTTTTATAGTGCAGTCCAACTCTCAGCTGCTGAAAATTCAAAAGGCTATCCCATGTACCAAAGGTAGCAAAAAATGCAAGGAAAAGACACTTTAATAAAACTGTCAGATCTTAGGTGATACACTGATGAGGAAAGTGCATGCTTCGAAGAAATGTTGGAGTGTTGCCCAGAAATATCCTATAGACAAATGCACATCGTGTTTCAAATGACTTCTGCTCACCAACGGCCAGCTCTGTGAGTCACAAAGGTGAGGGGGAAAGGGAAGTAGTCCAAAAAGTAAGCAAACTGTTAAATGATAAAATAAAACCCTTTCAGCAAGCTCCTGATAAGCAGCTGGAATTTGTTTTTATTGTCACCATTGTGTTTGAGAGAGATGTGATCTTTGGACTTATAAATTCTTACGTAATTGTGTGAAAAAAATCTGTTATGAATATTCAGATAATTTAATTCCTTTTTTTCCTGTCATTCTTTAAAGCACCCTGTAATCTGGTGCTTCTTTTCTGGTTTTTCAGTTTTCTAGTTTAATCTACTCAGAGAGTTATAAATTCTTAGAAAAATCACTTATGCTGGTTTATTTGAATGAGAAACACCTAAATTAGATCTGAAATGGTCTAATTAGGAGATTTCATGTCTGTAATCTTTTCTCTCTAAAGCTGATTTAGAGATGAGGCAAAGGCTATTTTTTATTGTTCTTCATTACCAGCAACTTGAGGAACAGCAAAGCCACTTGCCAACCTACTACAAACCTTTATTTCTTACAAGGCCCTTGTTAGTTAATGATGGATATGTAACACCTTTACATTTTTTTACTCAAACCAGAAAATGGAAAAAACCAAGACCTGAAATAACAGCTGCTTTAATACACAGAGTGCACAAGCTCTTCACTGACAAAACTTCATCATTTTCTGCGGTTGTTTCCACTCCATCCTCGAGCTTACTATTTGAAATTGCACAGAGGTATACAATACTTCTCATAGTTTAAGCTACAAAAAAACAATCATTAAACATTGTCAGAATGTATTTTAAATAAGTCTGCCTGTACATCTGAATCTCTGTAAGTTCAGACTTGTCCAAGAGCCCTTGGGTCTTCTATTGTTATCTAAATAAGGCGACAGTATCTGCTGTTTAATCTTCATAGAAATCATACCTTGCTGCTCAGGCCTTTTTCTCCTGACAACCAAGTTAGACCTACAAAGAGAGGAAATACAGAGTTCACCACAGGTTCATAACCCATTACTCTGCTCCAAGACATTTGCACATTTTTTTGGTCACACCTGTGTTTGTGATGAGAAGACACTGCTGTCTCCTGCAGACTCTGCAGATCCTGCAAGTCAGTTCCAGGCTTTCCTGCATAATCATCGCAGTTTCTCTAAGATTTTCACTTTTGTTTTAACATTCTTGTTCTTGTTTTTAAATGAGGGGTTACTGAAAGCAGCATGTCTTTCTCCTAACACTATTACTCTCACTTTCTTCATCTAAACATGTCTTTCTAGAGTAAAGTCACTTTTCCTGTAAGAGTTTCTGTTGATATTGATGCAGATGGCAGTAAACTCACATCAAGAAGAATGGTTTCACCTGATATCTTTCACATTAGGGAGAACACTGTTGCTTTTATGGCATGCAGAGGTCAGTATTTCCAGCAAACACTTCTTTTCTCTTTTAATTCCTGCAAGCAGATGGCTTCCAGAACAAAGGAGTAACTCAAATCTTTGGATGTCAAATGGCATCTTCAACAAAGTAGTGGGGGAAAAACTTTGGCAACTGTTGTTGGATTTTTCTCACTTTCTGTGTCACAATTAATGCACAGAGCAGCACGTGTCTGTGATGCCAGAAGAGGAGGGGATTAATTGTCTCTTGATTAATGGTCAAGAATAAATTTTTATTTTTTGAGGACCAAAACCAAGGGCAGCGAGAGAGTAGTTTGTCTGCAGGAATATATTCTCCCACTAAGAGCTCCGTATGTAGTACAGGTAGTTTTCACCTCAAATATTAATACGCAATAAAAAGCCTTGACTTTTGATAAGGGCATGCAGTGATGGGACAAGGGGGAATGGCTTTAAATTGGCAGAGGGCAGGTTTAGATTGGATATTTGGAAGAAATTCTTTCCTGTGATGATGGTGCGGCCCTGGAACAGAAGTCACCCAGAGAAGCTGTGGCTGCCCCATCCCTGGAAGTGCTTTAGGCCAGGTTGAATGGGGCTTGGAGCAACTGGTCTAGTGGAAGGGCAGGTTGTCCCTGCCCAGGGCAGGGAGCTGGAATGAGTTGATCTCTTCTAACCTAAGCCATTCTATAATTCTGTATAATAATAACACCCCTGCTGCAGCCTCTGTTTTTGACTCTATATAAAAGACTAGATCCAGAGTATTAACAACTATTCTAAATTCTAGACATCATTTTTGGAAAGCCCCTTGTTGTTCAGGAGTGACTCAGGAATCATGCCAACCCTGTGGATGTTAAAGCCACTGAACAGCCACTGTTGCTCTTATTGCTTCCAATGTCAGCACAGGGAGGACCATCACCCTCTTACCCACAGAACAGTGAGGGTAACAGCCTTCAACAGTGAGTGTATGACAACATTCAGACAAAAATTAGTCCTTAAAAGATGGAAACCTTCAAATCATAAAATCATTATGGTTAGAAAATTCCTCAAAGGTCATTGAGTCCAACTGTTAACCCATTGCTAACAGGTCCACCACTAGCCCAGGTCTCTAAGCAACACATCTGCATTTAGCATGCTCCAAATAGAGGCTGTCGGCCAAGAGTTTTCCAATACTTCAGATCTGGTTTACACAGAGCCACCTCCTATCAACATTCTTTTAATTCAACAGAAGTTATGTTAAAAGTCGACAAATTGGTTTCTTTCATACACTGAGTCAATAGCTTTGCTTTTATCAGTGCCTGATTGGTCAGTGTTTTATTCATTGCTGTATTCAACAGCACAAGTAAGGAAATATATTTGCGTTGGAGGGAATTAAAATGTAATGGTAGGTTCATCAGTTCCATCTGTGTTTGTGATCTAAATAATAAAAGAACCTCTTTCTTTCAAAATCCCTTTTGTTGGTCCTTTGAGATTCATTTTAGATTAATCTTTTTTCTTCTTTATTTCCAAAGGACATCCATTACCTTGCTCTAGATAAGGGTGAATTGGCACTAGCTGAAGTGGCAAAGAGAAAGGCTAATGACATTGATGCAGAATCAATAACTACTGGAATTGGTAAGAATTAATGGTGTCTAAAAAGCCCTTTTGTTTTAATCAATACTTGTCCTGTAGAACATGTTGTTATATTTGTAGAGGGGTTATTGTTTTGATTGCATTGTTTTCTTTGAAAGTGAGACCGGATTTTCATTTGTTTCTAAAGAACATTATTTTTATTCCTAACTAAAGGAGGCTTATAAAAATCACACAGCTTTGCCTTGCAGTACCCGTGTGAGGATAGCTATGAAGCAAAAAGATTTATACTGTGGCTATATAGAAAATTTCAGGCTATACAAACTGAACTGAGTGCAAGAGGTAAGGGACTGAGTATGAAAATCTTTGTTCATATCAACATTTAAGGCCAGGCACGGCAATTTGACTGACCTCTAAATATTTGCTGGTGCACACTGCAGCCACATCCAGCATTGATACTTTGGCAGCGCTCAAATGGAGCATTTACTGATGTGAGCACAGCTTCACATCCTGGCTTTAAAGCAGCAGCTTTGCATGAAGTGGGATTCTTGCCATTCCATAAGGAATAGCAATGCTAAAGTTGCAGTGTGAGATTAACAGCTGAAACACAAATGACTTTTCATGCAGGGGAACTCAGAATTCATTCACTTTCTCCTTGTGTTTCCTCTGAATTGACATGAAGAGATGCAAGTACATGAGGCCATTCTGATTTCATGGCTTATAGCATGAACCAAGAAGAAGGTGTCTGGAGACAAAGGGAAGAAAACCCACAAAGCCTAAAATTGTTTGTATAAAATTTGCACAGTTCTGTTTTTGCTTATTCTACTGCATCATTAGAGGAAAGCACTGAGCGCCAAGAAGTAGAATAGGATTAAAGCTCAGAAGGCTTTTTTGTGAGCCAGTCACAAAACCTTTAAGACCTTGGGTAACCTGGGATTCTTTTAGAGCTGTACATCTCCCTGCTTACCCAGAGCATACAAGGGAATGCCACTCCTGTACCTAGAAATACAGAGGCCATATATGCATTTATGTGCCTATTTCTATAGATTGTATAAATCCATGACTTTCAAGGCTACTGCAATACAGTAGCACCTCCTTCCCTCTCCAGAAGAATAGGAATCAAGAGGTGCCTCTTCTGAACTCTTCTCTTCAGTCTTTCATTTTCATGCTCAAGTCACTTAAAGCTATTTTTCCACCATAACTGAGTTTTTGGGCAAGCCTTTCCACCACTCGAGTTCAAAAAATTCCTGACCTGTTTAGGTTATCCCTTAATGGGCACTTTAAAGTGCTCTTCTCTTTTCTCTTCTCCTCTCCTCTCCTCTCCTCTCCTCTCCTCTTTTCTCTTCCCTCTTAGGTACTTATGTGCTGCACCAAATATAACTGAGATGCCCAGGACTTGCATCTGATCATTATTTTTTCTTTGACACTTAACCCAGAAAATTTAAACTCTAATCTGTATCTTCATTTAATTCCTTGCAAACTACCATGATTAGTAGATTTCTGAAGCTGGGCTATTTGTAAATTTAGTGAGAGCCTTTTGTATCATTGTAGATGGACATGCAGGAAGAGGGGTAGGGAAAAGAACAGAGGTGATCACAGATGCCTTCCTTGCATATCAAATGCCATACACGTGTAACTACAATTCAGCAGTAAATGTGCAGGCACAAAGTCTTCCCCTCCTCCAGACCAGTCCTACAGTTACGTCTGCAATGCTCCATTAGCATAAATTATTAAAGTCATTTTATATGATAAAGACTTTTGCTGAATAATTAACTATCAGGATGATTTAAAGTACTTTTCAATGCCCCTAGGGACAAACTGTCACTGAGATTCATTCTCTAAACAGTAATGAATTTGCATCCAATTCATTTTGTATGAAAATAAACAGGAATCTCCCATGAGTTTGTTTCGCTGCAGATTCAGTCTCACCTTAAACATGTGAAATCTCAGCCACAGGTTTTGTTTTGTTGTACTTTATTGCAACGTCCCGTCTAATGATGTTTTTATTTCATAAACGGTTGTTGGCAAAAAAGTTGACATGAGGTATGAACTTCGTGGACCCAATGAAAACAAAAGATGATGAGTGCTTTATATGTAAATTGCTGTATCTTTCTAATACTTTGACAGGGGGAGAAAAAAAATCATGCCAGAGCCAGAAGTTTTAAAATGCAATTTCAAACAAGTCTGTGTCACTTGACCTCTTCCCAAACCCAGATCTCTTCAGCTGGTCCCTGCTCTCTGGACTTGGCAGCCACTCAGTTCACCAATGGTCACACTTCTCCCCAAACTTCTTGAACACCCACTTCAGGTTTTTACAAGGAGACAGAACCTAAGCAGCAAGGTGCAACCAGTACTATTGAGCTTATACTGGACACCTTTGCAATTTATTTCTTATAGATAGATAGATAGATAGATAGATAGATAGATATAGATATATAGATATATATCTATATATATATAAAGTGAACCATTGTCATATGTCAATATCTGATGAAATTTCCTGAGCTAGCCCATCCCCAAACCTCAGCTCAGCACTGCTTGAAAAGAAGATGAGTCAGTGCTTCTGGCTGATTCCCAAGCCTTTAAGTGTGCTCCATCTTGCCCCAGATAGATTTAATTTGTCAAGATATTTCTGTGTACAGGGCTCACTTCAAGCATAATGTATTTCAAACTCAGACTTCCAGGAAAGTTTCAAGCTCCTACAAATAATGTAGAATGGCAATATAATTAAAATTTATGGACGTCATCCAGAGCTCTATATGGGTAGATTCCTCACATATATTATACCAATATTTGTGTCAAGATAAAACTAAAAATAGGCTGATTTTTTTAAGGTTTCTAAATTTTGGCTCTTCTCAGTTCATCATCACATGATTGCAGTTTGCTGGACACTGTTTTGAAGAAGCCATCTTCAAAGCTGAGGAGCTAAGGAGGTCTGTGGGCATCTGGTAAAAACATCTGTAGACCTGCAGAGCACAGTAGCTTGGTGAGAATATTGCTGAGCAAGATGAAGCATCAGGTGAACTATGGTTTTGGCAGAATCATGTATTTTGTTCATCTGATTAAAATCTTCTGAGGATCAGTATTCTCATAAGATTTTATGTTTGACAGCCTGTGAAAATGCATCTTGAGGGATGAGAAGATTGAAGTGGTGGTATTGTATATCTCAGAAATGGCATTAGCTATCTCCTCTTTCCCCAATCTTATTTGATCAGCAGACCACTGGCCATGGATCTTGTGGTTTCTTCTTCCAAACATTTTCCTTTGAATTATTTCTGTAGTAGATCCACAAGTTCCTTAATGAGGTCAGGGAGTTCTCATTTAGCCTTGCCTGAAATGTATGCTGTGCACCTCATTTCACTTGATTAAAAGAGAGAATAAATAATTTATTCAATATTGGCATATATGTAGGTTACTAATAAATTCTGTTTATGAGCGTAACCTGGCATGTACTCTCCTGGAACAGTATTTTCTGTGGTGGGAGAGTGAGTCTGTTTGGTGCTGTAAAGTGTGGGTTGCTAATGTAAAACCTGAGTTGCAAAGAACTGACATGGCAGAGCCTGTTAAGAAATGCCATAGCTAATAATGATCATGGAGGTGAGGAGCTCAGCCCTTCAGACATCATTGCTCAATGAATATCCAACGAAGAGCATATGTAGGCAGTGTCAGAAAGTTTCCCAAGGCCAACTTCCAACAAATTACATTAGGGCCTAGCAAGGTGATTTTAACCTTCAAATCAACAGCTTTCACCCAAAAGGGATTCGTGTTGTGACAAGACAGATAACTGCTGCATAGTTGAAAGGCAAATTGGAAAACCTTGTATTTCTACTTAGAATTTCAGAATATTAGTAACTAATGTTTAGGCAACATTTCTAACAGAGGTATCTTAACAAAAACACTGATGTTCAGATAATTGCATTGTTCTGAAATGCTAGATGGGACTGACTAACATTTTGGTGGTTCACTAATGTCTTATGAAAGCACTTGAGGTTTTTCCATTTAAAATAGAATTTTAAAATATTTCTGGAAGTATTCCATACTGTTTGCAAGATAAGGAATCTTATCAGTTCTCACAGAGACTGAAGTCTAATTTCCCACAGTGTTTGTAAAAATGACATTTAAAAGGTAGGGACCCTAAATGTTCCACTTCACTAGCAAGGAACATCACCAGTTTGAACCCTAAGTGGAGAATTAATTAATTTTATCTTAGTTTTGTGGTAGTGTTTTTCATTGAATGGCTTACATGTTCTTTGTGATAATTAATAATGACACATCCTACAGTGTTTTGTCTGAGGTACCAGTCTGGTCTTGCATTACAGTCTGCCAAATCACTTATCATTTACTCAGATCTTCCCCTCTTCCTGACAGTCCAGGGGAGCCTGCTTGCATTTCAAGACCATGTTTGGAATTGTCCCCCTGTGTTTGTAACCTTCTCTGGCCTTGCATTAGCCTAGTTGGTAACATTTCCTTCTCCTCTGATCCATAATGACTCCTTTCATCTCTCAAGCAATATTCTTCCTCACCCTCACGTACCCTTTCTGACACTGATGGCAAAGCCTTCTTCATTTCCTGCTCTTCCTTGGCACGTGCAGCTTTCTCATGTCAACTATCAAGTTTCAAGTTAACTGAGAATCTTGGCCTTTATTTAATTACTTTTATTTTACTGTATAACATGTTTACTGCATGCTTCAAAGGTATTGTCCCAGACACAGCTGAGCTGTGATCTGCGAGGGCTTGGGGGACACCTATTCATACTAAAGTTTTTTTGGAGCCTGCCCCCTTCAGTATGAGTGTTAGATCTCCTATTTATTTATTTCTATTTTCAGTTTAAGTCAATCAAAACCTCTGGAATCAAACCTTTTGCTTTTATTTTTCTAATAATGTAACTTTTTCCCCAGAGAGCCAGAAAAACATTTTTAATGAAAAATGCTTTCTAAGTATGATTGGCAGTTCACCTATGGCAAGAAATTAGTTTCCACAAGCACCTTTTTAATTGTGTGCCACCCAAGATGAGTGTCTTTGAAGCTCCATAGTAATTTGGAATTATTTAACTGTGCTCATATACACACACTCTCTTGAACATATCAAGCCACACACACCAGTTGACACAGAGCCCACTAAACACAACGAAAGGACTTCTGCCATCTTCAGTGGGCTTTGGAAGGGGGTTTTAGCAAGCAACAATCTCATGGGTGGACATGGTATGACCAGAGCTGCTGCCATCTGCAAAGTCCTGGTTTGGAAGGACCAAGGTGTAGAGTGGCTTCAAGAGGAGGGAGCAGCAGCCAGCACTCAAGGCATTGTATCCTATTTTTAAATTTCCAGCGGCACTGAGGGTTTTACTCTCTTGAGGGTTACAGGCACTTACTGTTCCCCTCCTTGTGTTCTTTTCAAGAAGTGGAGTCATTTGTTTTACTTGAAGTCTACAGTAAGCCAAGCTGCTTTAGGCTCCACCTCATCTCACCTCTCCTCTTGCTTGTGTCATGATGTCAGGTTTGATCTATACCTTCCCATTGCTAGACAGCTTTGCCTAAAGTCATAATCCTCAGCCCCTAATAATTATGAGTACATCAAAGGCTAGTTGGTTTGTTTAGCTGCAGAGGTCTCCACAAAGATCTGTGTATCTTCACTTGAAAGAGATTTATAGTTTTGTGTCAAGCTTTAGAATTATCACGGCCTTCCATTTTTCCCCCTTCTTTATAGTGACATATTCTTGCCCGCTACAGAACTGATTTAAAAAGCACAACTATATGCCCAAAATGAGGACACCTTCTCCTTCATATTTTAATGATCCTCATATTTTGTAATGTCTGCTAGCAGTAAAATTATGCCCTATTGATTATGAAAAAATCTTACCAGAAGTCATAGATTTACTATTTTTTGCCAGTCTTAGGGACTTCCATTTTTTGTACCTGAAGCCACATACTATGATTGGTTTATTAAAAAACAAACAAGAAAAAAAAAATTCCAGTATTTCCAAATTCTGAAAACTGAAAGGAGTTGTCTGTACCTGATAGGGTTTTATTCTACTAACAAGTAGGACATTGCAAGGCATGTGAGGTCACTCATCTCAGATCTCTTCAGTATAATTCCATTTTATCCTTATAACCCCCAGCCAAGTTGATGCACACAGACAACAGTGAAGGATGACACTAATTACCAAGTAAACAACATATTTTCAGTGGCAACAGATCAAGAAGAAAGTTTCAAAAGTGAAAGGAATTTACAGAGCTACACCTTGGGGGAGGATGTAACACAATAAAGAATAGTTTAGCATAAAAGATCTCGGAGGGATGCCCATGGCATGGCATTGAAGTGAAGAGAAGCAAGTCAGTACTCAAGCTGTTGACATTGTAGCTAGGAATTTAAGTAGGAATTTGGCTTCTCATCACTGACTTCAGTCCATAGACTGTAGTAAATTTAAATAGAAAGCACACATAGTTAAAATAACTGTTGAAACAAACTATCAAAGAAATTGATGCATGGAAAGTGTCTTTGCATGAAGACTGAATGAATACCTTTCTGGGAAGTAGGTCTTAGCCAAATACAATTTATGCTTAGTCAAACACATGTTTTTCTGGCTTGGTGTAGGATAGCTGGATGAAATTTAATAGCCTCTAATTCACTGTAGGTCAAACTAGATGATTTACACTATATCATTATAGTATAATATTCATATGTTCTGGATTCCACTCTTGCCTACAGCTCTGTGAAAAAGCCCCTGGTAAATCTCCCATTAGCTTCAAAAGGCCCACATGTGGTCTAAAAGACTGCAGTTAAAAGCCACATAATATATATGTAATATATATTCACACATCTCATAGTATGCACGTGTGTGTGTACATAAGTGGGTGTTATATTTACACATACACAGCCAAAATCTGGCCAGTCATGAAAATAGCTCTGAATCTGAACACAAGCCAGAGGAATTATTACGTATTTGTATTTTGCTTCATGACATCACAGAAGCCGCTGCTGCTTTTTTTTTTGTTTTGGTTTGGTTTTTGTTTTGCTTTGTTTTGTTTCCTGAAAGAACAAAAAAGTAATCACAAGCAGGAGGTGCTTTCATAACTGCTGCAGCTGGCTGGGAGCTGTGGATCTGTGTGCTCACGGTGTGTCAGGGGCATGTTTGTCTCACACACCCTGGAGCCGTCCCTCAACCTCTCGCTTTCCGACGGGGAACTCGCCGGTTGCGCTTCTTTCTGCGCGCTGAAAAGCGTTGGCAAACACATATTTGCATGGCAGTTGGTATGTGTTTTGTCCTGTTTGCTCTGCGTAATGTAACGTGATGTGACAGGCTGTAATTCATCACATCAGCTGCGTGACAGCAGAGGGATTGGAAAAGGGGTGCGATGGTGGGCTGATGCGAGGTGGCAGTTTAATGTTGGGTTGTAGTCTCTCAGTGTTAAGGTTTTTTAGAATCACCTCTCAAAGAGTTATCTCTGAGTATTCCCTGTGCAGGTGAGTTTTAGAAGTAGTGATCAGGCAGAGCACAGTCAGTAACAGGAGGAAGCTGAAGGTCCCTGTGCTCAGAAGGAACAACTCTTGTAAATATGAGAACCCTTGCACATGTGGTGTTAGATCAAACAGACAAACAGGAACATTGAAGGACAATTTATTTATTTCCTCCTCTTTCACTGCACTCCCCAGGCACACCACAGGTCCTTATGTGGGAATACTGTGGAATTGCCAACGGCAAAAACGGAGGTTGAGGCTGTTTTCCTCCAAAGACTCCTACACAAGAGACTGCTTGACAGTTCACCCCTGAAAAATTCCCACCGCAGGTGTTAGGGTGTTTGATAACCTGATGGTGGTTCTTGTTGAGTGCTTCCAGCCTAACAAAACCAAGTTCCCTGTTAAAATCCCATCTCAGGACTGGGAAGTTCTAATCAGGACACAGCTGGTGAGAGTCATAGGGAAGAGGTCAGCAGGGCCCAAGGGTGAGCTTTGCATCCACTGCTCTTCTCAGTCCTGCACTTTTGAAGTGTCACACTTGGCCAGAAGATGAAATGAAGAGTTATTTAAGAAAAACCATTGGTGAAAAAGTGATCTGCAGTGCCTAGCACAAGGCAGTAAGTACGTGCAGAATTAAAGACTTTTTTCTTTCCTAAACATACATTCTGTATTTAATTTCAGCTATTTGAATTATTTTTCCCTAAATATCCTTCCTGTCAGTTAGTCTGCACTGACACTTCTTTTTGCTTTAAATCTCAGTGCCATGAAATATCTGCAACTCCCCAACTCATGCATGAATAATACCTGCCATTCAATAATATTTTTCACAGCATTCAAGACACTAAAAGTCCTGAACAGTACTAGATTTCAAACTATAAATTCAGTCTTAAAAACAGATTGTGAGCCAGTTGGTTATCTCTGCAATGTTGATATTATGAAATGGCAAAATATTTTAATACGATGGAAAGATATCATTAATGATAGCTTATAAGCATGTATAGTGTTCACTTTAATTAGTCATTTACTGCAGTCACACTGCCATCATCTTTATGATAATCAAAGCTGCAACAGCCACTTGATTTCTGCCTCCTGCCCTCCCAGCCCTGGGACACCACAACATCAGTAAAAAGTTGGGGTAGGGTTCTTACATAAATTAGATTCCATGGCTTAACCACTTAACTGATAGTTTAAAAATTTTCCCGTAAAGGAATGTGGAAGTCAATATTCTTTCCTGCGGTCTTGTGTTAAAAAACCTAAGCATGGCTTCTCTATTTTTTTTTCCAAAAATTTAACATTGTTTCACAACAACTAGATCTTCTTTTTTGCCTAATGAAACTTGTGCTACATCTTGCTAGAGTTACTCATTTACCTCTGCTGAATTTAGTCCTTTCTCTTGATAATCTTCTTGCTGCTAAAATCCCCCCTGGAGACCTCCAAATACATCTAAAGTGCACTACATGAAGAGCAAATTCTGGGGCCACCCCAGACACCTTGCAGAATACTACCAGGATATGTTTTTACATTATTTGGTAGATGCTGGTGAACCATCAGGAGCCTTATATGAGCTCACTCTCTGACTAAAGAATTTGGAACCCAGTCCTAAATCCTGTTTGAAATTCACTACTAAATTTCACCACACCTCTGCTTAAATAATACAAACTCTTATCACACAGATGCAAGGTGATGGCTGCAATTAATTATTTATTTTACTGCATAGGATGCACTGTGGCCAAAGAAAAGAGCTACCAAGTGCTTAACTTAGGCCCTTGCTTTTAGCCACCAAAGGGCAAAATCTTCAGTTAATGAAGGCAAATATGGATCCTGTGTGGGCACCCTCTTCTGCAGTGTGAGCCCAGATCACCCTGCTCACAGTGCTGCCATTGCCTCAGATACGTAAGGGAAGAGTTAGCCCCACATTGATCACTGTAATAAACAGAATTTTAACAGTAAAACATTCCAGAAATATTCCTCAACCAGTGATGAAGGAAGCAAGCACAGGCTTTAGTCAGTGCCTTATTTTCGTGTATCATTGTCAAGTGTACTGCCCCAAGCTATTCCCGTGTGTGTTTGGGAGTTTTGCTGTCCACTCAATGGGATAGAACCAAGACAGCAGGTAAAGAACTGGATGTAATTAGACCTTTACAATCATCACCAACCCGTGGGATGACTCTGGCTTCCTCATTTGAGCCTTGGATGGCTGTGCTTTCCTTTGGGGACCTTGTGACCTCTCTGTGGCAGGCTGCCCGTCCTTTCAGCACCATCCCATGCCAGGGCCCCTCGCTGTCACCTCCCTCTGGCTGACCACACAGCCAGGTGAAGTCCATTTCCTAAACTCACTTGCTTTCTGTAATTTTTGCCACATCGGGTGAAAGCACACCCCTGGGGAATCAGCTATAATCCTCTCGTTCGTGTTTGCCATTAGGTGTCAGTGTGACAACAACCATGGTACACAAAGGCTGCACTGGGGTGTGCAGGGATACCACCCCCATCCTGAACTTCTCATTGTCCACTCGGGGAAAACACAGCGTGAAACCGAGGGGAAGGGAAGGCCAAAAAAAGCAATAAGCATTTTATTTCCGGGTGCTTTTCCATCACCTAATTGAAATTATTTACTAACAGATAAGTCTGTTTGCATTTCATTCAGCGTGTCTCAGGTTCCCGGCGCTGCAGTTGTCAAAGAAGGGTAATATTTACAAAACCAGGAGAAGAGTTTCTGCACACACTGATCTCACCCTATTTTGGGGCAAAAGAAACAGTCAATATTATCAGTAATTTGCAGTCAGCAGGAGGTAAACTGCTTTGCCCAGTGCAAATGTTAAATTACTTGTGTGAGTTGAAGCCTGACAATATTGGTGCTTATAGATGAGTCCTTCACAAGTTGTTTAAAATACTGTATTAGAAATTACAACTTGAAGTCCACTCATTTCAAAGAGAATAATAAAAAACTTAAAAACTCGTTTTAAATGAACTTTTTTTTATCAGAAATAGTGCACTTTTTTTTGGTCTATCAGCGGTATGCATGACGAAGAAATAGTAAAATGCATGATGTGTATCAAGTAGTTGAAATTGTTTTTAAACAAAGCTTCAGGCACTCCCCAAAATGTAGCAAACAGTTTTGGGTTGTTTGGGAGTTTTAAAATAAAAGTCAGGGTTTGGGGGGGTGGGGGGGTGTATTTTTAGAAGAAAAGTAATTTATAACATATTCTCTAGTAGCAGTTTCAGAATACATTAAGTACTTGTAGGATTGCCTCTTTTTTTGCCTTAGGTTTGGAAATGCAAGTGTTTTCACTTTTAAACAGATTTTGATCGGTTCAACATAATGGTTAAACCAGCTTGGCCTTCACCAGGACCAGGGACTCTGTTGTGCCAGAGGATCATTGGGATTCAGCTTTGCCTTCACCTTTTCTGCTTTGAAAGGGAACAGGTTCTGAGCATGCCTTAAATTTAGTGGTGTTTTTCTTTGTACTGATAGATTAAATCTCAAGTAGCTGAGATAAGCATCTGAGCAAGCTGGCTTTTCTTTTACCTCCTTACAGATTTCTAGTAACTCCATGGCACAGGAGTGGTTATTCTTGAGCGTGCACTGCACAGCCCAGGGTAATTCTACCCAGAATAAGAATTCTCAGGTACCATCTCTGCTACAATTCCCCAAGTCGGGCAGTTGCAGGTCTCTTCATGAGAGCAAAGCCTTCCAAAATTTGGTAGCCATGCCCCTCTTCCATTTGGGGATGGGAAATGAAAACTCATGTGCCAGTTTGATGTTGTCCTTATAACAGATAATTATAGGCTTTAGGAATAGAAAAGATGCCTGATTAAATGGCTCCAGCCATCTGCTTTTGCAAGACTGTGAAGTAATCCTTGACCATTTTCATAGTAAGAGCTGCCATGAAGATGTTCTCCCACTGCTTATGCCACTCAGCTTGCCTAGAAAGCTGTCTCCTCTGTTCTAGCTTACTGGCATCCTAACTCGCTTTTGCTTAGTATTATTTTAAACAGCAGTGATTAAACCTTTATATCAGTGCTGTTGGGGGGGCTTGAAAGTGTAACACATCAACTTTGACTTCAGAAATATAATTTGAAGAGATCCTTATTTTCACATGTGGTTTCAGATCAGGTTCTTCTTCTTCTTGTTTGTGGTACAAAGGGAATAGATGAAAAGCCAGCTAGGCAAGCAGTTTTAAAAACCCCAGCACTGGCCACTGTGGCTGCTTGTACCCCTGCTCCATTGGGGTCCCAGGGGAGGCATAAGAAGAGCCTCAAGGGCCAGGTACAAGCTGCTCACATGGCACTGTGCCTCAGCTGGTTTAGGTGAGCCCAAAGGTAATTTTGCTGGTTTTGAAGCAAAATCATTAGTCAAATAGACCTGAAAGTAGCAGAGAGCAGAGAGAAAGAGAAAGTAAGCCTGCTTTACTTGCTGGTTTTGAAGCAAAATCATTAGTCAAATAGACCTGAAAGTAGCAGAGAGCTGTAAGCCTGCTTTACCTGAGCTCTGTTCTTATAGAGAGTGTTGCTTCAAGCAACTTTTTACAGATCAGAAAGTATCCTGGTGCCAGGATCCTCCCTGCAATGGGCTGAGTTCCCAACTGCAGCCTAAACCAGTCCAAAAATGTGCCAGAAAACATGAGGAAGGGTTTCCACCTGAAGCCAGAGAAAACACAGAGGCAGCAGAGTCGGGCTGTAAGAAAGGACTCTAAGGGCATAGGAATAGCCAGGTAGAAGTAAATATCTCTGGGTGACACACATCTGTGTGAGAAGGACTGGTGGTGGCATGTAAGGAAGGAAAAAGATCACTGCTGCAATGCAGGAAAGTGGAAAGATGCCTTTGTAAGGGCAAATTTTTCCCACTGAACATCAATTACTTTCTGTGGATACAAAGTGCACTTTAAGTGATAAAAGGAGTGGCTGACAAGCAATTCTGTATTTAACAGATATCAGAGAATGCAATGTAGGTTAATTACCTTCCTTTAAATTTAATTTTTTTTTCCCAGAGAGGTGAGCCTCTGTTTGAGACAGAAGCTAATCTCCAAACTCCTGTTGTCTACTTCAATGAAAAGAGGAGTGAGAAAGGGAATGAAATGGGGTGGTGAGGAGACACCAGCAGGAGCCATGGTGACTTTTCTTCCCTGGCATCCAGGCATCATTTTTTTGCATTGCTTCCCATGGACTTTCCTCTTTGGTTAACTTCAGAAGCACAGGCAATGCCAGGAACTGCCCACAGCTCCCTCCAGGGCTTTGAGCTTCCCAAGAGGTGTCCACAGTTGCTGCTCCTGCTGACACAGTTTATTTAAATAGGCAGGAAGAAAGTACTGGTGTTTGCAGGAGGCAGTGTATAGTGTAAACTACCTCTGTGAGGTTTTAAAAAGAAAAAATGCTGTGGTATTCCTGCCACTCTGTAATTGAGGGGTATCAGTCAGGAGAAGATCTTCCCAGGGAGTGGAAGGAACAGCCTGGGAATGAAAAACCCACTGTTCCTGCAACGTTGCATTTCCCCTTCAACAGGGCACATGTGTCCCCTTTCCAAAGCTGTTTTCCTCTAAATCAGTCTCTTCTAGTGGGAAAGGGTGGGAAGGAAAGTATCAACCCATCAGCTGGGTTTTTTGGTGCCAACAGGGTCACATCAGCTTCTTAAAGCCTTTGGGCACCCAAACCACAGAATGCGCTGGTGGTTATCAGCAAGTCTGTGCAGCAAAGCACTGCAGCAGGTGAGTGACAGGATGCAAATATCAGGGAGGACCTGCCCCTGTATCTGCTTCAGTGCCTTTTCAGCCACACCTTGCTGGTGTGGTTGAAATTGTAAAATGTCGGTCAGGGCGCTCTGGAGATGGATAAAATGAGGTGTGCACATACCCCAACTCCTTTTATGTCCTGGTGCCTTGAGGTGCATTTAAAGATGAATCCAAGGCTTGTCTTATGTTGTAGGATTTATCCAAGAGACTTTGAGCAGAGCACTGTATAAGGGTCATTAAGAGAGCTTAGCAACAGGATATTCTGTGATTCCAGATTCCAGGATACCCTTATGCATATCCTCTGTGTGTGTGTGTATATATGTGTGTGTGTGTATGTGTGTGCAAGCAGAGTTTGCCCATATACACATCACCATAAAGTTTAAGAGGTTGCAGGTTTAAAAGAACATGTAGGTACCAGCTGTGTAGCATGTTTTCTATGCATTGCATCAGTGTTGATAATTTTCTGTGCAGAGACACACACAGACCCCCTAAAAACTTGATCCTCATTTTATGATAACTCATCTGAGACATTACCAACTTAGTATCCTAAAGTCAGTACTTTTAAAGAGACTGAAAAAAAACCATGTAAGAATTTTCAGTTTTGGTACACATTAAGCTTGTTGATATCAGAATAAATTTAGTTCACACAACCTTCCAGCATGAGCAACTTTTTTTTTTTTTTTTCTGTGAAACCCACTGCCTACAAATACATTAGTCTGACAGAGGTTAGAAAGCAATGCTGGTTTATAATATGGCGTTTATTTACAGGGAGTATTCCCAATTTTTCATTATTTGGATTAGGCAACTAACTGGTCCCAAGTTTTTCTTCATTAAAAGAAAAAGAAAAATCCCTCCTTTTAATAGGTGTGTGCTTCACACTTTTCCAACTTCAATAGCATAGAATTTTTCACTTGGTCAGAAAGCTGATTTAATTTGTTGCTCTTAAAGGTTTCAGTTTTACATCCATGAATTCTCAAATTAAATTCAGTGCATTGCTTAAATTTCTAGCTGCAGTGCATTTAGCCTAATTGCTTTGGTAAGTTGGGTGCTTAGTAACTCCTACTTCTCTGAATTTTCATCTTTAAAGGCAAGCAAAATAAGCCTGAGGGCCACAGGTGGGCTAGCCTGCTCTTTGGGATTCACCTGTGGGGTCTTTGGATATCTCTTCCAGTCTGACTGCATCCTCAGACCATATCTGATGAGGCTGCTCTGCTGACAAGGGAGAGCATTTAAACACCTGTAGGTTTTAGCTATTTAAGTCCAAATCAGTTTTGAAGCAACAAGAAAGGCTGAACAAAATGGTTCAGATTTCAGTCAGTTGTCAACTAAATGTGTGCACTGGGCCTTTAAGTATTTGGTCAGACACATCTTGATTGCTTGGCTTTTGTTTTCACCCTTGGAAAGTCAGCTGGATAATGCCCTGTAGCCAAAGTCTATTCTGTGATGCTGTAAGTGGGCTGGGCTGGGAGTGTGGGGTGGGGGGAGTGTGTGTGTGTGGGGAGGGGGTCCAGGTGAAGGGAGAATTTACCAAAACCAGAGTTATAGTCAGGTATTTCCAAATTTTTGTAAGCCAAGGTGTTTGCAGTCATTTTCAGTTTTCTCACCACGTTAAATTTAAAAATCATAGGGACATAAAATGATCCCAGCAATGCAAACTTTAAGGTGGGCTCCCTTTGGGGACCAATCACAACGTAAACACGGAGGTGATGGAAACAATCGAGGAAACTTCCACCAACAGCACCCTCAGAGGCAAGCCCTGAATGTCTAGTTTTTTCCTCTTTGTTTACAGTATTTTTAAGGCTTTGAGTTCTCACGCAACATATATGTCATTAAATGGCTGATTCCTCTTTGCACACGTTGTTGTGATGGCCTGTGGCAACCTGAATTAATTGTTTCAGTAGTTGATGGTGGTTACTAGCCGTAATTATTATAATTTGCATTTATAAAAACTTCTTTCATCTAAGGATCTCAAAATGCTTTTGCACACATTTAATTAAGCTTCACAACATCCTGTGAGGTAAGTGTCAAGAGTGTTGTTATATCCATTTTTACACAGGTTTCTCCCAGAAAACAAGGTCAGTCTCTAACGTGACTGGTATCTGGTTCACATCGCTTGCACAGGACGGGTAGCACGGCTGCAGGAATTAGGAATGCTGATCTAGGTCACTTTGCATCTCCCACATGGCTCTTGCTGCTGCCACGCTGTGTGGACACACGCACTGAGCCATGGCAAACACATGATTTCCAGCCTGAGGTGGCCCTTCCCTTCCCAGGAGCACTCAAGCAGCAGAAAAGTCTCGGGAAGAAAAAGAATAAGCACCCAACAGGATGCACAAGATGAAAACCCATCTTGCAAAGATCTGTTCTTTCCACAACTTTCTACCTTAGCATTTGAGCCTCTCTTTGCAGTGTGCACACAGTAAGACGTGTGTGCTTTAGCCAAGCCAAGAAAGCAGCTGCAGGCAATGTAAAGTCACCCTTCAGCAGCTGCTCACCTGCTCTAGGAGAGACTGCACACACTTCATCTCCACCCCCTACCAGCCTTAGACCCAGCCCTATGGGCAATCAGCAATTCTGAGATCTGCTAAATCCTAGATTACCACTTGACAGATATTTAAAAGTGAGGATCAACCGAAGTAAAATAGACTTGGAACTTGGGGGACAGCAGTTTTCAAAAGCTCATTTCTTTTTCAAACATCTGACTAGGTTGTTTAAATTGAACTAGTTCTCTGTAAGGGTTGATCACCATAATAGCCCTGAGGAAGATAGGTCTAAGTAAGTGCTTGCAAATTGAGTAAGGAGTCCCAGGCCATACCTTCATGAGTTCTTTACTGTCCTCATCAATTTATGTTTACATAAATTGTTTACATATGGCAATGACTAGATTAGCTATTTGGAAAGAACTCTGCCTGTGGATGCACTTATTCCAAAATAAAAGCCACTTTGCTTTTCTAAATTAAGTGCACTTACAGGTAGAGAATGATTATTCTGAATAACATAAGAAAGAAAGTAATTTCATTTTCAAGTAAGCTATCGAGCAGAAATATTCTGAAATAATCTGTCTAATTTCTCATGTTGATGCTTTTTAAGGCACAGATGAAGTCACAGAGTTAACAACCAATTTTTTTTTCAATCCATTGTTTTCTTGGAGAGGGTGTGCCAGTGCAAGGCAGGAGTCAGAGATTCCTTTCAGTTTCCCTGAGTCAATGTACAGGATTTATTCTGGTCCATGTCTCTCTTGTGGATAAAGGAATGCCTGGCAGCCAGAGGAGAAGGTCTGGCACAAGAACATACATAATTTGATTTTACCTGGTGCTGTCTACTTACCTTTAATCAGAAATGGGACAGTCATTGGCCTAAGCCTGCATTTTCACTGAAGCTTTCTTCTGCTTTTTTTACTCCTCCAAACTTGTTCATGCCTGCTGTGGCACAGAAAAGTATGGCAGCAACCATACTTGACATGCATGACAGAACAAAATGCCATGGGAATCCCAGCATCAGGCCCTCAGAGAGGTTTTATTGCTGCTACCAGAAAGTTTTCAATAACTTCAAAAGAGTATTTTTGGGGTGTGTTTCTTTATTTGGAAGGGGGGAGGTAAAAATTCTCCTCGTGTTATCTCATGTTGCAGAAACTGAGACTTGATGGGTACTGCATTATCCTTTTTGGACCTCAATCACTCCCAAAGATTCAAGATGAACTCTGCCTGCCCAGGCACCAGAGTCAGTGCCCCAGGGAATTTCTTCATATCTAAGGGATGTGCAGGATGTGTACTCGCATGCCCTTGCTGCCTCTTAGCTCGAGCTGTACATGCAGTTTTGCTTTAGGAACCTGTACCTCCAGTATTGCAATATCTTTTTCAGTCTCTGTCATCAAGAGTTTAAATACAGTTCAGATCAGTGTTAGTGGCCCAGCTCCAAATGAGGAGAATTGCTGCAATTCGTTATCTTGACAAATTAACTGGTCTGAGGCAATTCCTTTTTGAGAGAGATACAATTACCTAACTCTTGAACTCTAGCCTTGCTCCAATGCTGTGGCATAGCTATGCACCTGCTCAAAAAGTGTGGATACTACTTTCCCATCCAGAAATACAAATTTTGCACTAGGAGCTGATTAAAAACAAAAATGGCTCTCTCAGATGCCAAGGTGGCTGGTTGCACAGGGGAGGGACAATATGGGAAACGCAGAGTCCTTGTCACCAAACCACAAGAGGAGGGGCTGGCACAGAGAGTGTTTTATCAGAGAAATACATCACCAGTTGTCCCATCCTCTGTTTTGAGTCCAGCTTCTTAATCCTGAGTGGAAGAAGGTGGCTTTCCTGCTCCCCATCCACCACAAGGAAAAGATAGCCCATTCAGACCTAAATCAGATTTTAAAAAATAATAATAAAATAAAATTTTTTAAAAATCATCCAAGGTGTTTTCTTCCTGGAATTTAGGCAAAATTTTCTATTTCTGTCCTTCAGTCTTTATATAACTGGTGGAAAATAGGTTGCCATCAGCACTCCACTCCTGATGCGGACAAGAGCTGGTGCTCCTGGGAAGGCAGAGTGACCTCCAGCCTTGCCATCAACTCCTGGCCTTCAGGCCGAGCTGCTTTCTGCACCAAGCAATGAAAATAGATCCACAGTTACACATTGTTCTTCCAACCCAACGTGGGCAGATGCACTTCTCATCCTCTTCCCTGTGGAAAGCAACTCCTTTTGCCCCTCAGCCATAGCTCACCCGTGGGCATCATCTTTCCTTGTAAAAGAGCTCCCAGATGCTGGAAGATATCCCTTACCCATTCATTTGAACCACTGCCTTTTGAAAACTGTTTAGGATAAAGCCGTCCGGCAGAAGGCTTGTGTTTGCCTAGAGCCTCTTTGTATGGACTTGGTGGCTGGGAGTTTCCTTGAGCTCCTCTTTGAACTCCAAGCCTTCAGCATCCAAAACATTTAACCCTCAATTTCTTTTCTGCTTTATCAGTTTGGCCAGCTTCCAGCTGGCAGCATTCATTTGCAGGCTCCCATTCCACATCTCGTGCTTGCAGATTTGTCTTTTTCAATTAACCCCTTGAAATGGTTTTCTTCTCCCCGGAGCCTACCTGCCTCCGGTCTGGCCGGCACTTCTCCCTGCTCTGGATGCCCGAAGGGCAGGAGCCAGGAGTGGAGGAGCTGGGTCCCTGAGCTGGAAGTGCCAAGCCGAGGGTGTGCCCCACGCACGGGCGGCACGGAGAGCAGCTGAAGGAACACGCAGGTTCGGCAGTGCCGGCTTTGCCCGTTGTGGGTTGGGGCTTGCAATGCCGGAGGCGCTTTTGCCTATGTGCAGTCTCTGGAGCATCACTTATGAATAATGAGATCTTCCCTGCATGCTTTCGCTGGGATGCTCGGGAGCACGCGCCCACATTTCCACTGCTGCAGCCTTCCCCCCAAACAGTGGGAATGTCTCTGCTCGCCAGCAGCTCTTCCACAGCTTTGTTTTTGAACAGCTATTTCTAGAGAGAGTCACCTAAAATTAAAAAAAAAAAAAAAAAAAGACCGTGTCTAAAGCATCTAAAGCATCACTTACCAAACAAAGACATTGCCGAGTCTCCAGGACTTACCTCCTGCCCCTTCTGTAATTGCTGAGCAGTAGCAGCTGCAGGTTGCTCATCCTGGCACTCCAGCTGGTTCACAGGCATCCACAGGGAGGGGAGAGCTTCTCACCCACTGCCAGGATTGCCCGGCAAACTTCACACAGGCTGGGAAACCTGATAACATCTAGAGGTGCAGCATCTCTATTGCTGAGACACCAGTCAAGCCTTTGAAGTGAGGCAGGCTGGAATTGAAGCAAATCCTTGGTTGTTCAGTCCCTTCCAGCTGGAGACTCACCACAGCTTGGTACTACCACATCTGGATCACCCTGCAAGACACATCTTTTTTTCTTTTTTTTTATTAATTAATTAATATTGGCACTGCTGGGGTAGTTCCTAAGGAACCTGATTACTTAGGCTCTAGGGAGATATAAAATTAATTATTCAGGCTGTATAGCGGTTAGCTTAATTTTGTGTATGATTCTAGCAGAGCAAACGAGCAGTAGAGATGGAAATCTCAGCCAATGCTAGTAAAGACTCAGCATTTCCATTTGCAGAAAATTTTAAAACCAGATTTCACACCAAGCTGCAGAAAACTGCTAAGTGAAGTATAACTGTCTACACTACCATAAAAGCAACAAAACAAAGCAGTTGTTTATAAATGTTAGCTCATTCTTTAGTTTTATCACATAACTTTTATATTAATTTTTTAATTTCCTGCACACCCACTAAAACAGTTTTACTGCTGCTAATACCTCTACTACCCAACTAGTGAAATAATGACATGTTATGCTACTATTAAGGATTGATTCTACTAGTAGTGATTGAAATGCCTTATCTTCTCAGGCATCAAATTGTTAAACAACAGAACTGGGAGATATTCAGATTTAATTTCAGGAATAATCTTATCCAGCTCTCTAAACAGTAACAGCTGTTCTCAATGAGTTTCAGAAGTACTACAAAACCAATATTTCAACAATTTGTATTTGTCAAATGCAAACGTGTCAACCTTGGGAATTAACAAAACAACACAAAAATAATCTAAAAATTAAAATCCACGGAAAATTAGCCCAGAAAAAGCAAGGAAGTTTAGAGTTACATTTTTCCACACTCATAAACAAAGCTCTGTGGTTTCTCTGCAGGAATTTGTTGAAACAAAGCAATTTTATTAGAATATGTTTATTTAGAAAGACTTTTTTGGGAAAACAATTGCAGCCAGAAAAAAGAGCTGACCACACTCAAATCAGCAATGGATGTTCCCAGTGATTTTGATACCATAAGAATTTTATGCAGTGGCTTTAGAAATAGCTTTATGTAATTTGAGAAAACATGGGATAGAATTACGTTATCATAACTTGGTAATGTGTGAAATCATGCTCAATCTCATGCCTTCTGCAGCAGTTATCTGCTGTTATCAGTTATCTTTTAAAAAATCCCCAAAATGTCATAAAATCATGACAGCTTGCTTTCAACAGCTATAAAATAAATACTTGATTTTTAAAAAATTATTGCATAATTAGAGAAGATATGAATTTATTTATATGTGATTAGTTGTTCAAGTAGAAAAATTAATTTGTTTAAATGCCTAAGAGAAAGAAAGTGTGGTTGTTAGTAAAGTCTACAGTTTTACAGCACTCACTTGAATTAACTATTTGCACTTCTTCAGACCCTTGATTAGTTTCTCTCAGAAAAGCACTATTTACCTCTTTTTTTCTAGTAAAACAGCAATGTGGCTGAAGTCTGTGTGGTTCACTGGGAGTTCATTGGGATATATTTGCAATTCCTGAAGCAAAAAAGTGATATTTTATCTTTAGAAAGAGTTACATTTTTTTGAACTTATTGAATTTTTCAGAGATCAGCATGAAGAGTTCTGATTAAATGCTTGCTTCAGCATTTTAAAGGCTTCTTGTGTCCCTGTTGCCTAAGGAGGTCGTACACGAGGATTGCTCTGTAAACATCAGATTGTACAGAATTGGCTCTGCACACCATGCCAGGCACACAAAGAGGAAGTCAAATGGCTTATCTCTCACTTATCAACTAGTTTATTTTTCACGCCCAAAAAAGGCTGCTACAAGAGCAGCTGCTACTTTGTAAATAATTTAATGGCTGCTGTTAAGTAGAGCTGTCAATTTTACAAATAATATTAAAAGGAGATTTTCATTTTACCACAGATTTGCACGTTTTGAAATGCGTTTTTATCCCTGAAAGTCCAGTGCAGGATCCTGGAGAATGGAAACAGCTTCCGATTTGCAGACACAGATTCAAAAGAGAATAGATATGTTTAAATAATGACAGATGTGTGGGCAGGCAAGGCGTGATATCTCATCACCTGCATGCATTACCCAGAGAGCATCCTGCTCATTAAAGCACAGGAGAACTTTCAGTGGACTTGTAAAGAAAGATGTTTGGCTATTTCAGACACGTGTGAGATGTAGCAATAGCAATTACCACTTAATTTTGGAAATGTAGAATATGCATTGGGTCATTGTATGGTTGGGTGTACACAATGCCATCCCAATATTGATCATGACAAATGGGATTTTTTTAAATTATTTTAGCACAAAAGATTCATATTCTTGCATATAGTAAATTACTTTACTGATGAAACCACAACATTAGCACAATACCAACTCTCAAATTTTTGAAATTAAAAATCAGATTGAAATCCCCAGATCATAACATGTTAAGCAAATAGTAATTTAGAATTTAAACAGCGAGAGTTTATTGTGCAAGAAGGCAAAGGAATATCTCAGATTGCCTGAATACAAAATCTTAGGTGAAACTTATGATTTCTCCAGTGCTAGCACAAAGTCAGGTCTCTATCAAGCACCAAATCCTAGCCAGAGCCCTCAGCTAGATGTGAGGACCACCACCCTCTCCCAGGTCTGTGGCATTGTTGCCAAAATCCTTCCCTTCTCCTTCTAATTAAAAGTGGGATATGTTGCCTCTAGTTTGGGACGGGCTGTGTTGTTTAAACAGTGTTTCTTGCCCATTTGTTTTTCCTGCTTTAGCACTTCTCACAGGGAGCAGAGTCCATGTTCCACAACAAAAATATTTATTTCTTTACTTTGTAGCTCATATCTGATGGTTTTGTGGCTTTGAACCACTCCTGGCATCCACACTGCAGCTGCATCCCCAGACCACAATAGGTACAATGCTCATAGCTGTTTTAACACATCAGATATTTATTTTAGATATGAAAGTGCAGAGAAATCTATTTGCACTCCTGTGGGTAAGAACCCTGCTCTTCCCCTGGTTTTGTGCTTGCAGATGATAGACTGCTCTGTTTTCCATGAGGTTTCCATGGATCCATAGCATTATTTAACAAGGTGTAGCTGTGTTACATCCACAGCACAAGGTATCAGTCACTGGCCATGCTGTAATTAATTTCTCATAGCATTCATATATTGGAAATATGGCACCCAAGGACTCCATACATCCAAAATGTAGCCACTCCATGTTAAAAAGCTGCTGGGTACCACCTGGAGCACATGCATGAGTTACACTGAAGTGGTTGGTGTGAGGACTGGGATTTACTCAGCCCTGGTTCTCAGCAGAGACAAGAAAACACAGATCAGTAGTGTGATGGAAAGAGATCAAGAAAAATTGATCTCTTTCCATCACACTTTCCCAATTCTGATACGTTTCTTTTCTCAATACACTCTCCTCTTTCAGCGTTTCTCAGGGTTTTATGTTCTGAAATGTCCCCACCCCAGGAGTGGTGGCTCAAGAGAAGTCATGGGCATCATATATTGGTGAAAGTTTGTAGCTTTAAGGGGGGAAATTATGTAGGCCTTAGTTGTTACTGAGTAAGTAGGAAAAGAAAAAAAGAGAAAAGAAAACTTAATTACAGATGCTCAACTCACACTGTACATCTGAGCTTTGACATTTTGCAAATTCAAAGGTTTAATATTCTGTTTCTTAACCAACTCTGGCCAAGTGAAGAGGGAGGATTTTCAGGACCAAAGACTCCATTCCAGGTGGGAGCACAGCAGTGAGAGCTGTGCTCCAAAGCAGAGGCTGTCAAAGTTTGTGCCACAAGACCTGCAGTGGATTTTGCCTAATTATTTTTCTCCCCGTCAACAGGAATTTTGTTTAAGCCCTTTCCCAGAGCTCTTCATGTACATGAAAAGCAGCTTCTCACGAACATTTATGAGTTCTCAATATTGTACCTCTCGTTCTTTTGGCTTCTCATTCTTCAAGGCTCCAAGAAGACATGTCCAGAGAAACATCCCTTACTTGCCCTGGTTTGAGTTTCTGAGATTAAAGCATTGCCCATACACTTGTTCTTCCCTCTGCTTTTATTTCTCTTTGAATTATTTTTTTCAAGATGGAGGAAAAATTGCAGCAGTGCTGGTTTAGCACCTTTATTTATTTATTGTAGTGTGGTGTACATGCTTGAGGTGTGCTGCCTTCAACTGAGTTGGCATTTTCAACCATTCCCCACATTGGGAAATGGTTGAAAATGTGGGAACCAGCAGCACAGACAGACAACATCAGCTACCTGGGAAAGCCAAACCTTGCCACACTTCACCCTGCCTCACACCACAGATGCCAGCAGTATTTAGGTGGCATGAAGAGTAGGAATAGTTCACAGCACTCCCACAGCATTGGATGTTTCAGGCTCAGAGGTTCAGAAAGGCTTATGAGGAGATTTGCCCTCCTAAGCCAGCGAGCATTCTGGGTCTCCAGACAAAATGTAAACCAACAGCGTGGCAACACTGGCCAGGCTGTTACATCCTCCCCACTGCCCACGGTGCCACCATGGGTATGCTGCTGATCAGCTTATCCAGGATCCAAGAAGGCAGAGAACAAGGGGAGAAGAACAGGATTAGAGGAGGAAAAAATGCAAAAGGGTCTTACGATTTTGAGAAAAATCTTTTAAAGTCTTTATCTGTAACAGGATTTTTTTCCTTAATCCAAACTCTGCTAGCCTGCGGTTTGATTAAATTTTTTATTTATTTTATGTCTCGCACCTAGAATATGCAATTTCTCCTCTATATTTTTAAGTGGTTCGTATATTTTTAAAGAATTTATTTTACCACAGGGCTCAGACTGGAACTTGTGAATTGGATGCTCATGCTTCACCTACTGAAGACTTCAGGCTTTAATTGAGAACCAAAATATTTTAAAACAAAGCTAAGGGAAGTCTTTATTTTTAAAGGAAGGAGTTACACATACTCCTCTGGGGAACTAGTCCAATTGATAAGACTTTGATCCCTATGGCTCATGCAGCAGCCTTTGGCAGCCAGCTGGACCTTCTGTAGTTGACAATTTAGAGAATGCATTTCCTCCTTGCTATCTACAGACAATACACACTCTGTCTCTCTCTTTCAAAAACTCTTGGACTTGTTTCTTGGTGCTGCAAGAAACAGGTTGGTTTGCTCTTTGGCTACTCTGCCTCCTTTTCAAGGGAAAAGCCAAGGGTGAAAACTGTGGAAGCATGTGGTCTTCCATTCAGTTTGATACCCTGCAAGAGAGGACACCCTTGTCCTTATGGGCATCCAAGGCAAACAGCTGGCAGCTTGGTTGGTACTTTCAGATGAAGTAAGTGTGATATCATATCTTGATCCATCTTAACAGAACTTCTGGGGCAGTCAGATGAAGAAGACCCATCTTGTGAAGCTTTCCCTGACCAATCTCCAGAGCAGGGAGGAGGATGCAACCCGCCTGCTCCCGGCCCTGCCGACAGACCACCAACGCAGAGCTGCTCCCACAGGTGAGCTGTGAATGGCTTTTAAATGTATGTTTGATATTCTCAACCTTCCTGACAATTGCAGCTGTTGTCTGCATCATGACTGTAAACACAATAAAACATTTACACACTAAAAACTAAGAAAAACCTGGAAGCCCAGAGGACACGCCATAAACACAATGAAATCTCCAGAAACACAGACAGTTTGCAAGCTTTTAACATACACTAGCACAACCATTTTCAAATTAAATCATCTGGGCAAAGGCAGGCTTGCTTGTTGAATGTGGAGAAAAAAGAAATACAGCAATGAAAATGCAGCAAATTAACAATTGCAGATGGTGAAGAGAATTTTTTAAAAACTGACATGATCTTCACCAATTTCTGTAAGCAGATCACTGCTGTAATCAAAATCCCTGGGAAGATCTTTTGAGAGTGCCCTTCTTCTGAAGCTGATTAAAACCTTGAACTTAGCTATGAGAGAAACAACAGTTCTGATAACTGGGATTTTTTTCCAGCACTTTCATTGCTAGTGAACCTGTACACCACCTTGCAAGGGATAGGAAATTAAAAATAAACAGCCCTTCTGCAAAGATTCAAAAAGCATTTGTTTCTGTTATTTTTCTTTGTGCATTCTTGGTAGAAAAACATTTATCTGTTCCCAGTGAGTATATAAATGTGTAGTATATAGACTTATTTTTATTTTCTATGTCTACTGTCTGTAGGAATGTTTTTAGTAAATCTGATGTGAGTATGACATTGAAGTTCCACATTACATTCATCCCAGCCTTTTGTATATAACTGTGCTGAACACGTGGTTCATTTTTTTCTTTCTTCATTTTCTTATTTCCTTCTCTTTCTGGCAGTCTGTATGTTAACTGGTTTTCTGTCTTACCTCACATGGGGGTGTTGAGTTTTTTCAGTATGCAGTGTTATATTCATTTTACCAGCTGCACCCCACCAGTGAAGTATTTATTTTATACATTACCTACAACTTTTAGGATATGCACGTGTTCTAAAGCTTTCAGAGCTATGGGTTTGGAGGTGGGCCTGGCTTTAAAAATACAGGGCACAGTTATTCCTCTTAACTTTTGGGATGAAGATACCACTGTACTGATATGGGCAAATTATAAAGACAGTCTCCATGCTGGAGGATGCATTGTCTCCAGAGGGCTCCAAGTGCTTCAATAAAAGGAGTTCCTTTAGCAGCACACCAGACTGATCCCAACACGCCTCTGATCCCGAGGTATAAACACGCTGTCCTCCCTCCCTTTCGCTCCCCTGTTTCCTTTTGGAGGGTGCTGTGACTCACACAGCTCTGGCAGTCCCACGTCTGCTTGTGTCAGGCGTCCCGGGAGAGGCTGAGAGCTCCGCTTTGCCCGACTCCTGGGCTCCCCACCTGACCACGTTTGCCTGCTCCTACCCAGCTGGGTCACCATAAGCTGCTGAGCCTCAGGAGTGGCTCCTTGCAGTCGCCAGAGCTGCACAATGGCTGGGATTTCCCAAGGCTTTTGGTTGGAGAGCATAAAGCAAGCTCCCACCCGTGCACCAGCTCCTCCACCTGCGGACACCTGGAGATGCCGCTGACCTCTGTTGGGAGAGGCTGGAGATTTTGGTGGCCGCTTACAATGCTATGGAAGAAAACTTCTCACAGCTCTCCTGGCTGGCCACAGCTGCTCAGAGCCTGCCAACAAGAATTTAGGTTTCAAAGGCACTCCCTGTGACAACACCAGCCAGGTGGGAAGGTCACCTGCTGAGGCACAGGTGACTCCAACAACTTCTTCCCTGTGCTTAAAGAAAGCCACGGGTGGTTACAAGCACCCAGCTGTGGCTTGGTTTGCCTCCAGTTTCCCAGAGTTGCTCCTACAATGCATCTGCTGCCAAGTCTGAATCAGATTTCTTCATGTGAAGAAATCTCTATAAAGAAAGGAAGTTTTAGTGTTGGGACCCTACATAAATAGGGCTGTTCTCTGCTCTGCAGTCATTGCAGTGTTTCATCTCTCTGTCCCAGATACTCCAGCATTACCAGAGACTTCTGGGTTTGTAATTGGCTTCTTCTGGGTAGCAGTGATTCTTTAAGTTCCTGTAAGAGACCACGCAAAGACTTTGCAGTTGTTCAGCAAGAGTGTCCAATGGCTGTTCTTTCTTCTTTCAGAGTCTCTTGTTATCTGCCTTGGCTTTACATCCATGTACCAGCTAGTCACACCATTACTACATTAGTGCATTTTTAACACTACTACCCCTATCAGTCCCAGATGCTGTCCCAAATCTGCATTTCACTCCACTTTGTGGAGGCTCTTCTCCAGCACATACTTCTTTCTCCCTTGTATTTCAGCTCTTGGGACAGCTGAGGCGTATCTCGTGAGTTATATCTAGGCAGAAGTCACAAGCAAGGACCCTGTGAAGACTAACAGAAGACACTTATGTTTCACTTGCCTAATAAACCTTGTTTCTGATGCCCTTCAGGGAGTTTGACGTCTGCATATGTGTAACTGCGGCCCAGTTTTCAGGCTCTGTGATTAAAAAATCACTTCAACTAACTCTTCACATCATCCTCTCCTTTGCTTAACCAGGAAAGCCATAAGCTGGGATGGAGACAGGGACAGAAAATGGACAGAAGAGGCTGGAAATAAAACAATCATTCATAGAACAATCTCAAGGGTTTATTTCTTTAAGAACTTATTCTTGATTTAACTCCATGATGTTTTGTGGAAGCAGCAGTGGTATTGCTGCCAGTGGAGAGCTGTAGTCAGCTTTCTGAGACATATACACACACAAAAAGTTATGGGCAGTAAAGATTTCAGGACAACATTCCAGAAAGCAGTGATTCATTTTCTGCTTGATTTCTTTCACTCTAACATGAAAAGGACAGTTAAGCACCACCAACAATGCACAGTTCAGTTAATAATTTTATAAAATAAAGATCTCACCTCTAGCTTACATTTGGCATTGATCATTGCCTTCTCTCCTTCCAAGTGTCAGCTATGTTTTAGCCTGGAAGTTCCTGTCCTCCCTTTACTTTTGTTACCTGTTTATGAAAACATTTTGATCAGCATAACCCTGCAGCAGAAGTTTGCACTTGAGGAAGATATTCTGGATGCTGTTGTTCGGAGGACTGAGGTAGCATGCTGATCCTCTCAGCCACACAAAGGAGCTGATCAGCTGCCTGTGAGACAGCTCATTTCTGGATGAGTCAACCAGAGAGTGCCTGTGACCATGTCAGAGTCTGGCACCAGAGTCACACGGGCCTGTGACTGCACTCACTCCTCTGCCACTGGCCCTGGTAGCTGCAGTGTGGGTTTCCTCCCCATCAGTGTGTCATTCTCTTTCCTTATCATAATGTGTTGTGGGTTAAGTATCTTCCACTTGTTGGCAATGTGTGAAGCTGGGTTGGAGGGGTTTTTAGTTCATTATCCATCTACCTAGTCCCCGTCCCCCAAACCAGAACTACTCCCATTTTAATTAGGCTATCTATTATTTTAATACAAGTGATTAGGATAGAAGGCAAAAGTGTTTATCATCACAGTGATTTTTACTATGAAACTTTCTTGTTGATTATGTCCTTAAAAATACACTCATTCCTACTTCTCTAAAAGTTTTTATTTAATCTCATGAGCATGTCTGTATATTTTGAATCTGTAGCATCACTGGCCAAACCTTAGGAAATTCTAACAGCATCTTTCAGTTCTGTATGTTGGTTATTAAATCAGCAGAGAGGGAGGGAATTGGAGTTATCCCACAGCATCCCCTTTTGTGTGTCACATAAACAACAACATTAAATGGATTTCTTACTCCTACCTGACTGTTCTGTGCAAATAAAGTAAACATTCATCACTGTTATGGCTTCCACCTCTTTCAAAAGTCCTCTTTAACCAGGAAGCAAACCCAGTCACAAAATAGCAGGAATATAGGTTGAGGGATAACGTCTGCCAGGTTCAGGTGTAATCCTACCAGCTGCTCCATCTGCCTGAGCAGTTTTCATTTCCAAATTAACTCTGTTAATACGTGTGAGGCAGGGATGTGCTGATGTGGTGGAGGAAATTCGTGTCAGAAGTGGGATCCAGCATCTCAACTGGATCCAGTGCTGTTCCTGCCTGTCTGCTGCAGCCCTCCCTCTCTTTCCTTCTTTTTCTTCTCTTCCTTCTCATTCTTTGCCACTGCTCAGCCCAGGAGCTTCATGTGCCTCAAGAATGCAACAGCAGGCAGGTATAGATGGCTTTGTGCAAAGTTGCACTCTCAATTTCTACATCTGTAAAACTGAGATAATACTTTACCAAATTCAGAGGTGCAAATTAATCACACTGCACCTTGAAAATACAAAATTAACTCTTCTTAGCCCATAAGTGCTCAAGATGCATCAAGGTGTGCTCCATGGCCTCTTGATTCCAGACAAAGGTCCTCTTGATTAAATTAGATTGCTAATGTATTAACGCATTAGCACACTTGAAGAAAGAAAAGTTTGAAAAAGCAATTTGGCTTCATCACATGAATGGCATGTATACTTAATGGAAATTTTTCCAGCATTCACAAAACAAAGAAAAATCAATAAAATGTCTGCCAACTGTTCCACTGAAAACATTTTATAATCTATAGCACTGAGAATCCTGAGCCAAGATAAACCAGCCTTGCTGACAGAAAATACTGACAATTATTTTACATTGATTCAACTTGGCCCAGCCCAGACTGACCTTGTTTATTCATCTCAGTCTCTTAATTCATATTAACTTGGCATCAAAATGGGACATGTGGCATGTGGGCTGAAGACCCATTTCTGTATCTTAGACTCAGATAAATGTAGTGCATTGAGTACTTCCAGTGCCTTGAGCTCTTAGGTAGATTTATATGCATTAGACTGAACTGGTTAAGTTCCTTTTATCCCCGCTGGGCTTTTCATGTCTGTTGACTGTAAAACTAGAAGCTCAGTAGAGGTAACATCTTCTTCTAAGCCTTTGGATATACATGAAATCCTCCCAGTACTGGTCAATTTTAAAGACATATCCAAAGAGGATGGAGGGTTTTAAGCTCTTTTAAAATATAAAAATAGAAGGGTTATGGCAATTTGGCAGCCAAAAAAGCAATTTGCAGGTCTCGGCAGAATCCAAGGCTGTGTGTAAGAAAGCTGATCAAGACACTACAGAGGAGATAATGGGGTCGAAGAGCAGAAGAATCCCCCCGCTTTTGCAACCAGCATAATCTGGTCTCCAATGAAGTTTCTTAGTTTCTTACACTGAACCAATAAAGCTTAGTGTGATGGGAGAGTTGCATTACTGCAGCTTAAAAATGTCTCGAGAAAGCTGATGAGGAGAGGTGCTTTTAGTTGCTTTACATGTGCCCAGCTGCTTGCATAGCTGTCTTCTGGCTGGTAGTGGGAAGACAAAAGCATGGGGGAAATCTCAGCTTTTTCTTTAATTATTTATGTTCTCATCAGTAATAAAAGGCTCTTTATGCCTGGAATGTATTATTTGTATTATCAAAGCTAAATGAGATTCTGCACTGTGGCAGTGAAGAAATTGGTTGCTGCACAAAAACGTTCACATTTTTATTCTCACAGCTACACCGCTGTCGTAGCTGAAAGCCACCCTTGAGTAAAACACTACTTGAGTCAAACATGACTACATCCACTGAGGAGGAAAAGCTACCCGGATGATGAGAATCCTCCCAAAAGAGTTCCTAGCTGGGCTGGCATTGGATGTTTAGTTTATTTTCTCTACTTGACTCGTTCTTGAAGAAAGCAATGCTCCCTTGGAGTTCACCGGGTGCTTGGCAGGGCAGGCTGGGGATGGCAGGACGAGCAGCGAGTCAGCAAGCCAGGATGGCACAATGTGGCCTCCAGGTTTCCAGTTCCACTGCACTGGGAATGGATTGCTTTCCACATGGCTGTGTAAGCAGAGATTAATGATGGCTGAAGAAACCAAGACTAGCAAAACAAAAACAAAAACAAACAAACAAACAAACAACAAAAAACAACAACATCAAATTAATCTGCATTTTCCATAACACATAGTTGATGCTTTCCTTCCTGTACCTCCTTCACAACTTGGATTTCAGTGATGAAAGTGATGTAGGGACAAAAATTTCAGAAAATCAGTGCTGTATTTTGAGTCTGATATCTTCCTCTCCTGGCATCTGCCCAACTTCCTCCGTGCAGGACTGCCAGCAGTGCCTGGTGCCTGCTATGTGTGTTACATGTCCCCAGCCTGTCCTGCTTAACAAAACTGTAATTACTCAAAACACCACCAGCTTTATACCTCATCTTTGAATGACAGGACAGTGCTGGAGCGACTGCACGGCCAAATGAGCGATCCTAGTGACGCTCGGTCAACAAACCTACTGGCATCTGATGGAAAAGGGCTGCAGTTTGTAGCCAGGAAATTACACAGGCTGCTGTATACTTGAAAAGATAGAAAACAAACAGAACAGCTTTACTCTGCTCTGCAGTGTCTCCCCAACTCTGCAGGCATTGCTCCCTCCCCTTCTATCGCTTCTGTTTTGTTTTCCAAGACCCACCAGCCGCAGACAAGCAGAGGACACTGAGCCTGGAGCGGATGGCCACACCACCTCCCTGATCAAGAAAAGCTTTTCCAGCAGCCAGGAAGGTAAGTGAACAAGTCTCTTTCATATATGCACAGGGGGGTGAAGCTAGAAATATTGGTAATGCATATCTTGAACATTCATTTGTGTCCAGGAGGAAAAACAAGGCATTGCAGCATGAGCTCGGTTTGTGTATTCCTAGCAGGGAAAGGCAGGAGGACTCAGCTGCTGGCTCATGGAAAGTAGAATAAGTCAACCAATCACCTGGATCTCCTTATCTTGCAGCAGTATCCCTGATTTAACACAAACAGGCAGGGTTTGTTACTCCCAGCTGTTGTGGCTCTGTGCAGGAGCCAGCAGCAGCAGCAGAGCCTCCCCGTTTCCATGGCTTGGGCAGCAGCAGCGCATGCGGTTCCTGCGGCTCTCTGGGGGAAGCAAGGGCAGCCTTGCTTTGGCATTCCCATCACAGCAGAGCCCAGGGAGAGCAGCAATCCAGCAGAGGAGCAGCCCAGCACGAGAAGGTCATGGTTAAAGAGCTTCCCGTGAAGGAAGTCAGACAGGGATAGGTCAGAGTGTTTGCACAAGGGGCGAGACGAGGATTTTTATCTCCTGCCCTGGCCGGGTGTCCCGTTGCTGTACAGACAGGTTGGTAGGATGGAGCCAGTGTCCAGGCACAGGGAGACCAGGTGGTTCCTACAGCCACAGCTGAAAGAGATTGCTTCAAACAAGCCACTTATGGATACACTTCCACCTTGCATGAAGCTGAACTTGCCACTGCCACAACGGGTCAGTCCTGCTGCCCCCTCACCACCTTCTTCCACCCTTATTCTCGGGACCATGCAGGGAGCTGACAGCACATTAACCCAGCCCAGAAAAGCTGTTAGTTTTCTCTCCCATGGGCTTTTGTCCATCCCATGAACCAACCTGCCCTGTGTGGGGATTAGAAGACACCACAGACAGCACCAAGCAAGGGGCAGAAGGACACTGCCTGCAGCAGGACTTCTTTTTGATGTTGGCAGCTGTTAATTCAGCTCAAGCTGTAACATGAAGCCTCATCCTGGAGCAGCTCCTGCAGCAACCTGGCAGCACACAGCCCTCCCAAGTCAGCAGGCAAGCACTCAGGCAGGCAGCCCTCCACCCCAGGGCTACCCCACTGCAGGGAGAGAGGCGTGCTGCAGCCACAACTGTCCCAGACTGCCCATCCCAGTCCTGCAACAGCTCAGGACTACCTGGGATCCCTGATCTGCTGCTGGCCTTGCATCTCCACACTGCCTCATCCACAAAAATCATGGTTGCTTTAACTTGTTGTGGTGTTTGAGGGAATATACATATCCTACGTGCATAGACTTGTATAAGCAATATATTAAGTATTTTAATTCATCCGTTGAATAACATGATATAAAATAGCTTTTTTTATCAAAAAAGTGAAAGTAATACCTCTGTTTGTTTGGGTTTTTCAGTGAGTTAAATGGAATGTAAATAACCTGGTGGGTGTTTTTGTTTGTTTTGTTTTTTTTGAAGGAAATATGAAAGCCATTCCTTCAGAGCAGGTAACGCATTTCTGATTTATTATTTTATTTCTGCTTATTATTATTTACTCTATTTTGAAGCTTCCTGAAACTCCCCAAGCCTGTCCATGCAAGCTGTCTGCCTGCAGGGCTCTTGCTGGAATTGGTAGAAATGCTCCTGTACGGTTCTGCTAGAGTAGGGCTTCACCTGCTGCTTTGTGTTGAGCACAGCACGTAAAGCTCTCCTCTTTATCTCACATGAGCTAACCAGCACTTGGGTTGGCACTTCCAAGAGGAAGATTGCAGGGAAAAGGGGTGAGATGCTTCCCTATGGTTTCATTATAGGTCTGAGCTGATTTAACTCTGAGGTGCTGCCAGGAGAGGTGGTCCATCCCTTCCCACACTGCCAGCCTCCAAGCCTTGTTCCACTACCAGCTCACAGGCTTCCAGCCTGCAGGAAACTCACTGCAGGGGAGAGGAGGAGAAGACTTCCATGTGGGCAGGAAAACCCTACCCTGCCCCCATGTCCTTCGTCTGCCACATTCCCTCCTGGGCTGGTTTGGGATGCCAGCTGGTTGGGAGTCAGTGGGGGTGCACAGAGGGCACAGATCCAGGGCGAGCCTCTCTCCAGAGCTGGTGAGTCAGCAGCACACAGCACAAATGTGCTTCCTCACTTCTGCACTAAAGCACAAACAAAAATAAAATATAGCAAGTGATAAAATAACTCGTGGCAGCATCAATGAAGGCACAAGAGTGTCTGTGTTTTAGCCTTCTCCCAATTACAATTCCTCTTTAAACTTTCATTTTTGAGGCCAAAGTATTCAGTGTTTGGCCTCAGTGCAAACAGATCATTAAAAAAAAAAAAAAAAGGAAACACTTCAACCTTCCAGCAGAGCAGGATGGCACTTATTTATTTCTTTCATTACAAAACCAGCCTGTGCCAAGTAAAATTGTGCTCTAAGAGCTGTTCTACCAGTCCTGAAGCACTGAGGAAGAACACAGAGCAGCCCCACCTCTGCAGCTTCCTGCAGGCCCCTGTGCATTCGCACTGGGTGGAGGATGGGCACAGGCTGGGGACCAGGTGCCAGAGTTCACCACGTCAGGGGCACAACAGAAGGAAATCCTCATCTCACAGGACCTCTCTGTTGGCCTTTGGATGATTTTGGTGGCCTCGGGACACAGACTGAAGTAAAGCACAGCAGCAGTGATGGTCTGCAGACATTGGGGGGATCCCTGGCTTTGCAGCTGGGTTAGCCAGCAGTTAACTGTTCCTTCCCCGAGCTCTGTGGAAGATATCCTTGCCTTCACATAAGCAGCTGAATTCATAAACTGAGAAGTTCATTTGAAATCTCTGGACTATAACAGTGAAATCCACAAGCCCAGACATTCAGGCTGTATAAGGAGAATGATGCACAGAAGAAAGCTTTGCCATCATATCATTAAGGACCTGCCCAAGGGAGTGGTTAAGGCATTCTTTGGTTCCAGAAAGTCACTGCAACTCAGTGGTCACTGTTGCTAAAACTTGGTGGGTCAAAGTGTGACCTGGGAGTAGGTGTTTTGATTTCAGCACAAATCGCAGAGCTGCTTGTGCACAGGAAAATGGGGCACTTCCATCTGAGCTGCTGTGGACCCAGGGAAGGGAGGCAGCAGCCATGGGCTGCAGAGGAAGGTGGCTGGCAGGGTAAGGGGAGCCTCTGGTGCACACCACGGTTTTTGGAGAGCAGCCAGCCATGTAACACTAACTTTATGCTTCCATCCAGTTACATTTCCATCAACATTTTGTCCTGACTTTTAAAGGCATGTGGAAATTCAGAAGTCTTGCAGCAGCTGGGTACCAGCACAGGAACCAGCACCCAGCAAATCCAACCAGATCCTTCTAGCCGGACCGACCTGTGGCTTTAGCTCAACCCATCCCAAATCCATCCCAAACCCACCCTCAGCAGCTCCTCCCCTGGACACCACCACCAGGAGGCTGCACGATGGACAGCCCGTTCCTGAGGAGCCCCTTTCAGCCGGCTGTGTCCCCGGGCTGGCGTCCCCCTGACGGCGCTTCCCGCGCGTTGCTTCAGCGGCAGCTCGCACAATACTGGGCTTGGTGCCACCCAAGGGGAGCACACCCAAACCCGGCCCTTCTTGCACAGGCAATCCTGCAGCAAGATCCCTGCAGCTGCGAGCTGGAGGATTTGCTGTGCCCTCCTTTGCCAGTTTGTGGGGGAAAGGCTGGAGCCAGGGGTGGCTATTCCCAGGACAAATGGCCACTGGGGCCTCGGCAGGGATGAATCTGACACGGGCCTGTCCTCTGTAGGTGCATCACAGCCCATGAACTCCTCACTCGCTGCTGCTCTCAGCTATGAGGAAGCTTCTCCTCCCTGAAACTGTGGAAATCGTGCAACAAACTGTTCCCAGTGGCCTGCCAGAGCAGCTGGCTGTCACACAGCCAAGCAGCGCTCAAGCTGTTGAACAAGATTTGTTTTCTGGAGGAGAGCGTTAGCAGTGGCTCAGAGGCAGGACTGTGCTACCATGGGGGTCACCTGTGTCCCTCCAGCACCAGCACAGGCCACCTGTGTCCTGCCTGCAGGCCAGTGGTGTGGGGGTGATGGTGGGCTAGGGCTGCTGTGGTCTTCTCAGCTGGCAGTAGGACAAATGCAGAATTAGGTGGTTTTGCCAGGCTGGTTTTGGGCTGGCCAGAGGATCCCAGCACTGAGCACAAAGGTGGGGATGAAGACAGCTGGTGGAGGAATGAGGATAACCTGCAGCTTTCCTTGCCCTGTGCATGGCCTCTCTGCGTATGGCTCCTCAGGCAACAGGTCTGAAGCAGATGAGAAGTGTTCATCCCATCTTCAATATTTGGAGGGGCCAGGATTTGGTGCTCATGGTCCATCCTAGAGGTGAGATTAGGGTGACCTGGAGGACCGTGCTGCTTGAGACCCAGCTCAGCCTTGCTGCTCTGAGCAGGGTGGTCCCAGAGGTCCCTCCTGCTCTGTGTTATTCTGGGATTTGATAATCTTGAGCAACTGTGTAGGTTAGTTCAGAGTTTCCATGTAGCAGCACCGGGAGTTGGATCAGTGAATCCAAGGGTGCAAACACCCTGGTCACCTGCCTTGGCACAAACAAGACCCTTTGGAAAATGTTGATCTCAACTGCTCTCTTGTTCCTGGACCAGAGACTGATCTTCTACCAGGCAATTTAAGATGTTGAGCCAATGGCTCCTTATGGCTACCAGGTGGTAATTTTAATATATTATCACTCAGTGGATTATCTATCACCCAGAATAGTTTTGTATTGTGCTATTCAAGGGAAACAAGGCATTCCCAGTGTAAAGGAGTGGTACCTATGGATCCTAGCAACAGGCATGTCCTTCCACCTAGTCCTTCCTGCAGCCTGGTACCAGGCAGTCTTCAGCTGAATAAAACAGGTGCTTAAAATAATTTCCCCAGGGCTCCTTCATTTATTCTCTTCTCTCCCATTCTTGTCCTTTCCCACCTTCATCGTGCCCTTGAGAATAATCCCAGGAGAAAAAGCATGGCCTCCTGGGAGCCATACAGCAGCACAGGGAAGAGGTTTCTCTGTATTTCCCACTCCGGGAGAGCAGAAGGATCCTCTGTTCTGCCTCAGACCTGTGGAGACAGAGCAAACCACTGCCTCCATCGTGCCACCCCTGCAGGTCCGAGGTGACTGAGTGGGTTTTCAATTACAGGGTGTGCCTTCCCACACTGCTCCTCCCCTCGCCTGCCGGAGCGGGACCACGTCATTACCATGAAAAGCCCCACGATCTGAACTCTCCAGGGCACAAGTAGATGCTCTCCTGTCAGGATATTCACGTTTTCCTTCTCTGGAGGACCAGCAGCTCATTACCATAGGGAGCAGCACTGCAGTGCTGGCTGCCCCTGTTCCTGGACAGCCTCTTCCTGCACAATGAAAATCAACTCTCATCAAATTATTACAGCACCTTTCATTGCCGAGGTGCTACAGCAGAAAAGATGCAGATATCAGAGGAGGATTCCAGTCATCACCACTCTTCAGCCTTTGATCAACATTAAATACCTCTGCAAACTTCATGCCACATCACAGGCTTCCCACGCGACACCGCCAGGTCTGCTTTAGTGTGACCAGAGAGGTTTGCAAATAGGATTTTTTCAAAAGTATTTTTTTAAAAAGCAAGTAGGTTGGTCTGCAGGGCTGGCTTCTTGTTCACATCTCCCCAGACAGGGGCACAAATCACAAACCCAAGTCAGATACCCACATGATGCACTCTGGACCTTGCACCTTGAGCAACAAGGACCTACCCAAACAGCCTTGAACTCTTACATGGGCAAACATGCTGTGGGGTCTTTTTCCAGCCTGCATTCACCTGCCCATCTACTCTCTTCATCCCCAGAGCAACCACCCACACAAACATCTCTGCATAAGGCCCTGACACAGTTCTTGGGACAAAAGAGCCACCCCTTCCTTACCTTCAGCCACTGATGCTCTTCAGGGCTTTACCAAAAAAAAAAAAAAGTCATATTTTTTGAAGCCTCCAGCAGGTGTCATTCAGAGAGCAAGGAGAGCCCACAGAAAGCTTGAAGCCACCCAAAACCCAAGGCACATACACACAGCCCCACCATGAGGACTGCTACCAAGGAAGGCACCTCACAACCTCCCTGAAGTGAGAAGTGCCTTACTGAGCAGAAGTCTCAGTGGTGAAGCTGTGCTGCACGTTTCCACACTGGAATAACCTGATGGGATCTGGGATGCAAGCACTGGTTCAGCTGGGACATCAGGGACACTTTGAAATCACCTTCAAAATACCTCTGAGGGTTTTCAAGGGGTTGTATTTTGTCAGGGCCACCTCTCACCATCTCCCTGCAAGGGAAGAGCCAAGCCATGGGCTGGAAGCTCAATGTCCATACAGAGCTTGTTTGGAGCCATTGCACTTTTATTGCTCCCTCCATACTGAGATAGGGAAGTCATGGAGGGAATGCTGTTTTGGAGGGAGATCTCTATCTCTGTGGTGAAGTGCACATGCCATGAGATGGAGCTGCTGCTCTGGCAAAGGTTCTTTGTGAAGCTTCAAGAGTTAGGAGATTTTTTTTTTAATCTTTCCTGAAGTCAGGGAGCCAGGGAGTCACTCACATGAGTCCTGTGCACCCTCACCAGTGCTCCCACAGCCCTGGCAGGCACCTCCTGGGGCCAAGCCCACCCCCTCTTCCCACTCCAGCCAATGTGTTTTGCCCTCTGAGACAGGACAAACACATGTTTCCCTTTGTTTCCAGCTCCACACCTAGTTTTTTTCTTTGCATCATGAAGGGCTGGCTACTCATCTGTAATTCAAAAGAAAGCAATGACTCACTAGGCTGCATCGCTTTCCAAGGCAAAGCATTTCATGCATTTCACAGGCACGCTGGCCCTAGCCCGGGTTATGAAATAACCTCTGCTGGTGGCACACATTCTCCCCATCTCCATGTCCTTTGAAAAACCAGAGGGCTGAGGCTTCCACCCTGCACTGGCTCAGAGTGCAGGATGGGATTTGTGCTTAAATCACACATTTGCATTGTGTGAGGGATGCAAATGCCATCCCCACTTTAAAACCTGGCTGGCCACACGTGGGCATTAACCCAGCTTAATTAAAAGGTAACAAAAACCTAAAGTTTCACTTTTGCCAATAGGTTTCCAATCACCAGGTGAGGGGTCTCAAAGGCAGGTGGAGCCTTGGCTGCCAGCCCCTCACATCCCAGGGGACACCATGCATGGCCCCTGGAGCTGCAGCCCTGATTTTCCCAGGAACAGCAGGGGCAGAGGGGTGTGAAGGGGCTTAAAAACAGATGAGAAATGCCTTACCTTGAATGATAAGCCAGTCTTCGCCATTTTGGGGCTACATCCTTCCTCCCCAGGCCAAAGTGGACAGTGTCTACAATAGTCTCTTCTCCCTGGGTTGGGGTGGTATTTTGATCTCTGTGTTTCCATTCCCCAGTGTCTCTCCCTGCAGCCTGCTTGATCCTGCCTGTCTTTCCCCCACAGGAGACTGGAGGCAGCGGGTCCCTCCAAATTGTGCACTTTGGGCTGGTGTGACTGAGCTGCCAAAGGAGAGAAGAAGAAACCTCACCAAGGAGGTGAAGTTCACGGGAAGCCCTTCGGTGAACTTCCAGCCAGCCCTGCGTCTGACCACTGGCAGATGACAAAACACCAGGCTTAGAAAATATCCTGTTCTTAGACCTCCAAATTATTTCTGGGTTCATATTGATATGTCCATGCACAAAGTTCCCTGTGTTTGCTTGTGGAGGATAACTCGGTGACATTTTCATCAAAGGCGTCAAAAAAAGCGAGTAATTGCTGATCCCCATTTACTGTACAATCTCAATGCTGAAAATTTGGTGGGGTTTCTTGGATGAATCCATAAGCTTTTCAGGAGAAAATCTGTAATTCTCTATGCATTATATGTTTTTACAATCTTCACTTGGAAGCAGATTTGAATTTCCACTTAAGGCTCTGAAAACCGTCCTATTGAGATACCAGCAGATAAGATCTTCACTCAGGATACCTCTGTGAAAGAGCAGCCTTTCACAGTCAGCAGCATTTTTCAAAGAATGCTCTCAATTTTCATATCTAGATATATCATCTTAGTTGAATAACCATTATTTTGCCTTGAAAAAAAGATGCGGAGCCTCTTAAGCATCATTCCATTGGAGTCCAGATTTTAATCTGCCTCCTCTAACCACAAAGAGAAAATGCACTGAGAAGGGGACCTGTGCCAGCCCTCTCTGTTTTTTTCTGGTAGTGGAGAGGGGTGAGCATCATCGTGGGTCCTGCCTCCTGCCACCTGATGGAGCACAGAGTACGGACACAGGTATTTTGTGCTCTGTCAGAGGCACATGTATGGGTTAATCTTGATCTTTTTGGGAGCACTGGATGGTTGAAACCCAAAGCCAGATTCTTAGAGCTGGTTTTATGCAGTGAACAAATCTGTACAATGGACTGAAAATGAAGGCACAATGTAAAAAAATAAAAAAAAAACCCAAAACCCACAAGCCATTTGAAGTATTTCATTAACAAAAATTCTGCTTTTATCCAAATAAAAGTTACAGTCCATTTTCCCCTATGAGTCAAAGTTCTGCTGCCTGATGGGTGATTGTGTTTGCACCCTTTTGGCACTTCATCCCAACCTACACCTTTGCACAAGTGTATTCGAAAGAGACACGTTGGTTTGAGGTTTGAAGGGAGCCAAGGGCTTGCAGCCTGCAGGGTTTTGTACACTCAACAGGGAGAAACAAATACAGAGAGCTTTGAAACAGAGCAGCTGCTGCCTCATTTCCCCACACGGAGCTGAGGTGGTGATGGCCAAGCTTGTAGAGGAGCGTGCCTTAAATGTGCCACGATTGAAATGGAATTTCTGGGAAACACACTGTGCTGGACCACAGTGACAGGGGGCTTGTTCTGCCCAAGAGGCTGTGGCACATGGCCCTGCCATACAGCTATTTTGCTGAATTGCAGCCATATTTCTGTCAGTACAAGTGATGGTCTATATGAGGGATTAATCTGACACCAGACAGTGATTCTTAATCCTTCAGTATATCATAATCTATTTACTTTGCATGCTAAGAGGATTTCAGCTTAAAAATATACAGGAAGTGATACTAGAAATGTACATAAGGTCCAGAATGCTGTTTCCTAAAATTGCAGTTTTTCATAAAAAAATATCCTCACATGGTTTTCTTGGTAAAGTCCTGTCTGTCTAGGAAAAAAAAAAGGTGTTGAATAGGGGTTGAACTGGAAATAGGCAGATGTTTCTCTTCAGGCTTCAGCCCTGTGACCATTTTCACCCTCCTCCTTCCCCACAGCATTTTGTGCTTGGCAGTGTGACATGAAAGGAGAGCTCACCAGTACAGCAGCTTCCTCAGCTGGGAGGTTCACCTGCAGACTTTTCACTGACAAAATCAAAACAGGTTTGGAACCAACGTGGGGTTTTATGTGCATTAATTGCTGCTCAAAGTGTGTGAATTAGCAGCGACTGGCTAACACAGAGGTCAGCGCAGGGAAAACCACAAACCAGTGGTTCCTTATTCAGCTATAATCACCTGTTTTCTCTGCTCCCTGCCAGGAAGGCTGCCTACAAAATAACTGTAATAAGTCGTGTTAGTGGGCACAACTTCTGAAACTTACAACAGAATTTTTAGTTATAAATTTTTAATAGTTTAAGTCATGCTCAGCTGTAATGGCTTGAGTTCCCAAAGCAGGTCCTGCACCCAAAAGAGGAGTTGCTCACCCCAGCCAGCAGCAACCCTGTCCAGCCTCTGCCCATCAAGGGTGCTCCCATCACCACCTGTCCCAGCTGCCTGCCACACGCAGGGAATCAACAGCCAAGCAGGGACACAACCCAGAGCAAATGCTCTGGTAACAGCAAATAGGTCATGGATTATTCCAGCTCCGTGAAGCAGCAGCTAAGGGCAGCCCAAGCTAGGGAATGCTCTCCCCTCTGTCCCTCCTCCTGCTCACCCCAAATCCTGGCCCTTCAGTTGCTGGCAGGAAAGCTCCAGGTGCCTTTGGAGCAGGCACTGTGCAGAGGCAGCTGCCGGCCCTGGGGCTGACCCAGCCCCAGCCCTGCAGCAGCTCCGGGCTCCAGCAGCAAGTGGGATTTTTATTTAAAAAATTAAATACTAATGGTAGCCATGCACCCAGCAGCCTTCTTGCTGGAGAGGTGAGGCACTGCCAAGTAGGCAGCTCTCTCAGAACCGGGTTGCCCTAAAAAGCTTGGCAATCCTGCTGGTGCCTGCCCCTGGAGCCGGGCACCAGGCGCCGTGCCACCTTACCTGCCATGACTCGTGCTCGGGTGGCAGTGCCTGTGCCAGCCTTCAGGTAGCCCACAGTGGGGGAAGTTTGCAACACAGGGAGGGTGCTGGGGCCCCCCAAAGCCAGGCATGACCCTTCCAGCCCGTGCTCACCCACCAACACCCACCTGGGAAGTTCTGCCCACCCTGCTGGCACTGACTGGAAAAATAATTGAAACAAACGGAGCCGAGCACTGAGGGCACAGCCACGATCTGGCAAGGTCTCCTCTTGTGCCTCCAAAACCACCTGTGCTCAGCAGCCAGCTTCAACACCATGCTCCAGGTCTGTGTGAGTGGGACAGGAAAAAGCCCAAACCTCAGTGTGGGAGTTGCTGGATAAATCACTGATCAGTGGCACCTGGTATTCCTGGTGCCCAAATCAGGGGGAAAGTGGGGGCACATGAGCATCCCTTGGAGTCCAACACCCCAGAGCAGAGCCCTGGCCCAGCCCCACTGTGGGGCACTGGATGAAGAGGTTTAGGACCACGTCACCAAAACCAAAATTCAGGCTCCTCTCTTGGCTGTGTCTCTCAGCATCACTTACTGAGTTACAGTGGAACAGTTTACAAGAATGATGAAGTGTGCATCATTTTTGTTTAAAGAGCACAGAAGGTGTGTGTCTGGGGGATTGTGTGTTGTACACCTGCTGGATCTTATCTCTCAAGTGCTCACTAAATCTGGGAGGGCAAGCCCGGTTCATTTTGTGCCCAGCACAGATTTTTTTGTTCCCCCCCCCAGCCCCAGGAGGGCTGTGATGACTTTTTTCCCTTTAAAAGGAAGAGCTTGGGGATGCATGGACTGATGCACCAGCACACGTGGCCCTCATCCAGACTGCCTGTACAGCCACACTTTGGTGATCGCAAAAGAGAACGATTATTTCATAGTAGAAGTATAGATACATATTTTAAAAATACTGACATATCTTTTATCCATATACATGCACAAAAGGAGACAACAAGGAACAGAACCACCTAAAGGAAAATCCCCTAACACTGACTCAGTCCCTCATCCCCTCCCAGAGCCCCCTGTTGCACCGATGGGTGTGGGAGGCCACCCGGGCCTCGGGGCTCTGCCACGGCCACGACCCGTGAGGGTCGCACGGGGGCTGGGGGTGGCTCCTGGGGCCGATCCCACTGTTGTCCTGCCGCAGCACCGCAGGGCCAGCCCCGCTCGCTCTGCACCAGGATGCTGGAGCGGGAATGCGGGATGTGAAACCCTCCCCAAAGCAGCGCGGGGGGCGCTGGCACCTCTCACCCCACCGCGGCCCCGCTGCCCGAGGCTGCCAGGGGACACCGGGGGTGGGGACACACGGCACAGCCCCGGAGCTTCCCGGTGCAGTGGGCACGAGTGCAGGACCGCGGGGAGGAGGCTGGGAATTTGGGTGGGAATTTGGGGCTGCATCCATGCCCCAAGCAGGGGAGCAGTGGCCCCGCGGGTCCGCGCATCCCCTGTCCTGTGCAAGTAGGAACAGCCCCAGCACCAACAGGCAGCTTCCAACAACTGAAGTGAAGGTCTGGGGGGAAAAATAGAGGGAGAGATTGTCACGAGAAAAAAATTAATCTGCCTGTCTGCTTTGGCTGGACCGCGGCCGGCAGCGGCTGAGGATGGCGCGGCCGGGAGTCGGGGCTGGAAGCGCAGGTGCTGAACCCGCACTGAGAGACAGAGGGACAGAAGGACAGAGGGACAGAGCTCCGAGCGGCCCTCGCACCCCGCCACCGGCACCCAGGCCCGCCCGTGGGTCCCGGCTTTGGCGGCCGCCGATCCTGGGGGAATTCGCGGCTCCGGGCAGCGTTGCCGGTCCCGCGAGTCCCATCGGCAGCCAATGGATCCGTAACCAATTAAGCGCCAATTAACGAAGGAGCGGGTCCCCAGCCCGCAGCTGGAGAAGCGGCGGTGATCCCCCCTCCAGAGCACTCGCAAACTCACCACACACATCCCCACCTGCTGGGACCCCCCAGGAAATACTGCCCTGCTCCTCACTCCCCCCAGGGGAGTTTTATGAGGAAGAGGAGGCAGGAGGGAGGAAGGAGGACACGACACCACTACATTTATTAGTTTAGATTTTATTGGGGCGGGCGGGAAGAAAGGAGGGGGTTGCCTTACAGTTGAAGGGGTTACGGCATCAAAAGCCACACGTACACTGTCCCTGTCCCCGCTGCGGGGCACAGCTGCCGGGAAGCGCCAGCCCGGGCGGGGGAAGCAGGAACGCGGGGCTGCAGCCCCGACCCGCCACACCGCACCGACCGACACAAGGGGCTCGAAACAACCAAAACGAAAACCAAACCAAAAAACACACTTCGAAAAGCCGTGCGCCCCCCCTCCCCAGCCCCAAACCAGAGCTGCTTATCCCTGCAACCCTCCCCCCAAAAAAATAAACCAAAACTTTTTTTGCAGCTTTGTGTTTGTTTGTTTCCTTTTATTTTTTTTTTTCCAAAAGTTTTGGGGTTTTTTGGTCTGCAGGTTGCGGATCAGCTGGGCAGCCTTTCCTCCCTCCCCCTTTGCCTCCCTTCTGGACACCTCCCTGGCTGCTTCCATGGCCCCGCACCCTCAGCCCCAGGACGGCACAGCCAAGCTTGTGCAGAGCCCTCGAGGATGGACGGAGGACATGAGGCCGGGAAAGATTATTTTTTTTTTTTTAGGGAAGAAAATCGAAATTTAAAAAGATTTTTTTTTTTTAACGTTCTGTTCCATGTTAGACTCTAGATAAATGCCAACCCAACAGCATCAACTAAAAATAATGGTGGTCACTGGAACGGACCGAGTATTTACATCATTCCCGCCGCTCCCCGCGGCAAGAGGCTGCTCAGGACTGGCGAGCCGGGGCTTCCACACCCGCAGGGCTGAGGGTCCCCGCACAAGCTGGGGGGCACTGGCAGGGCAGGAGCCAGCCTGCGCCTCTGCCCGGGGGGCAGCAGGGGACACGCTTGGCTTTTGAATTTTCTTTTTTTTTTTTTTAAACTCCTCTTCTGTTGCGTTTAAAAAAATAATAATTATAATAAACCTGGTGGAGTGGTGCAGGAAGCAAATAAATATCAGTCAGTAGAGATGGGGGCGGCAGGACCTCCCCAGGACATCGCCACTGCTAACGAAGAGGGAGGAGGAGGAGGAAGAGCCCAGAGTCCTGCCCGGGAGGCGGCGGGGAGTCCCCGGGCGGGGGTCAGTGGCAGCTTGGGGGGAAGGTGACCGGTCCCTCACAAGACCTGGAAGCGCCAGGACGCCTGGTCCTTGTAGTCAAGGCAGTCGGGGGAGTTGAAGTTGAGCTTCCAGGAGGCGGCGGCGGCAGCGGCGGGCTCCTTGTAGTCCAGGCAGTCGGAGGAGTTGAAGGGCAGCCCCGTGCCGCCGTAGCCTTGGTGGTGGTGGTGGTGGTGGTGATGGTGGTGGTGGCCCGAGCTCTGGCTCAGCGGGTGGTGGTGGTGGTGGCCCGGCACCGAGGAGGGCCCCATGGGGCTGAGCTGGTGCGGGTGGTGGTGGGAGTGCATGGGCGCCAGGTAGGAGCTGCAATCCACGCCCCCGAAGTAGGACGAGGAGGGCGGCGCGGGGTAGCCCTGGCCGTACCCCCCGCCCTGGCTGTAGGACACGGGGTAGGAGGCGGAGGCGGCCGAGGCGGCGGGGCCGGCCCGCTGCATGCAGGAGGCGGCGGCCGGCGGCAGCGGCTCGGGCACCGTCACCCCCGCGGGCGCCGCGCCGGGAGAGATGGAAGCCGGGCTCCAGATGGACGACGCCGGGGTGCTGAGAGAGGCCGGGGCGCCCACCGGGGCTGAGGAGGCCGAGCTGGAGGAGGAAGACGAGGCGGAGCTGGAGGCCGCTGCCGGCGGCGTGAACTGCCCGCTGCTCTCCGAGCCCGAGCTCTCCCGAGCGGGCGAGGATTTCTTCTTGGCCGGACGGCTCTTGGCCCCGCCGCCGCTCTGCTGCTGCTGCCGGCACTTGGCGCGGCGGTTCTTGAACCAGACCTGCCGGGAGAAAACGGGGAGCAGAGAGCGTGGTGGGGTGAGCATGGGCCCAGACAGCCCCAGAAGGGGCTCTTCAGCCTGCAGGCACCCAGCCACCCTCACCCTGGCTCCGGCTCTGCCGGCACCCACTAACACTGCGCACCCCTCACATCCCCAAATGTAATCCCACCCCTGCCCGGCTACCCGGCCACCCCACAGCCTGCCAAAAGCAAGGATGGCCAGGGTCAAAGGCTGGGGTGTCCCAGCTCGTGCACATCCCTGGCACAGTGACAAAATATGGATTTGGGGGACAGATCCTGTGTTGGGTGCTGCCTGCATATCCCACCCTCCCGGGTATCCACTGAGCAGCGCCCAAAGGGAATAACTCTGGGAAGCACCCAGGTGGTAGGGCTGCTGTACCCTGGAGCAGGTGGAGGGTGACAGAAAGATATTAATAAAAACAAAAATAATACAAGAGAATAAAAAATAAAGATACATGCTCCCTCTTTGGCTGAATGTCTCCACAGTGGGACAGACAAGCAGATAGGAGCCCACACGCCCTCCCGTCCCAAGGAAAGAGGGATGAGAGTGGATGGAGCAGCCGGTCTGAGAGCGCCAGCTGGGCTGGGGTGGTGCTGCATCCCCCATCCCACAGCGGTGCAGGATTCCCCCACGCAGCTCCGGTACCTGGACTCGGGATTCGGGCAGGTTGATCTTCAGGGCGACCTCTTCCCGCATGAAGATGTCCGGGTAGCGGGTCTTGGCAAAGAGCGCCTCCAGCACGTCCAGCTGCGAGCGGGTGAAGGTGGTGCGCTCCCGCCGCTGCTTCCGCGGGGTGGCTGCGGGACGAGCAGCACCAGGCCGGTCACGCTGGGCCCCCGCACCCCCCGGAGCCCCGGGGTCCCCGGGACAGGGCCTGACGCGTCCCCGCACACCCAGGGCTGCCGGCCCCCTCCCGCTGCGGGCAGGGCCAGGGGCACGGGGCTGGGGAAGGGTCAGGCCTGGCTCCAGCGGGAGCCACGGGGAGATTTCGTTGTGTGGAAATTAATTACTTTTTTTGGTTGCTGTTCAACTCCAAAGTTCTTTATCCTTAAAAATCCCTGGGAAAACGAAGACACCCCGGGAGCAGGGGGGAAATTCAGCTGGACCCCAATGTCCCCAGGCAGGGGTGCAGGCAAACAACCAGCCCACCACCCACCCTGAGCCGTACGGCCCCACCAGCTCCTCCAAACCCGCACGGGGGGAAGTTTCCCCTCCGCTGGCTGGAGCGTGGGGGAGCGCGGCACTCACCCGGATACCCCACGGAGGGATGCAGCAGGTCCATGGCGGGGCCCGTCAGCCCCAGCCCGTTCATGCCGTAAGGGGGCTGTTTGAGGTAAGACATCATGCTAGAAGCCGGGCAGTTTTCCTCCAAAGTCCGGCAGGAAAAAAAAAAATCAAAATCAAATCGAATGTATGGGGTGGGGAAGGGGGAAATGAAAGGGAAAAAAACTGACAAAAAAGAGTCCCCGAAAAAATCCCCAAATAACAGGCAAAAAAAAAAAAAATTAAAGCCAACGACAATTTTAAACGGAGCACAAAGTCGGCGTGAAAAGAGTTTTTTTCGTTCAGTCCTGCCGTCACCGCCACGAGGTCCTCGAGAGATAGCAGGTGAAGTGAGAGAAAAATAAAAACGAAGGAAAAAAAAAATCAAAACAACAACGAGGATCGAGAGCCAGGCGGATTTCTTCCCCGCGCGGAGGCGAGGCCGGAGCGCCTGGGGAGAGAGCGGAGAGGAGCGGGTGAGGCTTCGGCCGCCCGAGCGCTGCCCGGGGCTCCCGGGGGCTGCGCCCACCGGCGCGGGGGCTCCGCGCGGGCGGCTTCCGATTGTTAATTTTATTATTATTTTATTTTAAACGAAGGCGAGTCGCGCGCAAGTGCCGAGAGGCAACAGCGCCCGGCGATCGGGAGAGATAAAGCAATTATTTAAAAAGATAATTGGATTAGGAATCAAAAGGAGGTATCAGAGGAGGGAAGTATAATTAATTTAAAAGCGAGCAGACGGGGACGTTTTAATTAGAAATGGATAAGAGTTAAAAAGGGGAAAAGGAAAAAAGAGCGCGGCGGCAGCCGAGCGGGCGGCAGCGCGGGCAGCCGGGACGGGACGGCGGCGGGGCCGGCCCGGGGGGCTCCGGCAGGGCCGGGGGGACCCGACAGAGCGAGGCGGCAGCGCCGGGCCCGGGGCAGAGCGCCCAGACAAACGCGGAGGGAAGGGAGCAGCGGAGAGACCCCGGGCGGCCCCGTCGAGCCCCGGGGGCAGCCCCCGCTCCCTGACACGGCTCCCCCCGGCCGGGGCGAGGGGCACCCGGCCCGCGGGCGGCGGATGCCGGCGGGGTCCGCGGTGCCCCCGGAGGCCGCGGCCGGGCGCAGGTCGGGTGGCAGCGCCGGGACCCGGCGTTGCATAACTTTGTCGGGGACGCGGCGGAGCGGGCCCGTCCCGGGAGGAGAGAACGGGAAAGAGGAGGGAAATAAAAGTGGAAAAGAGAAAAGAGGGAAGAAAAAGAAAAAATCCCGAGGCAGCCCCGGCCCGGCCGCGCTCACCACCCCTGCCCACGGCGCCGCGGGCCCGCTACGCTC
>NW_024368819.1:980914-1240299 GCF_014805655.1 Passer montanus | reverse complement strand
GCCGGCAGGTGAGAGGCGGGCTGGGGAGGGGGGCCGGGGGGGCGCTGCCCGAAGCCGAGCCGCGCACCCCCGACTTGTCGGGGTACCCCGCGTTACCTTGCCGGCGGCCCGCGCTGTCGGGGCGATGGAGCCGCGGCCCTGATGAGGATTGATCACCTACCCCCGGCCCTACCCTTGTATGTGCGCGCAAAGCAACTGCGTAACCAGCCCGGCGCCAATCCCCGGCCGCTCCCCGCCTGACTGACAGCCGCCCGGGCAATGGCAGCGCGGGGCGAAGGCTCCTCCGCACCGCCCCGCGCCGCTCCGCGCTCCCCCGCGCACCGACCCCGGCGCCGCGGAGAGCCGGCCGGCGGAGCGAGGGGCGCAGGGGGCGGGCACGCAGCGCCCCGCGCAACCTCCGCAGGGAGGGCGGGTGGTGGGAATTGTTGGAGAAGTGCGGAAGAGGGAGGGCCGCTCCGCGCCCGCGCAGCTCTGCCCCCTCCCTCGGGATGCCCCCGCGCCGCTCCGCGCCCTCCTCCGCGTCCCTGCCGCCCCGGGAGACCGCAGAAAAACTTTCGGCCGCCGCCTTCGCCGGCACGGAGGGCGCTCCCGGGGAGGGGAGGCGGTGTCGCGGCCCCCCCCATCCCGACGCCCGCGGGCTCTCGCAAACTTTGTGCTTTAAAATCGCAATAAAACTACAGCGACCGCACCTTCCCTCGCGTGTCCCGAATTTAGGGGCTGCTGCGCGCCGCGGGGGCGAGCGGGCGGGGGCCGCACGGGAGCCGTGGGGACAGGGGCGAGGTGACACCGGGCCCTCCGCGCCGCTCCGCGGGCCCCGCTCTTCGCCCGGGGCGGCGGGGTCGGGGCGCGGCGGCCGCGCAGGCGGCGGAGCGGCCCCGGACCTCTGAAGAGGCTCCGGTGCGCGGCTTTTGTTGGTCTCCCCAAATCAACTCCCTCTAATTGCAGTGGAGCTGAAAGCGAGCTAATGTTCAAAGGCGCTGCCCGCCGGCCCCGATCGGAGCGCGGTCTCCCGGGGGGAAGACTTTCCCCCCCATTTTATTTTGTTGTTGGAGTTTTTTTCGCCTTCTTTTCAAATCTTTTTCCTGTGCCAGGAGAGAACCGTCTAAGCCGGGCGGGAGGGAGCCGATGAGTAGAGCGAAGGAGGTTAGCAAGCTCCTCCGCTCTCCCGCAAAAGTCAGCGACACGGGCACTTTTCCCCGTAACAAAGGCGCCGCGGCCCATTCACAAAAAAGCAAAGGCAGGAGGAGGGAGGAGGAAGAGTTTGCGGGGGCAGTTCTCCCCCCTTCCAGCCCCTCTCCCCCGTTTTGCCCCGGTCCTGCCGGGGCAGTTCCTGGCTCGGGCTGCGCTCCCCCCGCCCCCGCCGCCTCCCCATCACTTCGCCCCGCCGGGGCAGCCCCGGTCCTGGCGGGCAGCAGCCCCCCCGAGGCTCCCCCCCCGCACCAGGGGGTATCCATGCCCCCCCAAGCTCCCGCGGCTCCCGCTGTTACCCAATCCCCAATTGCGGACGCCTCCCCGCAGGCTCGGCCGGGGGCTGCGGGCAGGGCGGGCGCGGGGCTCGCCACCCCCCCGAGGTGACGGTCCCGGCCACTCCGGTGCCCCGTTCCCTGCGCCGGACGGAGCCGGCGCCCTCCCCGCTGCGCCCAGGTAAGGTCGGCGGCGGGGCGGGAGCTGCGGGTGGGCAGGGGCCGGGCTGCGCGACCCCGGCCCCGGCCAAGGGCAGGGGCAGCTCGGTCCGGCTGCGGGGCGGGGGCCCCTGCGGGTTTGCCGGCCTGGGGGCGACAGACGGGGGACACACACACTTATTTCTCCCTCAGCCCAGCGACTGAGTTACTTTTTTCTCTTTAGAAGCTAGGCAAACACCGGCCTCCCCAGGAGGAGAGGATGCCCCCCTCGCCCCAGGGGCAGCCCCAGCTTCGGGGCTCCGCAGCTCCGGCCGGGCGGGCAGCTCCGCGGGCTTTGCAGCTTCTTCCCTGCCGAGCCCCCGCCGCGCTCCGCAGCCGCGGAACCCTCGCAGCGTGTTTCCTGCCGACCCCAGCTCCTGTATTTTTACGGGACGGCAGAAAAGCACGGCAGAGCCCGCTGCCCCAGCCCCCCGCCAGCGCCGGGGTGTTCCGCGCATCTTCCCGAACTTCTCATGGGGCCAAATCCACCTGCGAGCCCGGGCAGCCCCCGGTTTCCCAGGCCGGTACATCCCGCGGCACCGGCGGCCGCTCGCACAAAACCGGGCGCTTCCCTCCTCCGCGGGGACTCCTTTTGCGAGAGCGGCAGGGCGCGGCGGGAGCGGGCCGCAGTCGCCCCTGGGGCCGCCGCTGCGGTCCCGCGCAGGGCTCGGGCTCCCTCCGCCCGCTGTGGCCGCGCATCCCCTCCCGCATCGGCCCCGCGGGGAAAAGTTTTACCTCCCCTTCCCCGAGTTGCTTTTTATTAAAATCAAACGAAAAACTTTTCCGCCCGGTGGGTTTCGTTGCGCTGCCGAAGCGGCGGCGGCCGGGACGCCCGGGGCGCGGAGCCCCGCCGCCCCTCCCGCCGGGATCGGTCCCTTCCCGCCCCCCGCGCCCCCTCCCCGGCCGCCTGAAGGCGGGAGGGGTGAAGGGAGTTTCCCAGGTAAAGAGGAAAGCGGCAGTTACGGTAAGAAAGATTCGGGTTTTATTGAAAATTTTATATATGACTCGGTGTTGTAATAAATAAACGAGACGAGCTCCACGAAGGGACGATGCGAGCGCGGGACACGCTTGGGGGCACACGGACGGGGCGGGTGCGGCGGGGAGCGCGGCCGCGCGCAATAAATAACGCGGAGCGGGCGGCGCGGTCCGGTCCGGCCCGGCCCGCGGGAGGACGCGGGTGGGAAGAGTCGCGCTGTCCTGGGCCGGGCCGGTCTCAGCCCCGGGCTGCCCCGCTCCGCTCGCAGCCGCTCCCAGGGTTTTGTGCCAGCTCTGGGGGAGAAGCCCCCCGAGTAAACCAGAGCAGCTCGGCTCTACTCCCGGGGAAATGTAAAACTGATGTAATAAACCACTGGTAAATACAGCACATTTTTAATAATAACTGGGGTGGATCTGACCTAACTATAAAATGTAGGTAGCTTATTAAGTATTACATATGGCAGGACTAGATGAAACCATTCCCAATGATTTTTTTTTTCTATATCCCCCTCTCTAATCCTATTACGACAAAAACATTTTTATTTCAAAACTCAGCCCTCCTCCAGCTCCAGAAACCAGGACAGACTATTTCTTCTCCTCCTTCCGCCCATCTCCGGCATCGCCCGCACGCCAGGGGTCTCGGCGATTCCATTTCCAACGCTTTCGGCAGGAGAGCTGAGCCCACAAGGAAATCATGGGACAACGCGAGTTCGCTTGAATGGAAAACAAAAAAACAACGGAGTGGGGCCCGGCGCAGCCTAGATCTGGCCTAAGAAAATGGAAAAAAGTTTAATTTTTTTTCAAAACATCTTTTTCTTTTTTTTTTTCTTTTTCTTTTTTTTTTTTTTTGTTTTTCCCAGTCTCATGTCGGCATTTTAAGAACGTAAGAAAGCCGCGCTGCGATTTCGCTGCCGCCGCGGGAAGGCCGCTCACTGGAGAACGCATTTCTCTTCCTTCTTGGCCATCTTGCCTTTGTTTTGCTCGAGGGTCCTCTCCAAATGCTCGTCCTCTTCCTCGGCCCTGCGGAAAGAGGCGCGGTGAGGGGCTGCGCGGGATGCGGCCGAGCTCCCCGCGGCCACGGCGCCCGCGGACTTGGACCAAACTTTCCGTGGGGACCGTGGCGGCTCGGCGGAGCCCCCCTTCCCCTTTGCCCGACTCACTGCTTCTCCTGGGCGTCCAGGTCCCTGACCAGCGCGTCCCGTTTGTTAACGAGAATAACGAGTTCGTCCAGCAAGAGCTGCTCTCGCCTCTTCTGCGCCTCGGTCTTCTGCCAGTCTGCGGGAGAAGCACAACAGAGCGGCGGTGAGAGCGGCGGCCGCCGCGCCGGGCACAGCCCGGAACGGCCCGGCACAGCTCGGCCCGGCTCAGCACAGCCCAATGCAGCCTGCCCCAGCTCAGCACAGCCCAACGCAGCCTGGCACAGCCCGGCCCGGCCCCGGCCTCTCTCCCGAGCGAGGCCACGGCGGGACAAGCGCAGCCCGGCGGCGTTTCGCCCTCCCTGGCTTGGGAGAGCTGAGCAGCGATTTTGGGGTCGTTTGGGTGGGGGTTTCTTTCCTTTCCTTTATTTTTTTTCTTTCTTTTTTCCTTTTTTCTTTTTTTTTTTTTTCTTTTTAGTGTAAAATTTGTTTTGTTTTTCCCCACAGCTGTGTCCGCTGGCGGGCACGGCACTGCCGGGTTTGCCTCCCGGAGGAATGCCCGCTTCCCGCAGCCCGGCTCCTCTCTGCGCACTCCTCTCCCGCTCTCAGCGGCCGCAGCAATCTCACACAGCGCACCATATGCTCCGCAGTAACTTTAAAGGCAGGTATCGCTTAATTAGCATTTCCCCACTTTGAAGTAAAAATACACTTGCTACAGAATATCGCGGAGCCCCTCCAGCCCCGGCGCTGGCAGCCGGCGGCGGGCGGGCAGCATCGCTATTCCCAGAGGGATTCCTCTGGCCCGGCCCGGCCCGGCCCGGCCCGGCGCAGCCCCCGGGGCCGCCCGCAGCCTCGGGCTCTCCAGCCAGACCGAGAGGGCTTGTCGCTGTCAGTCAAGCCCCAGCCTTCCCCGCCTCCCTCATTAAGAAGGTAAACAATGAAAAGCAGGAGCAGTAGATTATGAGGGAGATAGCAGGACAATTGAGGAGCGGGAGGGAAAGAGGACACCAGCTCCAAAAAAAAAACCAACAAAAAACAAAACCAACCACCGGGAGAAGCCATCGGCACCGGCCGGCGGTGTCCTCCTCCCCGAAGCCGAAGGGGAGAGAGGGTGCAGGGTGCAGTCCTTTTGGCTTTCTCCCCCACCCACCCGCGCTCTCCATTGCCCTGGGCGATCATGTTAAAACTCACATGGCTGGTGCTTATTCAGATAAGCCGAACAATGCTCCCCACCGGTTACCATGTGAATCTTCACAAACCCCGCAAGAATGCGGTGGTTCAAATCCCCCTGACCCCCCTCCAAAGCCAAATTTATTCAAGACAGCAAACTGCTCAGAAGCTTTATGAAAGCAAGTGGTGCTAGAGGGAATTCAGCCTTGTATTTACAAATTAAAAATTAGATGCATCATCATGCGATGAAGGTTGGAAGAGCGGCAGAAAGGCAGGAATGTGTAACCGCTTTTATCGCGCCTGCCTGGGCGCACGGGCCCACGAGCGAGCCCCGGGAACAGCAGCAGGCGGGAGAGCCCACGGCACACGCGTGCCAGGCTCTGCCAGCAGCGAGCTCCGCGGGCAGCGGCGGAGCCGGGCCACCAGAGCCCTTCCCGGGGCACCGGCCCGCCAGGGCACTGCCCAAACTTCCCGGGAGTTTTCATTTTTCTCCTTCTTTTCCTGCTTCTCCTTCTTTTCCTTTCTCATTTTCTTTTTTTTTTTTTTTTTTAAATGTGTCCTTTCCCCTCCACCGTTGCTAAGGAAATAATTTTTCAGGTGTACACAGATTAGAAGTGGAGTTAGCAGCTAAAATTACCGGTAATCCAAGCCATTTTTTCCTGCCACAAAGCTGCTTTAATCTGGGTAGGAGCCTTTTAGGTGCCACTTCTTGGAGCAGCCTCCAGATTTGCACTGCTGCTTCCCCTTCTGCTCCTTTTGGGCAAAGCTCCTTCACTTCAACCCATTTGAAACACACTGCTCTGCCACTCTGCGAGTCACAACTTCCCCAAACCGCAGCGATTTGCCCCACAAATAAAGCCCCTCACAGGCAATGAGATCTCAGCATGACAACACTGAAAAGGCCCTGAAAAGGGCCACGGCAGCACGCCAGACAGAACAGGAGAGAGAGAGACACGGCAGAGGGGTTCAGGGGTGTTTGCTTCCCCCCAGATGTGTTTCCCAACTTTCAGGGTAACTTTTCCCTGGCTTCAGCCGGGAATTGTGCTGGGACTCGGGCTCCCCCGGCACATCTGGGCACACGAAGCTCTGGATGAAAAGGGATTTGAAATCCATCGTCTCTACCTGGACTTTTTTTTTTTCTTTTTCCCCAATTTTGATGGTTTTCACTTTTTATTTTTAAAGCTTTTTAGTTTTTTGTTTGTTCATCCCTTGTTCTCCAGTTGCAGCAGCAACTTCAGCTTCTGAAAGAGCAAACTAATCAGAATATTTCAGTAAATGTTTTGCTCAGTCCCCCACTACTTTTCTCTGTTAAGCCCCTTCCTAAGTTCTACAGGTTTTGTTGCTTCATCTTATAGCCCTGTGAAGTAAATAATGTTTTATTAGGATTTCACAGAACAGAACTGTGTATTTGGGGTTTTTTGGTTGTTTTTTTCTGCATTTGCTTATTATAAATGTTTGAAATACACCTTGGGAAAACCTGCTGGCAGAACTATTCCCTTGCAATTTTACTTCCATTTCTAGGAAAGGTGTCTGCCTTTCCTCCCCCCAAAATAAATAAAGGGTCAAGCAGCAATTTGTTAAAAGGGTAACTGACTCTAAGTATTTAAATAACATTTTATAGGTGACTATCTTGCAATTTTGTTTTATCCAACAAAATACTGCTGGGCAGCAGTTTTGGGAAGCATCCCTATGTTTAAAAAAGCAACTGTGTTCAAGTTTGATTCCTACCTGTTGTGCCTTTTAAGCCAGGATTACCTATAACACCTGTCACATATAGTTACCCAGCCTGACTGCAGCTCTGGGAAGCTACAATATGGGCTGTGATTAATTTGAAGATTTCAGAATAATACTGTTATAAAAGCTACACTCTGGACAAAAATAGGATTAAGCTCTGAGGCTGTATATGAGCTAAAAGTGTTGAAAGCTAAAACCCCCGTGCCACCACTCGCGACGGGCAGTTTAAAATGACAGAGTTTGCTAAATTCACATTGAAGTAGAAATGTTTTCAATTATTCATCTTCATTGACTTCATATTGTCTTTTTTTTCCCCCACTGCTTAAACTAATAATTACTTTGAGCAAACAGTCCAGATCCCATAGAAATGCTTTAATAGAAATGGTCGAAAGTTCTCGTAGTAAAACCTTCAACCTTGCCACTATAATAAATAAGCCTGGCACTTTGATGAAAATTAACACTAGTTTTGTAAAGAGCACATTGGGGGATTGCAGTCAGGTCTTATCTTTAGTTCCAGTCAACTAGCAATCCTGAAAGAGTTTGCATCATCATCAGAGCAGGCCATTTGATAGGATTCTGCTGCTGAACCTAATCAATCTATGGAATACTGTGGCTGCGCGGTGTAACAAAGCTAAAATAGATTTACAAATGGGGTTTTAGAGGATAAGCTCCTCCACAGGATTACATATTGATTTTAAATATAAAAAGCTTATCATATAAACCATAACTACAAAAATAGTGAACCTATGCATAAATCCTTTTAGAAGAGCACCCACTTCAAACTATAAGCCAAGAATAAATCAAGATGTACAAAATCCGAATGAAGATCCATTTCTTGGGCAGAAAATGAACACACCACCCCAAGGTGTGCAAAAATGAACTTATCTTTTCTAAGGAGGCATTAAAACTCGACTGAAAAAAAAAAAATAAAAGAAGGGAGTGAGAGGCAAGGTAGCTGGAAGTGAGGCATCCCGGCACTCGGCTGCAGCTGCAGGAACACCAGGCTCTGAGAGCAGCACCTTGTGCACAGCAGCAGCTGCCTCCAACAGCCGGCCGGGAGCGCGGGGAGGTGCAGAGGTGAAAACGGACCCCGTTTACCTGCGGTGTCTTTGGCCTCTTAGTGAGGGGTTTCCGGCCTTTCTCGGTCGGAACAGTCCAAGAGGAACACTTTCTAGCTGGAAGCAGGCAGCGCGTTAACTCTCCCTTTCTTATCTCTACGGCTCCGTGGGGGAGGGGGGGAGTACGCCTTTTTTTTTTTTAACCACCCTGGGTCATTCATGTGCTCCTCGTGAAGTGCCGTAACCCTCCAAGAGGCCATTCAGCTCCCGGTGCCTGCAGATGAGCGGCCGGGAAGGAGCCAGCGTCCCCGCATCGCTGAGCATCCTAGCGGGCAGCACCTCCGGCCGCAGCGCTGCCCGCACGCTGCCCAAGGGCCACGGCAGAACCGCCTTTATCTGCCATCAGCAGGCTCCCACCTTCCCAAAAGCTCTTTTCTCTCCTTTTTTTTCCCTGCCATCAACCAGCTAAGTAAATTGGTTGACAGATTTTTAAACAGCATAGTCACGCGTGGAAGAGTTAGAGCAATTTACCAAAACAGTAATTACCACTTTTCAAAGAGTTTTCTTTTTTAAGTTCCAGTTTGGGTTGGTGTGTTCTGCCTTTCTTTTGGACAAACAAACTGCTCCCATCCTGTTACGTATACATATGTGTGTGTATATACATATGTGTAATTTATTTCCTGCCCATACACTTCGGTTTTGGAAGTGGTGCTGGTAAAAGTGAGATCTGCCTTTTCAACTCCCTCAGGGAGCCCACGCACTCATTAGCAATCGGCTAAAAGGCCTCGGAGAGACAGTGCTGGGCTGCCCGGGCAGCCTCCAGAGAAACCACACTGGAAATGGTGTGATTTTAGCAGGGCTTCCCAAAAAACTGCATCTTTGCATCTTCTGAATACAGAAAACACCGATGCACCCATCAAGAGGCGAGATGTCACAAATGCGTATTTTGAGTTTTCACAGGTGTTTTCCTGGAACAGTTTCTCCTTTAATATGGTTTTTTGTGCAAAAGCAGGTAACTGTTAAAAGTTCTAGAAGACCAATAATCTTATTGAGAGCTAAAATTCTATATGAGGACTTTGTTGCATAAATAAAAAAATCCCCCAAAATAACCAAAATTCTCCAGCACTTACGTTTGCTTCCTAAACCTCTGTTTACTGTACCACCCGTAACATATTAAAAAAAAGAGAGAAAAAAAAGAAGAAAATGTGTGTGAGAGAGAATAAAAGATGATTTTTCTGGAGTTTTACCTCTCTGAATTTACAGAAAGAAATTTAAAAAACACTTTTGTTCCAGACAATCTGTCTGGCAGAAGCTGCTAGACATTCAAAGGCTGCTGCCAGGACATTCCAAGGCAGTATACATATATGAGGCAATTAAACATCGAAAGTTTAGGTTTAAATCAGGATCTCTTAGCTCCTCTCTAGTTTTACATTATTTTACATTTTGACTATTTCATCAGTACAATTCCAAATTAATCTGGCTTGTCTCTTCAGAAAGCAATGTATATATTTATGACCCAGGATTATCCAAGAATATAGTGAAGACAGTCTTATGCAAAAAATATAACTACAGATGGAGAGATAGGAAAAAGCTACCTGAAACCTGCTGCTTTTTTCCAACAAACTTATGCTCCCAGTGAAGTCTCCAAACTAATTAGAATTGATTTATTATGGATCAGGTACCTTATCAGGTGAAGAAAGAAATTACCATGGACAGTCAAAGGGTTGAGAGGTCAATACAGAATAGCAAAATCAATTTGCATTGATTAGACAAAAGGTCCATTTTACAGAGCCCAAAGGATTAACTTTAAAGCAAACATCTTTGAACTGTAAGGCAGCATTTGTGACTGAGAGGTATAAGTGGTGCAGCATTAGAAAACACTTAAGATATTTAAATAAGAAAATAATGCAAGCAATGGTTTAAGCTATCTGGATGTTTATTTTTTTATTATGAATCATCCCAAGGATTATTGTATAATTCACTGGAAAGCCCTATGGAAAGGGTGCAATTGTTTCATTTATCCCGTGTCAATCTTCCCCTGAGTGTTACCTCCATTCAGGTGAGGTGACTAAACTGGGGAGAGTCGCAGGGAAGGGAGAAGCTCTGTGCAAAGGATCACTCTAATCCTGCTGGTGCTTGTAATGAAATATTTACTTGACAAACTTAGTGTTTTACCACCAAAACCAACGAGACTTTTTTCCCCTCAGTGAGTTATTGTTGTAGAACAGGTCTGAAACATTAAAAGGAAGAGGCCCTCTTCTGTGGGTCACCCCTTCCTTTTTCTGTGGCACCAAAAGCACCATGATGCCACAGGAAAACCAAGAGAGCACTACTGCAACAAAAAACTGTAAACCCCAGACACATGCTCTACCTCCTCATCACTCTGTTTTCAAAGTTTATTGCAACAAGACCATATTTCTTTGTCCCATACCTCAGTATTTTTTAATTTTTTTTTTTTTAATCCCGAAGAAAACTCAATACTGGAATTGCAGCCTCAGCACACTTGCTGTGTGCTATCACTTGAAGTGATGTAAATATCAGCAACACCAATGGGCTTCAGAGAAGCCTCCACGTTTGGCACTCCCAGGTGCCAAAGCTGTGAGAGCTTTCCCCCCTGGGCCCCCAGCACTGCCCTTACCTTCAATGGCCAGCATTGCTCTCAGCTCCCGGTTCAGCAGCTCGTAGCGCCTTTCTAGGTCATGTTCTTTTTCCCTAGGCAAGTTGCAAATGTTCATCAATATGTTAATTACTAAATCATTAAACACTTAAAAGCACCTTTAACTTACATTGATTTTAGGACTCGCAACTGACTTTTCTCTTTAACTTTAAGCTACTCCAAACAAATGATACACAAACTTAAAATCTGGCTCAGGTGGCCTATTCAGTAACAGGGCCTTTTCCTTTCACCTAAGGTCGGCTTTAATTCTCTCAGTTTAACTCCACTGCACCACAGGATGCAATTATTTCATATTCATCTCTGGAACAGCTGTTGTGGAATGTCCAAAGTATAAAATATTCCCCTAGATCTAATGAGCAAATTCCAGCATCAACCTATTCACCAAGACAATGTGACACTGGAAGTATTATTCTATATACATTCTGCCCTAATGAACAATAAAATTTAGACAAGGGATTAGAAAGCTTAATATTTTGCAGGTAAAATCCTCTGTCAAGTTCAGACCCAGCAGGAGATAGGTGAGCAGAGGCTCTTCCCAGGGAAGTATGCAGGCATCTACACTAGGTGGCATTACGGAAAGAAATATCAAAGTGAAAGAAGCTGGAAGAGAAGCACTCGGGGCAGAATGCCTCTACAAACCAGCAGCTCCTTCTCCCTTCCTCAACACTGCCAGTGAGAAAAGGTTCATTTGCCTTTACTTTGCAGTATCAGTGGTGTCACTGCACTGTGACTGATTTACTGACATCCCTTCAGCAGAGATGGGACTGAGGATTTTCTACAAAGCAGGTAGTGACTCAAATTTGGCTCTTCTCTCTGAACAGACTTCACCTGTCTCACCTGAGGCACAATCCAAATCTATCTGTGCATTTCTAAAATGCAGTTTTATTCTACTGTTGGGCTTTTGAAAATGTAACAGTGCTTAATATTCTTTAATATCTTTTTTTCACAGCTCTGGCTAATCTTGTGTCATTGCATGCTTCTCATTTTCAAGTCTGAAATATGAGAAAAACAAGTTACTCGATGTGTAACACCTCCACACTACTCACTTTTGAGGTTTTTTTTTTTTGAAGCCTAATGGGAAAAGAGTAAAAAAAGTTTTGTTTTTATCTGAAGGATAAATCATCCTTTTTTAAATACATATGTTCATCTGTACTTACAGAAGAGAAAGCTGGTTCATTCGTCTTATTAAGGCATTCTTCTTATTAACCAGCATAAACCACTCCTGCATCATAGCTTCTTCTTCTTCTGTGTTTCTTCCTGCAATCAAGAGAACTTCATTACTTCTGTGGCATTTCACAAATTGAGGTACATATTTTCACTTCAGGTTTTGGAGTATCAGTTGCCAGTATCACTGAGCATGACAATGCATATTCTCAAATGGTAAAAATATCATATGACTGCAAAGTCCTGCCTGGTTTATAAATAAATATTTGAAAGCAGCTATCCTCCAGGATACATTGTAGTGTTCTTTATCATGCTGACTCTAAATAAATACCTTTTAAGAGGACTGTGTATTTTAAATTCTCCCGAATGAACTATGTAATTGCAATGCTTCCAGTGAACAACCCTTGCTGCTAAAAGATGTCTGATCATCACCAAACACAAAAACAATCCCTGTAGGCAAGATCCACTCCACCCATGCAAACCCAGCACAGCCAGGATGATGTGGCAGGGATCAAAGTAGCTGCAGAGGAGATGCTAATCCTGAACTCTTGGCTAAGGTGTGGGCACCTGCTCAGCTTCTGTGTTCATGGCCACTCTTCCAGATGAGCTGGAAAGAGCTGCTCCTCTCCTCAACCTGCAACCTTAGGATCCAGGTACCCAAGGGTCCTCTGTGTGTATGCATGGACTAGCACCCCTTTCCCTAGACCCCATCCATCCCAGGCAGGATCAGGATCAGGATCAGGATCAGGATCAGGATCAGGATCAGGATCAGGATCAGGATCAGGACTCTTCATAGCCTACCTGCAGGCAGTGCTAAGCTCTACCAGACTTTCTAAGACTGTGTCACCACCCCTGCACCATGTGCAAAAGGCAGGTGAGCCTCCAGAAGGCTCCTGACTGTGCTTTCCTTGTAGCAGGGCTGCTCAGCCAAATTCCACCCTCACTGAGCTCAGGGACTTGCAGAAAGTCCTTTGTGGAGGCTGTGCTTCAGTGGAAACCTGACACTCTCATCTGTCATGCTGACGCGAAGAGCAAAAGTGATATGGTCCTCACTGAATTATGAAACTCATAACATTTCATAGGGTTAGAATGAATCTAGGAATAAACTTGGAATAAGGCAAAGGAGTATGACCTTGGTCATGTGAGTTTGTTTCCTAGCTTTGACAGAGCTTCACTGGGAAAGTGTGGGTAGATGTCTGAGTTCAAGCACCTCGTGTGCAATATGTGAATATCCACCTGTACTGATCCTGCAAGGGTGCCAGAAGTTATATTCTTTGGTATTTGTAAAGGGGTTTGAAATCTCTCATGCAAAGTGCTGCACACTTGGGGATGCTACCTTATTAACTTAAACCATAGGATCCCTAGTTGCAGAGAAGCCTTTTTTAGCACCTGGAGCTGGAAGGACACCAGAAAAACATTGTTTTACCCTAAACCAAAGCATTAATTTCTGGATGGAAGTGTTTCAGACGCTTGCCATGTGCACATTCACATCACAATGCCACAACAGTGCGCAAGCCCAGACCTACATGGAGAATCTCAGCCTCACCAGGCTGTGAGCCTCCTGCCTGCAGGGGAAGTTTTCCAGCCTTCTCCAAACTCTTTGATTCCCTCTGCCATGGCCATGAGGCATCCACACAAGGGCAGGAAAAAAGGATGAACGGGGAAGTGCCTCAGCTTGGGGTGGAACTGGTGGATCTACACAGTAAGAAAATGTTACATTTGGCATGCTCTCCTTTCTGATAGGAGATATCCACCCATATCCACTTATCTGCCTGGGAATTGACTGGTCAATGAAATTTCCTGGAGTGGTGCTTTTAGGGCCACAATTTGCTAGCAGTGAGGCAGGAAGGGTGGAGCATCCCAAAGCATGGATGGACCCACAGTGCTTTTCCAAGCAAAAACAGCAGGGCCCAGCTCCCGGGGCAATGGAGCAATGAAAGAAAAAAATCTGACATGTAAAAAAACTCTCCCCCAATATCTTCACTTTGGATTTTGTGCATAAAATATCACACCATGGCATTTACAACAATATTCAGCAGTTCAGTACATTTTGCTGGTAAGTTACAGATCAAAGGCCTTGCTGCTGTACTGGTCCATCTAACAGGGTCTGCTTTTGGAAGCAGACAATAATCAGTATTGCCAGCCTTTTACTGAAATGCACCAAGTAATTGAAACTTATTCAGGGGAGAGGTCAAGAAGAAGGGGATTTTTTTGCCTTTTTTTTTCCTTGCAAAATGACCAGTCTATTCTGTAATGTATGAGATTTTTTTACTGGCAACGTGGCAAAGTTCTCACAACCAGACATCTGTGGCTACAGTAATATTTCAAGCAATTTGTTAGTTTTGGGGTGGACAGGGATGTTTGGCTCAAAGACTATAAATAAAAACCCTTGCTGCATTTAATTTTGCAAGCCTTGAAAAAGAAATGGGAGAGATAAATGTCTCCAAAGTGTTTGGCTCAATGGTGGATCTGACTTTGTTGACTTTCGTACCATGCACTTTCAGGTTAAGAACATAGACTTCAGATATAATCTTCTTTCTATTAATGCATTCCTTCTAAACACAGTTAGTTGCAACATATAATGAGAAAAGATCTGGGTAAAGCTTGGAGCTGTCATGCCAGATCTGCACAGGTGCCTATTTTCATATATCCGTGCTGACACCAAAGCACACGCAATATCCATAGAATGGGCTGGTTTAGAAGTGAATTAACAAAGTCTTGATTGTTTTTACAGAATTTTAAATCTGTTTTTGTATTCGCTTTGGACCCATGTGATGCCCTGACACCGGTCATGTGATATCGGCTGCGATAGGCACAAATCCCCGGGCAGCAACAAAAGAAGAAAGAGCAAAAAAGAAAAAGCTGAGAAAAAGCTTGCAATTTGGAAAAAGGCCAATTTTACCCCGGCGAAGGCCTTTTTGATCAGTGAAATGACACATGTGTGCAATATTAATAGTAGTCGATGCTGATATTTTATTTGTTGACTGTCAGCTTTTAAATTCTTGTGCACAGAGCTGAAACAAATTCTTCCAAGGCAAGCAAAATAAAGATGAACTCCCATATATAAGAAATTTAAATAACTCTTCGGCAAATACACTAGCATTAGAGCATTACTTCATTTTTTTTACTTGGTGAAAGGATGCACATGAAACACTTTCAACAAAGAAAAACTGAGTGTTGTTGCTGCAGCAATACTGTGAGCTAAACTCACATTTACAATTTCTAAATAAAAAATTTAGAAAAAGCCTTTCTTCAACACAGTTTCACTCTGTAAAACTCAAGCTGCTTCTGAGGTGGTTGTTGTTTCCACTTTCCAAGTGTAAAACAAGTATTTAATTGACTTGCTACAAATGCTTGAAAATTTAAATTGGGAAAGTATCTGTGTTGTTCGTGGGGGAAAAAAAACCCAACAAACTGTACAGATTATTTAAATGAAGCAAAAAACCCATGCTGGAGAACAAATCGATCCCACACATACAAACCCCTTATCTAAGCCAGTACAAGATGCTGAAAATCTATAAATAGCCCAGAGATCTTAAACTTAAATTTTTTCCATAATACATGCATTACACTATTGTTTTTGATAAACAACAACAACAAAACCCTTTTAAAGCTAGTAAGTTGGACCATTACAAATTAATCCTGACTTTAATAACTGGTTAAAGACCCCTTCAGCTTTATAAGTAACAAAAAATATTAAAGCCTGTGATCACAGCGAGCTTTTCTCATTTCTCCTCTAACCATTTGTTATTTAATCCAATACTAGTAATCCAATTTGTCCATCAGACTTTTAAAGGGCAGAATGCAACTTCTCCAGCTTAGACACTTTTCAAAGTACAATATATTTTTCAAATGAATGCTGGATGTTTCATTTTTTCCCCAACTGTTCCTAGCTCTAATGTATGAGGAAAAAAAGAACAAGATGAACATTGTTCGTACTGATTAAGTAAGAGCTCATTAAAGAGCTGTCAGTGCTGTACTTTGAATATGCATGAAGCATATAATCAGATCTAGTACCGTCACTAGAGGAGAATACGGTAAGTACAAAGGATTGATTTAATTACTTAGAGTGGGCTGTGGTGGTAAAGCAGTCTTGTTAGCGCAGAAAGAAAAGGAGGTTGTATTCTGGCACGGTTAGGGGAAAAAGGCAGTTTTAGCTTCTGCCACAATACCTAATCTCAGGATAAAGCACTTTACATTGTAGCTTAAAATGAAGACTGCCAGTTTTCTAAAAAGACCAGAATTCATCTTATCTTGTTTAACCTCATCTGGTTAACTATCTAGCAGAACATATTTATTCTCTTTAACACGTAATTATGCTTATACCTTTTTATCCTATAGTTCAATAATGACTTCTGAAAACAGTCTTCAAATAAGAGCGGGTAGTGCTGCAAACATCATATGCATGCAAACTGCTCGGTAAGAGATTTGAAAAATGCAGCACCAGAAACTCAGATGAAACAGTGAGTACACATGCCTTTATGTGAAAAGTCAATACAGTTTTTAATGTCAGACTTTAACCTGAGGAGGCTTCTGGCAGGGTTTCTCTCATTTATTTTCTTTTTCCTCCTCTTCCTTTCTGCCTCCCCCCCCTCTTTTCTTTTCTTTTTTTTTCTTTTCTTCTTTTTTTTTTTTTAATTAATTCATTCTTGTTTTATTCTTCCTCTAGGAATCCAAGGGAATTCTCTCACATCAACTCCCAGTGCCATTTTCTAATTTCATTGTCTGGCTTGAGTGGTGAAGGATGCGTGCTCTATTCTTCTCTTCACTTGACATCTACCAGAACCCTCCTCAATGATTAGGAATGAGCCCAACACCAAGCCTCAAATAGCACAAGACATTAAATTCTGCCCTCAGATATAAGAAGCTCCTACTGGCTTCTGAGTTGTGATTCCAGGCTGTAATAGCTCCTGCTCAGCATTCAATAGAGGCTGCAGCATAAAGTTTGGTAATTTTGTCCCTTACTGGAACAAATTTTAGTGATAGCCAAAGTACTGATAGTGAGAATTTTAATGATAGTCAAGTAAAAACAAACAAATCACAACCCCAAATCCCCTTCCCTTCTCCTGTGGCTCATCACACATATTTCTGATTGTTATTTGAAATCAACTTGAGTCAATTTTCTTCTACAATACTCAAGAAGCACGGTAACAAACACATTACCATTTTCTGAGAACAATATAAGCAACTAGCTTATTTTAATGTTGTACAGCTTCCTGGCAGTCTTTTACAAACACATCCTCCTTCATATTCTTCTGGATTTACAAATGGATTTTTGTTTACACTGTAAGCTAATTATATCCCAAATTATTTAAATAAGAAGCATCTTGACAAATGTCTCTTCTGAATCAATTTGAAAGAACAATTTTTTTCCTTTCCTGCTGAAAGTACTTTCAAACTCAGCCAGCTACCAGTGTACCTAGGTACCATTAGACCCATTATTTTTAAGCCATTTGGGCAGCTAGGCATTAGATAAACCCAATATAGATTAACATAGTAAACCTGTAGATTGCTAAGAAAACAGAGGAGAAAGTGCTACAAAACACTGGGAATACCACTTAAAAGGAAGAAAACGCAACAACATGCAGGGACAAGATTAGTTTACAGTACAAATGTATGAATAGAGTAACTCCTCTACACTTTATACCATCATAAATCTGTCAAGGTAAGACAATAGATTAATATTTTTTTAAAAATCCTTAAATGTAAATGTATTTAGCTGTTGTGTAAAAATGAATTACAACCTGTAGAGGATAAATAATAAAGGGTTTACATCAGCATCCCAAACCAGCCCATTCAGTCTGGCAAGAAATAACAGGTTTACAGAAATCACTCTGTATGCCGTCTTAAGCAGTAATTGTTTTTAAATTTTATTTGCACTGTGTGTGGTGTGTGTGCCATGGTGTCATGGTTAAACACAGAACCCTTCCCATGTCTCCCCATTTACCTCAACAGAACTACATGAAAAACAACCTACTTAAGACAGAGCCCATTCTTCATCCATTTGCTGATGTTTACACACAGTTTTAAAATAGAATAGAAGAAGCTTTCTTCACTCAACACACTTGGGTGAAGAGGCCAGCAGGAGAATGCCAGTGCATGGGAACTGGAGCGGGGCAAATAACAACAAAAACTGGCCGACTTCGCTCTGCTCCTCTTTCTGGGCTATTTTGTAGTTGACAGAAGCTTGGTGACTACTGAGAGCTGTTCAAATGCCAGTGAATTCCACAAATTTAACAGGAAGGTCTTTTGAAAACATACCCCACTGTCTTTATTCGTCTGCTTAAAAAAAAATTAAAAAAAAAAATTGCGTTCACCCAATCATAGGGACGAGTTTTTACAAGTTTCTGAATTAGGAGCAAGTGGACAGATTGGCTTGTTTACCCGAAGGAGAACATGAATGGCAAATAAAGAATAGTTCTAGGATGTGTCTCATCTTGTCTCATAAGAACCTGGGGAAATTCACTGAAATTGAAGGTGGTGTGTTTAAAACCGATAAAAAGAATGATCTTTCCTCAAAGCCTCATCATTTACTGGTAGAACTCGTCGCCACGAGGCAATGTTGAAACTAAGAGCTCAGCAAGAATTAAAACCAGGCTGGATGTTGAATATGGAAAGGCAAAGCTGTAGCAATAAATATTCAAATAAACAAACAAAAAACCATGGGAGGTAGGAACTGGATCCTCCTGCTTTAGGACACAAGCTAACCTTTAATTTTTAGAGGTTAAATTAAATGTTCCCTGGGGCCAGGTTAGCCCGTGACTGGCCCCTGCACAGATTCTTGCCCCAGCCTGAGTTCAACCAACACCTGCCCCACTACAGTGGAGTGTTCTGGACCAGACTGTGGGGCTGATCTGCTGTGGCCATTCCAGTTTTACTGAAAGGGAACACGGGAAGGGACGAGAAACAGCGCCGGGTGTTTCAGCTGAGCAACCTCACATTGCTAACAAAGGCTGGTGGAAGGTCTCAAATGCTTCCAAGTAAGCAGCAGACTTCCCACTGATTTTAATAGTCTTCTCATCTTGCTCACTGTGAACAGCTTATGCACAGATGAGCTCTTGTTTTTAATGTCAGTTACTGAATTCAACAAACACGTAAGCAGAAAAGCCTATATTTACAACAGATATTTTCTGTAAAGGAGAGTTACAGGAGACCTAACGCAAAATGCCTCTGACACAACTGAAAGCTACAGTGAAAATTTTTAAATGACACGTGGTCAACAATTCTTCACTGAGTGAAACTCAGACATCCCAAAAGAGACACATTTTTTTAAAAAAAATCACCATCCTTTGCTTTCAGAGGGCTACCTTTGGTGGAAAACCTCAGAATTTTGGATAAAATATTTTTTCCAAGTAATTGGTGTCAAAACAGAACCCGCAAGAGACACCCCACAGCACAAGTGGATGGGCTTCTCCACCTTGAGCTTTAAGCCTCCCATTTGAGAAATCCACACCCGGCTTTCTCCCAGAATATTTCCTTTCAGAGCAGGAAGACCTCCTCAGTTATTAAAAAACACTGAAAATGAGCAAGAAGAGCCAGCAACAGATAAGCAGGTGGAACTGCAGTTTAGATGACACTGCAGAAGTGGTAGCTAGCAGATGAAAGCCTAACACAAGTTTTTGAGTCTGAGCTGGATGGGAAAATGCCTAAGAACATTAGAAAGGCAAATTCATGGCCAGTAACTTGCTGTCTGAGAGCAGTTGAGAAGGAGACATTGATGTCCACACAATGGAGTCTCATAAAGGTAGGAATCAACTGCCAAGAATCTGCCAGGCAGAGCTACATTGCAGTGCATTGTCTGACTATTTCAGCCCCCAAAATACTGTAACCCTAATGAAATGGAGCTGCCACCAAGGAGATGCCTTTATCACAAGCACACATCAAATTAGCTTAATATCAAGCAGGAGACTTATAATTTCTTTGGTTTCTGAAACATAAAAAAATCAGAGAGGCTATTTAAACTTTTGAGAGCTGTGTAAACAGAAGGTTGGGGTTCTGACCACATCTTGGCACGTGAGGGGATTTATTTACCTGCAATGGGACTGACTCACAGGAAGACAAACATTTGTGGCCTACAATCTGGGCAGCCTAAAATTATCACAGGACTGAAACTTCCACAAAAAGACAGGAAGATAAAACCTGCAAGATCACTGATTTTCTCTACATGATGAGTCTACACAGAGGCCAGTAGAAAATACAGAAAACCAACCAGAACAGAATGCCTGGACTGGATAAAGTTTATGAATATATTTTTAGTATGGGACCATCAATCCAGACCAAGAAACTTTGTGCCCCAAAATTCAGGCAACAAGAGGTGAGATTCCACTGAAACATCTGAAGATTCCTGTAAGAAAGTGATGCATTAAGAACAAGTGCCTGTAGGGAATCCTAGCATTGAGTAAAACCAACACTTGTGCTTTATCACCCTCTGCTACTCTATGCACCCTAATTTTCTCACAAAGCACAATATCAGAAGAAATTTCAGCACAGGAAAACATGCACTATGAACTGATACACTCAAACTTTTGAAACTATAAAAAAAAAGGTGAATTGTGCTTGGAAATCCAGCAAGAAAGGGATGATGGTATGGCAGATGAATTATTTGATGTGCAGATTTACAAGTAGAGTTGGATGTTTTGTCATGAGAGATAGTAATTTCTGTACAGCTCGTAACTACTCCTTGGAACAGTTTACTACCTGTTTATGTGGCAAGTGATAGCTGGGCAAGATACTGAAGTGAGAGGCCATTTACCTAAAGTCATTGGAGTGTGCTCTACTCGATAGCATATAATTTCATTTTTACCAAATGTTTCCTTGCTTCCTTCAGAACATATTCTCCTGGAGCTGGAAAAGGGTAGTGGACATTATAAAGTTACTTTGATGGACAGAGCTGAATTTAACCCAAGCAGCTGCCTGAAGTGAGATGACTATGGCAACGAATGCGACCTTGTATCTAAACGTGTACTCTTACTGGGACTTGGCAGGTTTGTACTTCTGGGATCCAAACCTTCCCAGGGCTAACTGGGTGAGTTCAGCTAGGTTGAGGTGTCCCAAGGCCCCACAGCTTCCAGTTTTGAAAGAAAAGGTGTTTTTGGTGGTAAATGGGAGAAGCCCAAGAAAAAACAACAGTGGCCTCTGCAGACTGCAGTGGCACTGTGGGCCAGGAGCCTCGGGGTGACCAAAGAGCCTTTCTCCTCGCCTTCGCTTTGCAGCAGACACTGATTGTAGAGAAAGCTAACTCCAGGCACAAAGCCAAACACTATGCCTACCACATGAAAGAGCATTTATACTGCAACACCACAAAGAAAGATGGAAATCAGTTAAAAGAAGCAAGTGTCTGTTGGGTCTTGTAAGACTTTTGGAAGGCTTGCAAGCCTATTCATAGTGCCTAGGGCTCTCCCAGAGTAGTCTCCTGCTATGCGGGCAGTGCTCTACTTGGACTCTCTTCTTCAAGCTGGCTTCAACCTGTTGACAGGTTCTTTGAAGGCAATGATGAGGCTACAAAAGCCAGGGAAGTGCATGGAGAGAAGGTTGACTTATCACTCAGTCCCCCCAGCCAATGGGATTCTGTGTTTCTTGGAGAAAAAAAACAAATATGGTCACTGCTGCTGCTGAGCCGCTTTAAGGATTTGATGAATTTGGCCTGGGAAGGCTGAACATGCACACTGCCCACGTTTGGTCTTGGAAAGGTGAACTTTTGCCTACCAATGCACAGACCAAAGACTGAAGAGATGGGGCAAATTAGAGACAAACTCTGAGGTTTGTTTTGTGGAAGCTTCTCAGCTGTAGAAACAGTGGGTAACTGGAAAAGTATGGCCAGACAGTCTTCCTTTACCAAAGGCAAGTCTGTTTGCAGGAACTGTTAATGGAAAGAGACGGATTTTAGAAAGAGTTTGCCAGTAAGAGACTGTGGAGGCAACATAACAGAAGGAAAACTGGAGAGGGGCTGATAAACCTCAAGAACTCAAGATGTTCTCAATCACCCATAAAATGCATGATTAAGTTGCATACTTGGGCAGAAATCTGTGTATGATCTGGGCCCTGAAGAGTCCTGCCAGAAAATCAGCTCACTGGTGTGCCAGTTTATTTGCATTAACAAACTCTCATGAATGACTTTGCACTGTGTCTTTGCAGGCATCTCCACAGAGCTCTGCAGGCCCCAGGTCACCCAAGTCACACTTGGATGCAACAGAGAGGCACAGTTACCATATTGTGAACGAGACCTCGATCATGGTGTCATTGCACTTCTTTCACCCGGGGTTTTGGTAGCTGTCAAAGCTCCCATTACCACAACCCTGGCAGCAAGTTCATGTTTCTACACAATGGAGAGAGACACATTGCAACAAATGCTTTAGAATACTCCTCTGCTTTCAAAACAAGCAATAAGTACCAAGGCATAGTTTTGTGAACTGTAATCATCTTAGAGTAAAAATCTTTTGCTCCTGTCAAAAACCTTTCCTGATACCCAACACAAACTGCTATCAGTAATATCCTTCCAGCCTCCTAGTTGTTAGATATTTCCAATAGAGAAGGTTCACAAACCAGCACCAGCAGGGACCCAAACCAGTATCACATATAGCATTCATGTGTCTAGAATTTCTTTGAAATATTTTCACTCACTTCTTATGCTAAATGTAAAAAGATAAGCATCAAAAATGTAGCTTTCGATGATGCTTTTACATTTTCTATCTTGCCAGGAAGGCTGTTATACTATCCTTGCTCTGCTTTGGGATGTGCACCTTTGTCTTTCATAACATGGTTGGTCAACTCATTACTGTCTTGTGGTTTGGCAAGTTCTTGGTTCACCTGAGATTAATCATGCTGACCCAAGCAAAACAACAGTGCAGGAAAGCAAGGCCGAAAAACTGCTATAAAAACTTATGGTGTAACTGATTTGTTCTTCCTCATTTAGGCAAGATATGAAATATATCAAAAGACCATGATTTTTATTTTTTCTCCTTATGTACATGCATAGATATTTTTCATACTGTCTGCTTGCAAGCTTGAAGAGGTAACAAACCAATTTTTAAATTCATCTCTCAGGCAAAACTGAACATTCATCACTTTCCTCCCCAAGTTCTGACACCGGTGAATACAAATCTGCATTTGCTTTTGGGAATCCCAAAGAGAATTGTGAATTCAATTGTTTTGGAAAGATGAAATTTGGCTTAGGGAATAGGATGCCTCCTCCTAGCTCACCCCTCCCTACTCTAGTGCGGATTTCTCTTGCAGACTGGGAGACTCCAGTAAGGAGCATTCAAGATGGTATAATACAGGCTGGTAAATGCAGCTCGATAATCAGGGTTGGGAAGGGGCAGAGCATATAAAGGATTTATTTTTTGATAGTGAATCTATACACATATACATCATCAAGCTCCCATTGAGAAGCAGACCACTCCAAGTGATTAATACAGCTAAAGGGGACAAATAAGAGATCAATGACAAAAATCACCTGGTAAAAAAAAAAGTAAAAGGTGGTGCATTTAATGGGCTTTTTACTTTGCATGTGAAACAATACCAAGAAACCTATATTTTAGCACTTGTGCTCAACAAGCACTCTAAAGTATGTCGGGATGAGAACAGAAACCCATCCTTTCTAATAATCTTGTGACAAAAGCTAAAAGACATCATCCTATTAACTAGTGATCTCAACTGCTAATGCGGAGTACTTCCTGGTGTCTTTTATGTAGAATGCCGCTATTAAAAAACCACTAAACATTCACTGTGAACAACACAGAATCATTCATCTTTTATCAGCATCTCTTGTTAGAGGAGTATGAGAGGGGCTGAAGGTGTCATTGATATTATAGAGCGGAAATTAATCAGAAATTTTTCTCATATTTTCCTCATCACACTCATTTACTTTTGTACAAATTTCCCCCTGCTAAAAAGTTCATACCCAGCCCCCTGTTGTACGCTTTTAAGTTGAGAATATTCAACGAGTGCGTCAACTGAAAGGCACCAGGTCCCAACACAAAAAGCATTCGAAATTCTCATTTAGTTGTCTTTATTTTGCTAGCGCCATGTGGTCCTTGAAGATGTAGAAAACACGGGAAGCCGAGTAAAGATCAGAGCAAGCTCATTAGCATTCTGACAAAATTGGAGTGGTGGAGATGTATAGTTTGCCTAGTTTGTCGTTTTGAAAGCTACCGGTGGTAAGCTTTCTATTTCATTGTGCTTTTGTCTTTTTTTGGGGTTTTCAACGCAGCGGGGTGGTTGTTAGCCTAGGTTTTCACAGTGCATTGTGGGAACCTTGCCTCACATTCAGCCTATATAGTATCATTTGAGTTCAAGTAAAAAAAAAAAAAAGTAATTTTTTTTCCTATTTATTTCATAATCACTTATGCTAATGTGTAATTGTCATCTGGCTGTCAAAGCCCATCCTGCCCGACACCTGGGTTATAAAGTTAAAAAACCCCCAAAGCCCCCCAAAATTACCAAATAAAATAAAGTCTGAGATGTATTTAAAAATAAAAACCTTTTAAACATGCTCCTAGTTTTCTTCAAAAGACAAGATAAGAAGAAATTAATTTAAATTCCACTGTTTACAATAAACTAGAAATGAATTTGAGACAGATCCAGTTGATTAGAATTCAAAAGAGACTCTGTATAACAGCCTCAATTCTATTTCAGAGCCTCTTGAAGGAAAGATGGGTTTATGCTCCAGAATTATGTAAATAATGAATTACCTCTTAGAAGACCTATAGAAGTTATTACTCTGGTCCTTTTTTTTTTTTTTTTAAACATAAGGCTCACTTTGAAGGGCTAAAAGGGCTACATTAATGCTGCTATTCGACATGAACGTTTCCAAGTTGCAATGAAATGGATAAAGGTCTTTTTGGATGAATTTATCTGCTAAATCCTTGTGGTTGCCCTCCTATCTCAGATGATGACCCAAAAGAATGTCAACAGCTCATTTCCCAGAGAGCTGGGAAGAGTCACTACACAAGCCATAATCTGCACGTTCTCAAAGAACCGTTTCAAACATTACATTTCACAAGCTGTTTAAAGAGATTTTTTTCCCCCTCTCATCTTCACTCTCCTACCAATACTTTGGACATCAGTGCCTTGGAAATGAGTGCTTTAACAAAGTTGAAACGTGACTTTTTACGTACTGTGTTGGTGGGTCGGGCATACACACGTGCTCGTGCACGCACCGTGCAACATGTGTGTGCCCATGGGTTCCCACATGCTTCCCATCCACATCACCAAATTCCAGCCATGCTGTGGCAGGGACAAGGCTAAAAATACATCAAGTTACCCCTAATTTACCCATTGGATTTTTTTCTTTTAATATAATTTGTGCCAGGCTGCCAAATCACAGATATTCTTTTAGTAAGAAAGAATAAAACCCAGCTTGGAAGGAGATACAATGGGTCTAGGTTTGGAATACAGTAAATTTCACAATAGAGAGCAGACTCAAGATGTCTTTACTTAGCAAGGGAGAAAGGAAAAATATTGAGGGAAAGAGCTGCTTTATAGAAAACCTTCAAAATTCTGTCTTTTTGTTATGCATTTGGACAGCATCATTATCTCTACTGTCAAAACAGCCTGAGAGCTGCAGGCAGCCTCTGCTGAGCAAGAAAAGCAAATGGTCAGGCCAAAGAGGTCTTTAAAAAACAAACAAAAAAGCAGTACAAGAAGGTAACTGCCTGAAAACAGAAAGCTCTGAGATTCCCATGTGGATTGACAGATCTAAATTTTTCTATCATATTTAAAATCTAATTTCACTCTATGCCTCTCATTTCACTTGTGTGAAATACAAGAAATTTCATCACAGGAGATGTTGCTACATTTGAGTTATGTGAGAAACTGTAATCCCTCCCCAAATAAAAACAACACCCTAACCCTTAGAATTAAATAGCAGTTTAATTCCTAACAAAAGGCAAAATTTTGTCAGCTCTGAGATGCTACCTTTATTTCAAATCTCCATTTAAACATTTAAACCTTTTCACTTGGGTTCCACCTCCCAGCAGAGGCAAATAACCTGGAGACTGTTATCTGCACAACAGTAAGGGCGACCAAATTATTTTCTATACTTTGCCATGTGCTTATAGCTGCAAAATTATTTATCTCCTTCACTGCATTCTACTATGAAAGTTTCCTCCAGAAGAATCGCCGGGACCAGCCATATCAAATTAGAGGGCAGTCAGGAGTGTCTAAGTCCAGCTTTAAAACAAATATCATAACAATTACTTACCCATATGGAAAATAGGGTATGTCTTTCCTGAGAGCTTTTATATATTTTCTATCTCAAATTTCAACTTCATTAGAAACTACTTCTGACTAGCAAGCTGCAAGATTGCTAAATATCTAACTGTTAACCCACCATGAAGAGACTCTTTTGAATGGCAGAACTTTTCCAAGATGCAAATGAACAATAATCTAATTTTTAGAGTAAATTAACTGAAGGATTCATTTTAATATGTTTCAAAGTCTCCAAAATGAAGTGGCAGTTGCAGGCTCTGCAATACACACACATATGTGCACTCATGCTCATGTACATAGACTGACACGGCACCCCCACTGCACCCAGCTTCCATCCTCAGGAGAACCCACATTGTATTTATGTTTAGGTTCTTATGACTTAAAGGCCAGATGTTTCACAAATGACCAACAATTGGAGGTTAGAATAAATTAATGACTGATTTCTGAGCTTTGATGGAATTAAGCATACTTCTTTTCTCAATGTGCCATGTGAATGTTTGCCTGTTCAACTTTTTTTTTCTTCTTTTTTTTTTTTTTTTTTGACAAGTGAGGCCACCCGGCAGAAAACAACTGATGCAAAACCCAGGAGTAATCCCTCTGTTTAGTTCAACACTGTGGTTAGCCTTAACACTGCCTCTATTATCCAATGGATTTAGAGAAACTTTCATTTATTTGTTGGCCTCAGTCTTCCAACTTCGTTGCCTTCTTTAAAGGACCCAAGACCCATTCCTATGTAAATACATTTGCATAGGGCCACAATGAAACTTTCTGGGGCTGGGATTAAACTTGCAGAACTAGATAGCTGTGCTGTGCATATTTGTGATCTTCATGTAAGCACTTTCCCAAATACATACGAGTGAATGAAGCCGATGTCCACTCTGGCTACAGGAATGCCTGGAGTTTAAATAAATGCCCCACCAAAAACGACAGAGCAAAGTCCCAAAGGCTGAAGCAAGCGGCAGAAACGACGCCCTAATGTGAAAGTACAATATATGTAAAATTAACAAAAAGCCCTTTTCAATTAGGAGCTGCTAAAATCAGCACATTACTTGCTGCAAAATGTCCTCTTCTACCCCAGCTTGTTCTGCTAGGACAACACATCCCTGGTGTAGAAGTGATGATTCACAACAACTTGCTTTTCCCCTTTTTTTCTTGCTGCCTCTGTTTATACAGAGTACCTAGGGTATACTGTATTATTATAAACTGTACTCAATACAGACTTCTTCCAGCCATGGCAAATATAAAGCTTTGCATCCAGCAAGTCTATTAGGAAACAGCACCCGGATTAATTCCTGCAATTACCACCCTCAAAAAATGCTAGTGGACACTCCATGCAATTTCACCATTCCCACAGACAAAATGCCAATACCTTAAAGGTTTGTGTTCTGTAAGAGAGGCTCAATGGACCTACTGCACAACTAAGGAATGGTTTTGTAGTTTCACTGGCTCTGATGACTGTGGGCCAGGAATTGCAACTGAATATATCCTTTTGGTATGCATTTAAGGAGATAACACCTCCTTCAATGGCTTACCAAACACAGCTATGTAATTCCTTGTTTTGCTGTGCATTTTGTTCTTATCTAGCCTAAAAAGGTTTGTATACCTAACTTAAAAAAAAAAATATAGCATCATTAAAGTACATAACTACAATGACTTAAAAAAAAAAAGAAACCAAACGCATCAAACTTAATCATATGCAAAAATACATTAGCTACTAGAAAATGACTGCCATAACCAGAAGGATGTCAATGAAGACACTATCACAAATCATAACCCAATGCTGATTTACACTGTATTTTCCTCATTCCCGACTGTATGGTGAACCTCTGCTGCCCCATGTAAATACCATATACAAACCCAATTTCTCTCGTTGGACTAAGCACATCAATACAAAAGCAAATGAACTACCAAAGTGCCCTAATTAACAATTTTGCAAGTGAATGCAGACATCAGTGCCACACTGCAGCCATTAAAGTCTATCCCTTGCCATATCTGTTTCTGTTAACATTTCAATAGACCAATTAAATGACCTTTCCCCCCTCAAACTCAATTAAGCTATTTGAACATCAATTGATAACTTACCATGTATTTATGCAAAATGTGCAAGGAAGAGATTCATTTTTTTCAATCCTAATGATCTTTTGAAGAAGAGAAAACTATCTAAACTATCCTGTCCTGGTATTCCATGGAGAGGGGGCCAGGGACAGGATTGCCTCCCAGGGGAGCCTGGTGGGCACGGTGGCATTGTGGCAGGCAGTTGGGAGAAAGCAGGTGTGAGGCAGATATTCTTCTTCCCTGCCATTTGGTCCCTACCAGGCAGCTGTCTTGGGAGGCCAAAAGAAAGCGGAGACAGCCATCTCTTTCAGCTTGTTGGAGTATCACGTCCTGGGTCACAGCCAGCACACTGGTAGGTGCCACAGGGTCACATCAGCCAACTTGTGGATATCCAGAATTGTTTCTTTTCTCCTCTGTTTTTTCCCCTCTTTTTGTTTCTGTTTCGAGTTCTCACCTCTCGCTGTGCAGTGGAAAAGGGTGCCCAGCACACACACACACCTTTCCAGCATGCCAGGGGAGGTGTGACACTGGACTGGAGCCTGCAGCCCCACGTTAAAAGAGGTGATTTGCTGACATTTGCATTTTCCCAAGGGGCTCCATACACTATGGATCTGTTTGTCACAAATTCAGGGGACTTGATCAGAAGGAGGTCAGTGTCTCCTGTTTAAGAGCTGCCCTTTGCTTCTCTGCACAGGTAAACAGTTCCCCCCACAGTTGGTAGATAGGGACTGAAAGCCAGGGGATTTATTTAAAATAAAGCCACCTCAGCCTGGAAGTGTTGTGATGCTGCTGGTGCTGCTGTAACTAATTTCAAGTGAGAAACATAAATATTTTGGCTTCAAGAATTAAAAGGACAATGACAAGTCTTCCAGGAAAAATAAGAAATGAGAATTTCTGTAGCACATTCAGAAAAAAGGTTTGCAAGTACCTATTGCCTCTCAGTAGACCTTAGATTAAAAAAAAAATCCTCTAATTTTAAACTAAGGAGAAATCAAGCAGAAAACACGGAAACAGAAGGGAAGAAGGTATAAATTGTTTAGCCTTCCTTATGTCTGGGAAAAAAAAAAAGTTGTACCTGAGCAAATTAAAAAAAACAAAACAAAACGTAACAAAACAAAAGTAATCTTTCTTAAATTAAAACAAAACAAAAAAAGTAAAAAGAAACCACTTTGAAGATGAGTAGGAGAGAAATTGAAGATCCAACTCTAACAATTCTATTTGAAGTTTTAGTTGAATCCCTTAAAAAAAAATTCTAGTGGCACCCTGGGATAGTTCAACAAAGGCCTGGTTTCTGGGAAAAAAAGCATTGTCCCTTTCAGAATGTTAATCTGGTATATCACTTGCTACTACACCCCAGCATGTACTTTTGCTCATATCAACAATTAAAAGAATACATTTATTAAATAGTCTTATCACTGGATAACTTGTAATTCATGCTAACTAGATAACCAAAGTAAATTTTATTTAAATTCTCATTTCTTTGTGAAACTTTGTAGATGGTGCGTATCTCATGATTAACGGACAACGTCTAAAGCATCCCGTCCTCTAATCTTCCTAAAATCCCTTTTCATCCGATTGTTTAAGACTGCTTGAAAGGCTAACACCAAGTCTAAGACTACTGCACATTTGGGGGAGGGGAGCCTCTGTAGGTTAGCTAATTAAACTGTTTGTCTTCTGAAACATTTAACTGGCTTTAGAGATTATTCTAATTAAGAATGATGTTAGATGTATTTTTTAATGTAGCTATTAAAATTAATCATAATCCAACAATCTCATGTGCTGAACTATGTAAATAGAGATGTGCTTGAAATCCTGCTGCAGTTTCTTTATTTGGGAGTTGATCATTATGGATTCTACAAAGCACACATCAGCATCAACCTAATTTTTAATTAAGAATGCCTTGTGAAACTCTAACTTTTACTCCATATTTATGAAAGGTAAACAACTGACCTCAGCAGAGGCAGACTCCAGTGTTTCCCAAGCAGTACAACTACGAGGGGGGATATGAGCTCTCATTCATACTGTACATCTTTTTCTTTCTACTTCGCAGACCGTGTATTCAATTGAAGTGAAGGAAACCCATTAATTTTGGAAGGTCTGCAACTTGGCAATTGCAACTTCTCGTGCTTTTCTTTACTAGACATACAGCAGAGCTCTCACAAATATTGCTGGCAAGAAATTTTAAAAAACAGACCACATAAAAAAGTTGGCATTCTATCAGAAAGAACGGCTGGGGCTAGAAGCCAATATGTAAATTGGTTAGTTAAAAAAAATCTAGTATGATTTTCTCCTTAAATAATTAAGAAAACAAAACCAAAACAACAGAGAGAAACAAATGAATTATGACTGCAGTACACACAACAGGCAGCCTCTATCAGAACTCAGAAGGGTATTATACTCTAAACACTTTTTCTTCCCTTACTGCTGAAAGATTAATACTGGTTATCCCATTAAAGTTGGTAAAATGCCATTCTTGTGTCTTAAAGCTCTAGCATTGGAGGTCAAGAAGTGTATGCTGCTTCTTACAAGGCTAGTGTGGATGTAATCTTCCCAAAGTTACAATAATTAATGTTAAGCTTCTTTAGCAATACGTTTCTGAAAGAACTTGCCTGATAATATACTTAGAGCCTGGCTAGCTGTTTGTGTTTCTGAGCAAGAAATGTATTCTATGCTGCTCACGTACTTCAGCTTAAATCTTTAGTCAAACTAGGGTGATGATGAGCAGTTTGACTCCTAAGCAGAAATAATATTTAAATTCTCAAAGGGGAAACATTTTGGGTGTAGGGAAATCAGGGGCAGGGATCCTACTTCCAAACGTTTTTCACCACTAACCTGCTGGAGATGTGCTCTGTACAGCCATACACGATACCCATCCCCTAAGAAAGCTGCCTGTACAGGTGCAATATATTTATTAGTAGGCAATCTACAGCAATTGCAAAAGAGCTGACATTGGAGCTCTGGTCTCAGCCCATACTTTACTATTGAGTACAAAAGCTCTCTGCCTCGAAGTGTCCCCACACGCTCCAGCTCGGAAGCTGTGGTTATGAACAAAAACAGGGAGTGTAAAATTAAATCTCCTTCTGCTCCAAGAGTGAGATAATTTCATTTATTTCAAGTGAGCTACCTCTGCCTCCTCCATCTCAGGATTTGGCCCTTTCTGTATACATTAACAGCCTGGGTTATAGCAGTATTTCTGAGTCATCCCACCAATAAAGGACGATGTATTTTTCTGAATGCATGCACTCTGCTGCAGCATATTGAATACCACCTAGACATTTTGCACTTCTACTTGCTGGAAAACTTAATGGACAAACACATCTCCCAGGTTAAAAAACTAGAAGCCACTTCTGTGAGTACAGTTGGGAATGAGTGGCCCAGGGAAGGCAGAGCAGCAACGCAGTCACCGAATGGAACAGAGAATCTCATCCGCATCTTTGTTTTCGCCTAATGCAGAAAGGAACCCTGATGATACATACATGTTTATCTATTTGCTTCCATTTTCAGCCCTGTGAATGCATGCTTTATCTCTGGGCATAACAGCTTGTTCTGGTAGAAGTTCTTTTTGTCTTTCTATGCAGATTTTAATGCAACAGCATAGGTAGAAAATTCACTCTTGAATGAGTTCACAAGGGAAAATTATGCAAAGAGGTTACTAATCAGTCAATGACCTATCCTTTGAGGCAATACAGTAGACACAGGAATATCCAAAACGAGTTACCCTTATGCATTATAATCACAAGCAATAGGCACAGAGACTGATTCTGTTAACCTGACAGAGAGTTCATTCTTCATCATTCAAATAGGTGAGAGAAAGCAAAAAAGGAAAAAAAAAAGCATCCTGAAGCACAAAGCAACTTAGACAGTTTACTGGCAACTTGACCCTGAGACGGTTCCAAAAACCAGTTTCACAGACACGAGCGTGTTTAACAATGGTGTCAGTCAGCCAGCCCTGAAGCTGTCCAAAGAACCAGCCAGATACTGCTGCTGCCCAAGAAAAAAATATATTCTAGACCTGGCTTCCAGATAATATAGCTGTAAGGCACAGGCTCACCACAGCTGTTGACTGCAATAAAGATGAGGGAGATAGAGGGAAGCTCTGGTCCTGACACAACAGCCCAGGCTCTCAGCTACCTGATGGTCAGCCAGCACCTTTTGTCTCCTCTTTTTTTCCTATGTGTACTCTGATAGAAAGAAACTGCATTTTATTCCTCAAAATCTACACAGCCAAAATTTACAAGCAGAAAGCAGTGTTATTTCTTATTATTGGATGCTAGACAATTTGTATGGTTTAATTAAATATGTACTTGTAGACTGCAATATACCATTATATATGTGCTCTGGATTGCTATTAAAACAAAACACAGCATATACATCCACACACTGCTGCATGTAATATATAAATGCTGTCACTTTAAAACCTTTTGCATATGTCCATTTTATTTTATACATTTAAAAGGAAGAACGTTTCTCCTGGGACCCAAGTTTTAGTGCCATGACACTGCCAAAAGCCAAAGAACAGTATGAAATATTACAACAAAAAGACTGAATACAAATTCATCCCAGGATGAGATTTAATATGAGAAGTGAAAATTTCATTCTGTTACAAGAAACTAAATCAAGTATTTTAACTCTCTTTTTGTGCCTGTACTTTTTCAGCTCAACCTTTTTCCTTTTCTATGAAATTCAAATGTTCCCCTCTTACAAACCTCAGTCCTTTATATCTTCAAAGCTGTGTAAAATGCTAACTAATTAATACATGTGACTTTCCTTTCACATGTGACAACAAAGCGTATGCTGCTTTTTTGATTGGTAAGAGTTAATTTGCAGTGACACAACATATGTGTTTACAGGTTTTCTAATGTTTGTTGTTTGGTTCACTGTGTAATTAGTCCTACTGACAAGGAAGCTTATGCACTGAAAAAGGAGGGGTGAAATAGTGGCTGGGAGATGGCAATCCTGCCCCATTTTGAGTACATGCAGTGTTGAAATCAGGTGCAAGTTGAAGAAAAATAAACAACACCCCAAACTCATAAAATAAATGTGTAAAAGACTCTCAAGCCACAGTAATTGCCATGAAAAAGGCAGAGCTTGTCAACATGCACCCTTCAGGACTGGCTACACTAAGAGGAACCACCAAAGTGTATTATACCACAGCAATGGTGAGTCTCAGCAGATGTTAACTCTCATTTTTCAGATCTCATTAAGAAGACCATATGCTTCTGGGCAGGGTCAGCACAGACAGACTGCAAGATCCCCGTGGCTGGATTGTCATCATAGAGCAATAGCACAGACCCAAAATAACTTCAGTTCTGGCATTAAACTTGCACTAGGTACAGCAGCAGCATGGAAATAGCAATCAAGGTGAATGATGGGCCAGTGGAGAATGCAAATGGTTAAGAGGGAACCCCTTTACTGTTTAAGATTCACCCTGAAAACAGTAACTGTGAGATACCTGTCAATATATAGAGCTTATCTGTCTGTGCAAGATTTCACGATACCGCGTTAAGCTAACGTGGCTAATGAACGAAAACAAACTCGACAAAAATAAACCCACGAGGACAGTTTAAAACAATAGATTAAACCACCTGCATTATTTCCTGTGCAATTAAACTCCAGAATTAGTATAAAGTAGGAAAAACACCAAAATGCTGATAGCATCGCTTATCTGGCTCTCTTGTGAATCACATTTGCAGCCACCCCACCGCATGCCGCGCGTTAACTCTTCGCACCGTGGGTATGTACAACTCTGAAATATAAAATTAGTTGCTTTTGAAGGACACTGAGCTCCCTCTGGTGAAGGCATAACAAGTTTATTAAGTAAGCACCACCTCTGGAAGTATAATCCCCTCTGGCTTCTTCCATGGAGTTTATTGGTTCAGTTTTCCTAACCATGAGCATCATTAGGGCAATGCAGTAATTAAGAGTTGTTAGAAAGTGAATTCTCAAACTGCAGATTAGAAAATTAAACTATTTCCTGATTACATATTAATGGAGCACAACAATAGCAGTTGCCATAAGCTTGGAAGGCAACCAAGGGATAAATCTGTGTACTTAATTACCATAAACAATGGCTGCATAGAAATGAAGTTTTATGCACATTCCCTTCTGTAATATGTCTGATATCAGTACACACTTGACAATTCTTGTTCAATTATCTCTATTATTTAATGCGCTGTGAACGGCTCTGTGTAAATAAAATTAACCACCCCAATTACTTTGAATTCATCTAGGGACAACGTAATAAAAAATGTGAAGAATTCTGTATGCCTATTAATCTAAAACATTACAGAAGCTTTCACCAGATTTTCTTGTCTATATTTATTTTGTCTACATTTATTTTAGTGCACTGCTAATTCAATTACATTTACCATCAGTGGTCAATCAGCAGCAGCAGAGGGTTTTTTTAAAATTTCATTAATCCTTGTACAGTACCACAAACATACTCATCCATTAGTAAGGTACAGGATCTCACACTGAAAACACAAATATGCTTCTACTTGAATTTGGGAGCCTGAAGTTAATCAGAAAAACAATTAAAAACACTTCATACCCTGTGGCCAGATAACAAAATATCTGATAGCAACAATTTTTTTTCAAATACTTGTTTATGCAATTAGTGAAGAAACAGTGACTGAAAAAGAGATAAATTTCAGATTAGAGATTTGTAAACCAGGATTCTTTGACTTTTATTTTAACTGTGCTGTGAGATAATTTTGCATTTTAATTGGCATTTGGATATCAAGATGACGGACACCTTAAAATGCAATGGCGGAAGAATTTGCAGTGGGGGAAGGCACTGCCAGAAGCAGAGACAAAACTATTTTACCCATAGCAGGTTAGGCACAACATGGATAAATACAATCCTGAAGAAAGCAAGATAATCCTACCTCTGTCATCATTTAGTTTCAAGCCATTATAACAGAGGAAGAAGAAAAATCAATTATATTAGATCATGATTTTTAGACTCAATCGTTCAACTCATTCCTCTTACTTGAACATCTGGTCTGCCTTCTCCCTAAAAACTTGCACCCAGCAAGTTTGCGCTTCATAGGGCAGATGTTGCAAAATCCCTCCTATAAACTCTTACCTATATCCTGACAGCAACAGCAAAGGTGCCATGAGGTTATTCCAGGGAGCTCAGGGCACTGAAGCACTGATTCCCCTCACAGCTTTGCAATGGAGCAGTAACCACACTGCTGGAACAAGGTGAGGTTACATTTTCATTATAAGTGCAAAGACTGAGGACTGAGGTTACGCCACCACTGACATAAATTACTGCATATTAATAAAAGTGTGACTACTCAGATTCAAATGGAAATCAGCAACCCAAGAATTTTAATAACTTTTATTTTTTCACACATCTTAGGAAAGTGTTTCTAGTCAAATCATGAGCAGCTGGCACCGGAAATGCAAAGCTTCAGCCAGTTCCAAACTCTGTGCCTAGCTGACGAACTTTCAAAGTATCAGCTCTCTTCTGGCCAAGGGCCAGAAACTTGTCTTCCCCAGCCAAAAAAGCTCCCTAGCAGAGCAGGAAAATGGCAATCCATGTGCAGACAAGGACCTGGGCTGTCTTCCTACATCCCCCACCTCCACTAGAAGCCCTTCCCTTATGGAGGGCAGCAGCTCCAAGGGCAGCGGTGAAATGGATACTCTGCAACCCAACCTGCATCCTAGGGAATGGACTGGAGAGCAGTTGTGTCAAAGGTTCCTCTCTCCTTGTTCATGTCAGAAAGGGAGTGGGGAATTGGGAACTTCCAGGTTCCACTTCTCCCAGCTACCCACAGCCACTGCGTCCCTACCAAAGCCAGGGTGGCATTTTCAACCTTTTATTTGCAATCCTGAGTGCTAGAAACTTTCTCTAAAACGTGAAATATCTAACAAAGTCAAACAATGCCATGAGCTGGGATCTAACCAAGAACATACATTATTTACACTTACAGTTGCTTCTCTTTTGGTGAAACCATAGGACTTCTTCCACATTTATCAAAGCCCACAGTGTCCAAGGGTTAGTCACTACATCTTTCTGGTCTTATCACTAGCCCATAGTAAGGAAATTCCCACCAAGACAGGAGGAACACTAAAACAAATGTTTTGATACACAGGAAGAGGATACAATAATCTTTCTCTGTGAAATCAATGTATGATTTGAAATGAATGATACAGAATAATGTTCAAGCTGCTGCTTGAAAAAATCCTTCCTGGCTAAGCAATAAAAAGGACTCTTGAACTCCTAAGGATGAAGAGCTGCCAGGTGGCAAAGAGTCTCCCCACTGGAAAAAACACACCCAGGTCTGTGCTGGAGAAGGATGAGAAGGAAGAGACAGTGCTTTCTTCCTAGTAAGTCTTACTAAAGAAGCAGGCCAAGCACAGTGGAGAAAGAAAAGATGGTCCAGTCCCCAGCAGACACAACAGAGTTGCATAGACCATGCTCTACCTTCTTGAATTTAATTTCAAGGCAGATGACTGAGTCATGATGGCAGTCTCTCAGTTGTTGAACTTATCTTGCATGGTCTTCTTGGTATACATAGAAACAACGCTGAAAATCCCAGTACCAAATGTTCTCCCACACTGATGGGGACTATGACACTGCAAATGGATCTTTCAGTGTAAGCCCTTCCTGACACAAATATACAAACATGGTACCCTGCTTCAACTGCTGAGAAATAAGGTCAGCAGAGATCTTTACTTGCCTGAAGTTCTCCAGTATTACAACCCCAGGCACTACAAAATTAAGAAAGAGATGTGATTTAAAAAGAGTGTTAATTATTAAACCAATTCATTTGTGGCTCTTGTCCTTCATGGTGAGTTTCCAGGATCTTTTTGCTACACATGCCAAGAGTCTTCCTTGTTCCTAAAGCCTGCATTTCCAGCAAACCCAAACATCAAAAGACTTTTCAGAACAACTCTGAGAGCTGGCAGCATTTCATGTTTCTCATCTTTCTGGTGTGTACTAACACCTAAGGGAGTATTTGCAAAACCCCGAGATCATCATCAACAGCCCTTCAGGGCTTTTCCAGCTACCATGCTGTGGTTACTTTCTTCCTTCAGACTTGGCTTTACAGACCATTTGGTGGCCCATGGAAAGCAGGCAGGTCATATGGTGTTGACTCATCATTTTTGTTTCCAGATCCCTCCCTTGGTCAGATACTGAGGCAAAGATGCCCAAACTCTGACAGAAAAAGCTGGGATGAAGACATGGGCACGAGCTCCTGATTTGTCTGCTTGAGGAATTACTTTGCATTGAGAGGTATGGAAGACAACCAAGTGTCATCCTGACAAAGAGAGCCACTAATGAGATGAGATACAGCAGATCCTCTGAAGGCTCTCTGGTAAGATGGGAACCACAGTTAGAGAAGTTTGAGAATCCCTGCTTTCAAGGCTATAAAGTTAACTATAGGTTAAAAACTCCGGTTTTCACATATTTTCTTCTAAACTGCATTTTTTTTAGCTGAGAATATAAATAGGATGCTTATAATTGACTTGTCAAATCAATTGCTTTAAATTAAATCCGGAATGCTCAGAAAATGTTTTAAGTAAAGGTAAATATTTTATTATGGCTGCACCACCTCTCCCCTTGTCCCCAGTCCATTTATCAGTATTCTAGTTACAAACCTCTAAATTACACTCTTACTCTCCAGCTGTGTGCTGGACTCCTATTTTATGTAGGACACTTATAAAAAAATTAACTGCACCACGGGTCTGATAGGAAGAATACAGCAACTTCTGTCATACTTCAAAATACAAGAAATTAAAATGAGTAAGAAATCTCTTTTAAAATGAATGAAATGACATAAATAAAATAATAACATGCTTATTAGAGTTTTTAAAATCCCCAGGTGCTATGCTGATGACTCCATATGTATCTCTAGGTAGTATCTGGAGTACATGTAAGACTTGTGAAATATTGTACTGGCACTTTTGTGCAGAACATACATTCCACAAATACAAAATTCCAAAAGTACACAAGAAAGTGCAGGACAATACACACACTTTCACACTTTTTTCTAGCTAAATAACTAAAGATCAAGACGGTGCTATGCTGATGACTCCATATGTATCTCTAGGTAGTATCTGGAGTATATAGAAGACTTGTTTAATATTGTACTGGCTCTTTTCTACAGAACATACATTTCACAAATACAAAAAAGTACATGAGAAAGTGCAGGACAATACACACACATTTTTTCTAGCTAAATAACTAAGGATCAAGATGCAATGCATTTGAAAAAGTGCTTCAAAAGACCATAATAGGTAAAAGTCATACTAAACAAGCATGGAAATAGTTTCTGATTTACATGTTTTGGTAAAATTAATTTAAAAAATCAAAAAACCTCATCATGTGAGAAAGTAAATATGTTGAAAAAAACACCCTAATATTTGGATACAAGTGGCAGGCTCATTTGAAAGTATTGAACTTTAACTGAAGTCAATTAATCTGTTTTACAAAACACAACACTGGATTCAATATACTTTAAAACCTATAATTTCAGTTAAAGATGGGCTTCCAGTTTATGACATCAAATACCCATATAACTTAAAAAGACAATTTACCCAAAAAGTAATCTGGACCAACTAACTTTTTTTCCCCCTGGACATGAAGAACATTTTTTGGATCTACAACACTATTTATTTTTGAAACACCAAAGCACCTTTTGTTTCCAATTGATATGGTTTAACCTCTCCATCTCTGATGACCACCAGCACTTAATACTCATCTGAAGTTCATCGTTGAATTCACAACCATTATGCTTTCAACAAAAAAAATTGCCCATATATTTTAATCCTTTCAATGGCACCTACAACACCAAGTATTACAGACTTTTAAAATCTTTCCTCCTGAAAATAAACAAATAAAATAATTGTGGAGCATCAGTAACCAGATAGTATTCTTAAATTTCAGTGATCTAGTAAATGGAGCCTTCCTCCATGTACTGTGCTGTTTCATGCAGTACATGGCTTTAGCTGGCCAAATTTTTTTTTCCCACTGAATCAGTAGAACAGTGAAGATCTTACTTTTTTCCTTTTTTTTTCTTTTTTTTTTTTTTTTTTTAAGCAGTGGCATATCAATGAGGCACAGATGTGTATTCCAACTCTGCATGGATGAGCACACTGTTCAATAGTGCTGGCTCACACGGTATCAGGGCAAGTTATCACTTCCCATGAAGGCACTCTTATCACCAGGGCCCAGAGAGGTGGCTGCAAATCGCAGCCTTTTTATTTTCAAGGCAGTTTTGCTGAACATTCAGGCTTCAAAGATTCACACTTCCAAAACTCTATAAGAGTTTGTGAACGCTCAATTTGCCAAAACTGTTTACAGTGTAATTGGGCACCGTACCTGTGTCCATGAGATAGCGAAGGCGCTTCTCCACCAGCGCGGCACGGGTGTCAATTTGCTTTTGCTCATTCTCTAGTGCTGCCAATTCTCCTACAACATACTGACTGGTGTCTTTGAACCCTTTCTGTTAAAGAGAACAAACAAGAAGAAAAAACATCACTTGTAAGTTGCATTTTTCCTTTCCACAAACACTTAGTAAGGCACTTACCTAAACAACCAAATATCATGCTCACTACCAAAAAGCTAACACATTTCATAAACTTTACAATTTTGCCAAATGTCCTTATTTGTTTATTAAAATACCCTGGGTTTTTTTTCCTTAGGGAACACTTGGTTTTCCAGTTTTTTACTAGCTAGCCGTTATTTTGAAATTCCTTTAATTTATTTCTAAGTGCATAAAAGCTGCTGTAACAAAGTGCCATGAAAGAAAGGTAATACAAATAAAACACTATTTAATGTGCCATTTCTACTCATTCAGGTCTGATTCAGTTTTAAAACATTAACTTTCAGGGCTAGAAAAACTAGCACAAGAGTGTCCAATGACAATTAAAAAGTGGGCTTTTAACATTAAAACCAAACCCCAAACAAGATCCCTGGCTTGTTTAGCTCCTCTGAGCCAACCGTAGCACTGAGGGCCCCCAGCCTGGGACATCCTGCCCCTCTGGGTTTCCCTGACTGAAGGAACTGGCCTGCCTACAGGGTGATCTGTAAAAACACCACTAATTAACTCCAACTCTTATCCTGGAAAGTGGTGACAAGGCCCTGGGCAGGCACTCAGGTGCACAGGGACCAGCCTGAGCTCTCCTGCCTCTGCACCAACTACACCCAGCCAGGAGGCAGCCCAGGGATGCCACGTTGATAAATCCTACTGAACCTTACCAAGAAAGCTGTGGGAACACTCTAACAAGCCAAGTCTGCCTCTTGTACCCTGTAACTCCTCAGCACTGCCCTGCACATGACCACACAGATCTCCAAGTGTTTCCAAAGCCATTTGCCTGTCTCGTAGGAGCCCAAGCAAAGGCATCCAGTACCTTTAAGTTATTCTCATGTGACTCAACAACTTTCACACAGTATTGTGGCTGTACACAATGCTAAAATGTAACTCCTGAAGCAAGTTTTTGCATAAGTTAAGAAAAACATGTTACTCTTTCCAAGTAACCTTCCATGAACTTTTTTCCTCCTACACCTGACCCAGAGCCTGGGTGAAGGTTTTAAATAGGTTAAAAAAAAAAAGCCCTGACAAAATTATTTCATGTTTCATCTACACCCTGTAAAGGAAGAAACAAAAATCACCGTCCTTGTGAACAGAAAAATACACAGGCTTTTTCTTTTTTGAGACTTATTTCCCTGCTAGAGGCTAACTTGTTGCTGCATAAGGGTCTCATACTTTCACTGAACACTTTCAGTTGTTTTTCTGTAAATGTGTCTGAAATAATCAATTCAGCTTCATATTCAGGCAGCAGGCATAATAAACACATCAGCATATTATTTCAAATAAATACATGTTCAAAGTGAAAGTAAACAGCATGGATGAGCTCCCAGGACCAGCAACGAGCACAGAACTTTGAAATTTGGTATATCCAAATTTAAGCACATTGATCTGCTCCCTCTCTTCCTACACAACAGCCATCAGTAGTATCCCTAATGGAAAACCTTTTTCTACCTGTTGTATAGCCAGAAAAACAGCAACAACAAAACCAAAACTCCCTGAGAGCAGACCCTGAAGAAAGAAAAAAATTCAGTCCGGGGAGTTGAAGTGATGTGCCATACATTGCCTTTCATCAACTGTAATTAATTGAAAATAGTATGAAAACTTCCCTAATGTCAGCATGTATAATTGTTAACAATTGCTATTAGAAGATGAAAAGAAATGCTGTGTCAGGCTGTAATATCCCAAGAGTTCATGTGTATCATCTGCATATATAATGTGAACTCACTGTGCCAGACCTTTTCAGCTCTGCAAAAGTACTGCTGGGCTAAAAATAACTCCGGCTCGTAAAAAGTTCGATGTTTTGGTGTAGATATGACAGCAGTACAAAATTGCTACTCAGCTCCAGATTGCCTCAGCAAAAACGACAAATGTGTTCAGATAAACTGTGGAGACCAACAAACAACCACCCTCAAAGGCTGTGTTGCGCTTTCAGACAAAAAAAATTCAGGTTAAAACTTGGTTCTTCCTGCTTCTGTCCCGCAGCTGTCCATCAAAACCAGCTTTCTCCCTGCGGTCTATCAAATATTTCCCTCACAAATCAATTTTACACATGATCAGCCCATACCCCTACTGAGCTGAACCTCCCCGTTAATTAAGTGAAGAAATTACCATATATATTATATTAATGCAAACATCATTCAGCTAGTAATTCACGGCTGATCTGGATAATGGAAAGGTTGAACACCCATTAACCCAAGCCAACAAAATGGGTTGGCTGAGAAATTCTAGCAGGTCTCATGTGACTCTTCCCTCTAACTGCAGCTCTGCGGTATCTGCTATTGTAATAATTAAAATCCTCCCGGTAGATCAATACTGGAATCTCTTTATGGGAAGTGCCCTGATGGAAATGTCTCAAGGAAGCTGGGGCTGTGGAAGTCTGAAAAATTCATTTTTTTTTATCTGACAATTATCACCACACTGCAGACTAATTCAACAGTGCACCCCTCTCACTCTGCTTTGAATGCACTGGAGATTGACATCTAAAAAACCCTAACATCTCATTTTAACAAATAAAGGCACTATTTCCACATACAGTTTGGAATTATCAGCAATCATGAAACCAGACAAAAAATTAATATACATTAAGCACTTCATCTTCTGATGGCTTCCTCTGAGTCTCAGCTATCGCAGCCTTCTCCTCATTTCCTCTCTTTGTATCTTCCTGTATTGATCTCTGCCTTTTCATCTCTTGAAAAAAGGGAAAAGACATGTAAAATTATTATAAAGCTTGATATTTATGTATTGAAATGTGGACTTACATTATCGGGTTTTCATATATTTATTGTTAAATATTATTAAATCATAAGATGGGAAAACAGGTTTTGTATTTTCTCCTACCTGGTCTGCTCTCCACGTATTGACTGAAAGACTGGAGCTGAGTTTTCCTGACGGTCGAGTCCTTGCTGAACACAACAGGATTTCTAAACCGTTCTGCTGCTTTTTGTGATCGCTCAGCACGATGTTCCTCTGTTCCATTCTGCTGGGAAAAAACCAGACACACAACAGTTTCTTTTGTTTACAAGCGGGAAGACATTAATTTGAAAGGTACGTTTTTGTGAGGGGACAGGACACAGATTTTACAAAGTGGATTTCACAACTCGGGCCGTGGTTTATATTGGATGGAAGACTCAGCTGCGGGGAAAGAAGTAGAACAGTGATTAACTTTTTTTTTGTTTGTTTGTTTAATATGTGGTGGCAATGACTGGCTTTTTGCTCTGTGGGCACCCTCCTGCAGAACTCTCTACTTCTCTACCAAGCAGACCTCTTCACTGTGACGGGCATTTGCCAGCGATGCCCATTTTAAACAAAAACTCGCTCCTTTGCACCTTTGCTGTGCCAAGCCCTGCGTGTGCTGCTGCCAAGTCGCGGCGTCTCTGCCCCTGAACACGATCTGTATCATTTTAAATCGTGTTGCCTTTAGCCTCTCTCCCTGCCCGGTACAGAAATCTGTTGTTTTCCGTAGTCCCATAGACTTGTATGACAAGAAGAACTAGTTTCTAATTTTATGCCCATTGAGATAAACCACTAATGCTGGATGAAGTCTAAAAGGTAGGATTATAATGCTACCCCACTGAACTGCATTTCATCAGCTATAACTTTCCAAAGCCAGATTTGTAAGTAAGCCCTTTACAGCTAAGGAAACTACAATTATCTTTTCCAGGGCTTCCTATGTTAATACTGGTAACAAATTCAAATGATTCTATCAACACAAAATATCCCAGAAGACTGAACCACTGTGGTGTGTGGAAGCTGCAGATACCGAGGTGCTGTGTACCAAACAAATATTTCATTTTATACCTAATCTTTTATTATTTTTATTAAGTGTTTTGAAAGTAAATAGGGAAAGGCTAAGATGCATGACTAATAGCTAAGCCTGCTGAATGCTGAAACTGGTTATCAAAAGCTACCAAGACTTTGCCCTTCCTCTGCATTGAGACAATCGGTAATGAGGGAGTTCTCCAACGGCCTATTCTCTCGCCTCAAGGAGGCCGGGGATACACAATCCCCAAGGGAAGGTAACAGTTTATCCTTTTCCACAAACACAGAATGCCTCATTTAGAAACCTGTAAACTGCATTTTATTAAAAAACAAATCCACCTCAATGCCAAGAGCTCCACGAGAACAGATGGACACCATATATTCCTTATAACGCCGCCTTTCAACTCTTCCTTAGAAAAGACACACGCAGAGATAAACTGTTAAGTTGCACCTTTTTGCGGGAGAACCTTAGAAAAATAATCAACTCCTTCACAAATGCTTTTTATAGAGAAATACAATTTTTGTCAGGTTAGATGACACCAAATTACCCTCAGAGGCAGCCTCTGTGTCATTTCACAGAATTAAGGCTTAAACAAGTAATGCTTATACCTTTGGATGACTTTTCAGCTGCACTAGTCAGGTGGTTATAAGATTTTGGTTAAATAAAAGGTGGTTTCTTGTTATTAGTATAATAACCATCTGACAGTCTAAACTAGAGTCTTTACCAAAATAAACAAACATGGCTAATTTTTTAGGCCTGGCAACATGCTAAAATATCAGTGTGATTAGCTAGTAAATCCCATTTTAAGAAACCTTTTTATGACTGGGGACTTCTGCCACTTTACAAATGTATTCCTCTAAGCCCACTAATTCAGTTAGCCTTTTCAATCCATTGTATTATTCTTGGGCCAGCTTCATTTTGCATTAAATCCACTGCAGAAAGCTAAATTGAACGCAAAAATCAGACTTGATCCAGGCTTCCTTTTGTTCAAAGATAGAGACCGAAAGTCCTCTGCTGCTGCCACACACTTTCATCACCAATTTATAGGAACCGACAGTGTAAGGGAAAAGCAATGAAAGTCATTGTTTTGGGACTTCAAAGCATCTCTGTATCTGGGGAAGGAAATCCTTTCAGTCAGCAGCGCTCTCCCCACAGACTGCAGGTGGGTGAAAAGTTATACCCAACTGGAAGTGCCCCAGAGCCATAGGGGTATTAATGACATACAGGGACTATTTTTTAAAAATAGAATAGCGAGAACAAAAGGGGTCTAATTAAGAAAATGAAATGGAAAATTGATTGGTGGGCACTTTATGCTGAAGTGGTGAACATTAAGAATAGGCAAAGTGCCCATATACACCACATGCTCATGTCTGTTTTTCTCAGAAGCACTCATTGAGCACCCAGAGTATGTAAGCCTTTAAAGTGTACCACAGTTTAATTTTAATGTAGGAAAAACAGAGGACCAGGACTGGGAGGGAAGCAAATCTCTTAAGAGTCCAACCCCACTCCCATTCAGGTCAGGTAGTCCAGCTGCTGATTGCACCAGCAGCAGGATGGAGCCCGTGCTGCATTTCTGATATCAGTAACAACCTGAGCAGGCAGAACGGAGAGAGCTTCGTATAGCTGTTAGTGTTCTGCCAATGACAAGTATCAAGATTAAGGGGGAAAAAAAAAAGAAAATGTGTTGATCAATCAACAGGAAAAAACTCAGTGCACTGCAAACCTAACTGCACTGCCATGAAGATTTTCTGTGCTTCTGACTCTGAAAGATTTAGTAGGAAATTATTTTCGTCCTCACAAAATACAAACCCTTGATCATAACACACAGGTACCAAAAACAAAAGCATTAAGCAAAACTTACCTTAATGTCTTGCTCTGAGCTATCTGTTACAGTTTTCTGAGCAGCACTGGAGAGTGAATTTGCCACCTGTGGCTGAGCTTCTAGGAGCTTCTTCAGCTTCAAATCCACCAACTTACTGTTTTGTTCTGCTAAATATGCAAATACCACATACAACAGAGTGAGATGCATTTCAATGCAGACTCACTACGACAACGTAGCAATTTAAAAGGTAGATTTAATTCACTTTGCTATCATTTTGAAGTTTAAAAAAATAGAAGGGATTTGTTTTGTGATTGGGATTGGTGCAGGTTTGTGCAACATACATAGATTTTTTCTTGGAAAACATACATGACACTCAGCTGAACAAGTAAACATGCTTGCAGACAGCAGATGAAAAACACAGAAAGTAGTTAATGTTTAAAGTTACTCCCAATGGGTACATACCTATACTTTGGTATAAAAACACACTTAAAAAGCCATTTATTTAAAGATGACAATTTATCATAGAACTTACATACTGATAACCCCTCAAGTTTATGAACTACTAATTCATCCTGAGGCTTCTCGGCATAGCTACTCATAAAATTTCAGTATCAAGAAGACTATTTTCTAGTAATAATTTACTATGATTCATAGAATATGTTGAAACTAGGAGTCATAAAATGCTTCAGAACTGCACCAAAGGGACAGACTCAAAGTCTGCTGAAGCCCTCAATTTTTTTAATCAATTTTAGCAACTTGGATCAGAGCCCAAATAAATAGCAGTTGAGAACTTTACCTCCCACTAATACTCATTCTGTATGTGAATGTTGACTGTCTGAATTTGTAACACACCTACACATGGAGTTATCTACACACACACACATGTAAGGAGGAGGAAGGTGCTAACAGCAAGCTACAGCACAATCTGTGGAGCTGTCCCTGGGCAGGGAAGCAGAGGAGCACTGGAACAGAAGCCCCCAGACACACACTGTACATGCAGCCCCATGGGAAGAATCACCCCTGCACTGGAGCCAGCAGAGCATCACCTGCACAGGGGATGCACTTACACCTGGGCCTTGGGCCACAGGCAGAGGAAAGAGCAGTTCTGTGTTTTCCCACATGCACAACCTGAGTTTTTCACTGCAGGGTGGTGACTTCTGCTGGTGTGGAAAGTGGAGTCATGACTGTTTAGCCACACAGCTCCTTCCAAGGTTTGGAGTGCTCCAATGCATATTAGCCAAAACATTTTTGGCTTGTGGGCAGTCAAATGCTGCCTGTCTCCAGCAGCAATGGGCTTGGCTGGATTATGAAAAAGGATAGTTTCCCTTTCCTCTGGCACACCCAGTCAGGGTGTCCTTAATTGAGGCTCGCATGTAAGTACATGCACGTTCTTGTGGGTTTATCCATAAACATCATGTAATAACCATGATATAAGAGGCTCACAACACGTAGGAACACAGACAAATACAGACAGAAGCAGTACTTAAAACCAAGAAGGAGTAAAACCAAGTTTTGTCTTCTTGAGAGAGATAAGAGGGGCTAAGATTCAGCAGGGGACTAATTAAGATGGTCCACAATGATCCCAAATCTGAAATGACACTTAACAGTTATACTTTTAGGTGTTCCCAGGAGATTCAGCCTATACTTGGTATGACTGGCAGATATAAACCAAAATCCATGTAGTCTGATGTCTACCACAGCACTAGCCTGCTTTCTGTATTACTGCCCATCTTCCTTCTTACTTGTCTGTACCTCTGGCTACCGTGCAGACTGAACTGCAAAATGATGTCCCAGGTCTTTTCCAGGATGTCTGCACATGGTGGAGAACTGGGCAGTGGGTTCGTATCCCTGAAAAGGTACCTCTTAGAAAAAAAGGCACACAGAAATAAATGCTGATGGGTCACTGGATAATGGGACCGGAATATTCACTTATTCAGCTTCTCTTCCTTCTAAAATTAACCAGTTTTTATTGGAAAATTATTTGACAGGATTCTGATTTAAGTAAGCTAAATTCAAGTGCTGGAAACACAAAAAATATTTTTTCTTATGTGTCTGAAAATCCTCAAATAGAAAAAAATAAAGGACATCACTCAAATCTTTTGCATGCGAACAAGATTACAAAGTGCTATATACACACCGCTGTTTGTTTAATTTACAAATTAAAAAACACTAAATATGGTTCTGATTTAACATATTATGGACTACACATTTGGATCTAGCTGGCATGGGCAGGATCAAGCCAGAGAATGCTGAAGATATTCTCTCTCCTGTACTGCCTGTTTCAAGACACAGTCCTGTGCTGGCCAAGTCACTCCAGGCCTGAGCTAACTGCAGGATTCCAACATATTCAGCACCACATTTATCACTTAAACTCTGGCTGGGCTTGAAGATTTTTGAAAGGGGGGAATAACACTCCTGTGATTTCAGATGTTTATAAACCCCCTGTTATTTGAGCACTGTTAAGTAAATAGGACTGCTTCTGCTCATATTTATACCTCCATGCCCCCCAATGGGGCAACAAGGTGTGAACACAAGAACCGGTCCTCAGAAGGAACCGGCGAGACACCAAGTCTATATGAACACAAAAAGACACATTTGCTCCTCTCCCCTAAGCAGATGGGCCAGGATGGCAGTGCAGAGTGGCAGCTGTAGTCACCCACACAATTGCTCATCCCTCTGCCTACGTGGCACAACCCTGGCAGGGTGCTTTCAGGGGGCTCTGCTTCACCAACGTGGCCTAGGGCCCCCTTCCCCATCAAAAGAGCAAGAGACATTTAAATCTGACATTGTTGGAAATAATGATTTAGTTAATTTTAAATTTCAACAAACATGAATGCAGGATATTAAACATTAGGGTTTAGAGACCTGAAAAGGCACACAGGAATAAAGCTGACAGAGAGACAAGCAGCACATCAGTATTTATATGATGATGGAGTGTTAGTCATGCAAAATACACAAAATAGCGATTATTTAAATTACCCATTGAATCAAGGTCATTTTCTAGGTTAGTAAGTTCATCTCCACCTCCAGTAACAGAGCATTCAGGAGCCTCCTCATTAGTATCTATCTCAATATTATCATCATCCTCATCCTCATCTGTAGGAACACACAGCATTAAGGTTAGTATTTTCATATGTACATGCAACACTTCACTCAAAAAAAAATGAATGCTTTAGGGAACAAGCTGAGTTATGATAAAAATGCAAATAATTAAATAAGTCTGGAAGGAGACTTCAGTTTGTCCACTTCTGCATGTGTCTTTAAACTGAGGCAATTCATTAAACATATGGGGGTCTCTGCTGGAAACTCCTGCTCCAATAAAGGCAGAGTGTGGCCTCAGCAGTGGCTGCTCCCTGCGCTGAACCTCTGGGTAACTGGAATCAAAACGGTTTCCCCCGGGCTCCCAGTTCTCCACATTGCAGGATGGGTGCCAAAGCTGCCATGTGGCAGGTTCAGATGGGTCTGGGCAGCAGAAGGATCTTGAGCTCCCGTTTCCTCAGAAAGGCTCCAGGTACTGATTTCCCAGCTTGGTGAGGCCAGCTGCTCCTCACCTTGTACAGTACATCCCAGAGCAGTGATCACTGCACCTTGCCTAGGTTTTAATGTCTCCTTCTGGTACTAGGAGGAATGCTACCACCTGGAACATCTCAGTAAGCAACTCTGTCAGGTGCAGTGAGAGCACACTCATGCATTGCTGCTTTCCCAAAACCACAGGATGGGCCAGGCTGGAAGGGACTACCTTGGGTCATCTGCTCCAACCTCCCTGCTCAGGCAGGGCCATCCCAGAGCACATGGCACACGAGGGTGTCCAGATGGTTCTTGAATATCCCCAGAGAGGGAGATTCCACCACCTCTCTGGGCAATCTGTCCCAGTGCTCGGGCACTGCACAGGGAAGTTCTTCCTCATGCTCAAGTGGAGCTTCCTGAGCCTCAGCTCCTGCCCCATTGTCCCACTGCCTCTTGTCCCATTCCCAGCCCTGCTGAGCAGAGCCTGGTCCAGGCTCTGGCCCCTCCCTGCAGGCTCTGCAGACATTGGTGAGGCTCCTCTCAGTGTCTCTTCTCCAGGCTGAGCAGGCCCAGCTCCCCCAGCCTCTCCTCAGAGCTGAGGTGCTCCAGTCCCTTCATCATCTTTGTTCCCCTCTGCTGGACCCTCTCCAGGAGCTCCACGTGTCCTGAAGATCCCAGGAGTGGGCACAGCACTCCAGACTGGCCTCCCCAGGGCTGAGCAGAGGGGCAGGATCTCCTCCCTGACCTGCTGGCAGTGCAGCTCCCAATGCAGCCCAGGCTCCCCTTGGCCTCCTTGTCCCCCAGGGCACGGCTGGCCCATGGACAGCTCCAGCTCCTTCTGTGCAGAGCTGCTGCCCAGCAGCTCACCCCAGCCTGTGCTGGTGCCTGGGGTTGTTCCTCCCCAGGGGCAGGGCCCTGCACTTGCCCCTGTTGAGTTCCAGGAGGTTTTCCCTGCCCATCTCTCCAGGCTGTCGAGGTCCCTCTGAAGGGCTCAGAGCCCTCTGGGGTATCAGCCACTGCTCCCCCCTTCCTGGCACCAGTGAACTTGCTGAGCAGGCATCTGCCCCTTCATCCAAGTCATTGATGAATAAGTTAAAAGTGCTTTACTGCACTACTTTTCATCAGCATTGTTTGTAACCTACACACATTTTAAATAAAATAACAATTGTAATTATATTTTTATAGGATCTTTCTACCAAGTTTCTCAGAGCAGCTTATGAATATAACACATAAATGAGCCCCATAATGTTTTATGAAGTAGGCGATTATTATAATTACAATTATGATGATGATGTAGGTAAATTATGGCACAGAAAGAGTAAGTAACCTGAAGAAGATCAAATAGCAAGTTCTGAATTGTGAAGCAGATCCCAGAAAAAAATCCCGACTCACATTTTCAATACAAATATATAATGAAATTCAAGTCCATAAAAGCTAGATGAGTACTTTCAAAGTAAGTAGATACATTGTATTTACTCACTTTTAGATCTCATATCAAACGGTATCTACAGTTGTTCAGAATTCCACTAACATTTTTTTCCTATGTACACATGCGTGTGTGTAAAAATGATAAAAAGGGGTAGGCTTAAGTACATCTGAAGAAACAAGACAGTAACTGAAGGAACTTTAAAATATCTAAGGACAAAAAATACAAATTATATATACAGGACACAGGTGTATTCAAACATCATATAAACAAAAAGGATCCTAAAGATAGTACCATGATGCCATAATTTTGAATCCCAGAGGTTTGGACCAGGATTGGTACTGACCACTCATGGCTTAGAAACACACTCCCAGACCTGGAGCTTGCACTGTAGGCCCACACTGCTGTCATGAAGGTCATACAACTGCATCTTTACTCTATCCCTTTATTTTCACAGCACCTATAATTCCCATTTTAGGAGCTTGTTGATTTTTTATGTCTACTACTTTTTTTTAACCAGCTGCTCCCTCAATTGCCCTGTAAATAATCAACATCTTTCACTGACCTCTACTGATATAGGGTAAGGCTCTTGTTGCCACAGGCAGGAACAAAGAGGTTCCCATGCCAGTGTCCCACTTATCCAACATCAGTTGTGTGTGTGATGGAGCAGCAGCCTGTGAAGCAGGACCCCTGTGCTTCAGCTGAGCACCCATGACATCCCTGGGCTCCCCTCCATGTGTTCTCCTTGGTCTCTAGAAGACTCAGCTTTCTTCCAAGCTGCCCCAGATTGCGCCAGAGTGATGGAGAAGAACACCTCCTTGCAGCCAATCCAAGATCTGAGACCAGATCTGGGACACCACAGACTGTGCTTCAGGTGTGGAAGTGGATGGGTAGAAACATTCCCAACTCTCTGAGACACCCCCTCTGTTTCCACTTAAACTCACACAGGTGATCCTGGGATCTGGACTCCTGATGATTCAGGAAGTGCAGAGATAAGTAAAGAAAGTAGAACTGCACAGCATGATCTTCATGAAGTGGAAAAAGAACAAAAAGTAAAGGGATAAAAAGCAGACTGAGGAGAAAACAGAAAACGGTAAAGCAACAACAGCAGCAATTTTGATGGTTTTGAATTTCCTTCACTTTCCTTCAAAGCAGCTCTACTGTTTCTGATGAGGAGCTGGACTTTGCACACTGTTATAAATCCTTCATGATGGTGCTGGAGAAATTCAGTGGCACTCAGGCCATGGTACTCCCAGATACATCCTGGAATTCACAGGGGCACACTGAAAGCATGACTGGGCTACTGTGGACATTTGGAAGAGGTAGAAGGGAAGAAAGAGAGACTCTCATGGCAGAGGGAAACCAAATCCACCTTGGGCTTAGAAGCAGGCAATGACTTTTGGAATCACCCAGAGTCAGCTCACAAGGTCAGCTCACAGCTACTAGTCACCCCACCTCATGCTAGATGTGTCAAAACAATCTAAACAAGACGACAAGGTTTAAGACCCCTGCATACTAAGGGAATGCTTATATTAAATTATTTGATTTTCTTTAATTTAATATAGCAAGATGAGATCAGAGGCACTGCGTTTGACACCACCATTTTAAGAAACAAAAGAGATGGCAACGTGGAAGACACCAGTTTCTAGTATCAGATAATGACCTGACCTAGTATTTAATTTAAAGTTGGCAGACTTTGACTGAATATGATTATCAGGACAATCACACTTTATTTTTAAAAAATCAATTAAAAGCAGTAATTTGAAGTAATTTCAGAATTTTACAAGTATCTTTAAAAATCTAGATTCCTTGATTTAAATTACTCTAGGGTTTTTTTTCCGGTTCAATGTTCTTTCAGTGTATTAAAAGGGAAATGTGTTTAGGCAGCATGTTACAACAAGATTTTGCAATTATAAATGATAAAAGGAACAACATGACGAAGAGATAACAGATATCTTTGATGAAAAGAACAAATTGCTAGTGTGAAAAACTTAAAGCATTTGGTCTAGAACCAGGGCAGATATTTAGAAAATGACTGAAGGACTGAAGTACTGCTTCCTTGGAAAGTATGTAAATTTGAATCCCAGAAAAACAGTAAAGCTTTACTATGTCATGAAAGAATGAATAAAATAAAAGATAAAGGATTGAGTCAACAACTTAAAAGCACTGACCATCTCCTTCACAGCACGGATTGCAGTCTGGACTGGAGAGAGGGAAATAAGTATCTTTTGGAACTACATGGAAATGCCCGAATATTGGTGGAAAGGGACCCAGAGGCATTTTATAGCTCTTATGTCTTACTACTCAGATTAAGGTCAGGCCTAATTTGTGGTTAAACTGATATTCTCCTGACTTGGTTTAAGCTTGTCCACATGCAAAGGATTTGCAGCTGACTGCATCAATTTCTAGATTAAATGAAAAAGGAATAATTTTCATAGTGAAGCAAAAGCATTGATGGGGGCTGGATCACGTTACTGGGAGAAGCTCCACAAACAGCACTTGCTCTTCAGGAAACATATCTCCAGCCTTGAGCATTGTCTCTGGGAAATCCTTCAGGCTTGTGGATTTTGAGATATTTAGTTTATTTACTTCCAGGTACAGAGCTCTCTTTAAGGCTACAGGATGTGACAGGAGCCTGGGCACAGTAATAAAGGCAGCAAAGGCAGGGAATGGAAGAAATGCAGAGTTGAAATACTGGTTCTGTGTACAAGAAATCTGATGTCAGGACAAGAAATTACAGCAGTAACTGTCGACAGATAGAAACACTGCCTGCTAAAAATATTAAGGACCTAACACTCGCTCCATGAGTTGGAAACTAAGCATGATGAGTAAGGCTGTGCCACGACATACACTCCCTGAAGATCATTGCCTCAGAAGTGAGATCTTGAACATACCCAGTCCTCACCACCCCCGGATCCAGGCCACTTCCTCACACCGACGCCAGCTCAAATAAAGGATGGAGATGTGCCAGAGAGTAAAGAACACACACCACCCAAATGCCAGAAGAGCAGACGGGTGTTCCACTGCTCAGGGACAATTCCCAGATAATGTGTCAATTCTGTTGTCCCAGTGCTGCTAGGAGAAGGGGGGATATTTGGATCTCTATCTTGATACTGTCCCTGGATCCATCTCAAGGCATCCTCTTATCGGCCCGAAGCTAATAGGACATCTCATAAATTTGAAGCTGCCATCTCAGACCCTCTGGCAGTTGGCAGGAAGAATTTCTGCAGTATTTTCTGTCTCATATGCCAAAAAACCTATGAAAAAGACTGGATTTCATAGCTAGGGATGCTGCTTATCCAGGAAAGTTTCAACTTGCCATAGTCATTTGAGTTTCTCAGACCTTGGTTAAATAAAGCCTTTTAACAAAGAATTTTGCAGCAGTGCCAAAGCGTGAAATTCTTAATGAGCACAGAGAAACAATGAAAGAGATCATGCTTTTACCTACAGTTGTAAGGAAGAAGTTAGTCTTTAAAGACTACAGAATCCCAGAGCTGAAATGCCACTTTTTTCTGAAATAATTGAATTGAGAGTAAAATTATTTGGTACATTCCCTTTTTGTAAATCAAAAAGTAATTGCAATCAATGCAGAAGAAGAGATTAATGATGTATAATCGACAAGAGAGCTCAGAAAACACAAGATAATAAGCTTGTCTTGGGTATTGTGTAGGGAATACAGGATTCTACACAATAAAAATGTGAATGCAGTTAGGGGAAGTATTCAAAGTCCAGTACTAATAAAGAGACTGTCTATTAAATCCTAATTTTTGGTGGAAATTGAAAAATCAAAAAGACTAAACCCAGAAATAATTCCAATTAATTTGGTCTGTAAAGTGTTGGTGCCATTTCACAGAACGACTACATTTTAGAAAAATTAATTTCTTTAGGGGAAATTTGGTGTAGCTCCTGAAAATACTAGTGGTGTGGTAGAATTATGTGGAAGAAGTGCCATAAGAAAAACTCTTTGAGAAAGTGGAAGCAGGAGAAAATGCTATAAAACGCACACTGACACGAAAAGAGCAAAGAGGGATACAACAAGACAGGGAATGAAAACTTTATGTCCAAGAGAAGTTCAAAAAGACTGGCCAAACTATTGCATGAACAAAAAAAATTGAAGTAGGAAGTATAAATCAATTCAAAAGTAGAAAGCTGGGAAATTTTTGTGCTGGATAAAACCCAATAGGTAGAGTGGTGATTGCTTTATAAATGAGTTGTCATCAGTGCTGATACTGTCTGCTCTTTTAGTAACACTAAACTCTGGGTGCATATGCAATCTCCTCCTACAAATACAGTTTTCTTTTAATATATACGCACTGCTATCTCTCTGACTGCTTACAAATTGCAAGAAGGGCAGGAAGAGAAATGGCAAAATACAGAGGAAAATATGAACAGGATGACCACATCCCAGCAAGCAGCATGCTGGGATATTTAGCAACTCTACAACTGAGTCACTGCAACAAAACAGGGTCACTGTTATCCAGCTGAGCACGCAGGACAGAACCAGACAAAGACCTTACTTTGAGAGAAGGTATGGCAGGAACAGCTATGCACAGGCATGATGACACAGGGAGAAGGAAGTAATGAAATAATGTAGGATGGGGAATCATGAACTGTGAAGAGGGATGAGGAACACCCTGGCCTAGGCAATACCCAAGTCCTGTGTCATTTGGCTTAGCCTGTCTTACTGCCATCAAGGATATAATTTCTCTACTTGTCACAAAAGAGAGTTATGTTGGCAAGCTTGGTTTACTGGGAACAGAGAGCAAAACTGAAGACCAGACTCAAAGGGAGATGTACATCTCACTGCGTTCTCTTTGGTGTTAAATGGAACAGAAGTGTAGGGCTTAGGGTGCAGTAAGACTGTATTTAAATATTTAGGCATACAAAATACACAGTAGAGAAGAAATATTTTTGTTGAATCTACATGCATTGTCAGTACCAAGCTGGATTTTCCTTACACTTTGGCTTATGATGACGAGTTAGTTTGAGAAACACTATTTCCTTTAGAATATGTAGAAGACATTAAAGGAGCAAGAAGCCTGCACTGAAACGTGTGCTCAGTACGTTTGAGCACACCATTTGAGTTTGAGTGACACTACATTACTCCAGCTCATAGCAATGGCAGGTATATGAATTTTAATGCTATTTCAAAATCAGCTTAATAACATTATAGCAATATTACAACTCAAAACCTGTAAAAGCAAGTGGTCTGTCAAAAGACTGCCATTTAAAGTCAAAAGATTGTTGCCCCTACCTCCCACAGACCACCTTTAAAATTCTCTTCTTTTGAACACATTTAATATAAAACAACATTTCTGAAATATTTCAAATGTTTTTTCCCCAAAATTATGTCCATGTTCCTATATAAAAATATATATTGAAGGGAACCAACAACCATGAAATTCTAAGAAACTGTGAGTAATGAGAAATCTGTAAATAAAGGGCCAACATGAGCTACTCATTCACACAACTTATTTTTTTTCAATCACATGCATACTTTTCTTTTAACTGTTGGAAATTAGGTGACACAACGTGGATTTAGGAAACACACCTACAGCCAGGTCTTCTGATACCTTCACCCGATGAGCAACAACGTTTTGAAGTGCGAATAAAAGTGACACCCAAAAAGGTCTCTGGTTTCTAGGTTGCCATAGGAATAAGATACAAGGTTCCTCAGCTCACCTCCAGATGCCTTTGACCTTTCTTTCAACTTTTCTGCAGCCATTTCAGTGTAGCTGGGAAGTTCTGACATCTTCACTCCAGATCGAGCTTCTGCTATTAGCTGACGAGCTCTCTCTCTCAGCTGCCGACGCCGCTCTTCATCTTGCTGCTAAGATATATTGAACAGTTGCCAACTCAGTAATTGACAGAAATGCAATTTCATTCTCAATCTGATCATCATGATAGGAACTGGTTTACAGCATGGTGCTTGGCCCACATTATAAATAGGACGCTCGATATCAGTTGGGTGTCACACCACAATTTTTAAAGACATCCATGCGTCAGATTATTTTTTTAGAGCATTCCCCAAATTATTACTGCATTAGAAACCCGATGATTTGCAATGTAAAGCTTTTAGAAATTATGTTCTATAAAAACACCTTGATGAAAATTTGCAGACACTTTAGTCTCAAAGTAATCACACCCAATGAGTGATTTGAGTGAAGATTTACTGTGGTTATAAAATGGTTTTACTAAATTGAATTACTCATTTGAGTAGTATTCTGTCACAAAACTGAACTGAGAAGCCAGATACTGCTCTTGGTTACTCCAAGCACCAAGCTGACTTCAAACTATAAAGTGGCATCAAATCTGAGGCATGTTCTTTGACTTCAATAGGTATTTTTCTTTAAAAAAACCCCAAAAAACCTAATAAAAATTACTGAAAGAACAATAGATGCTCTCAGAGCAGAAAAGACTTTGCATCCCTTTAAAACATCCTACTAGTGGGGCTTTGGTCAATAATTAAGGGAATCATACTGGAACCATGCCAGGTAGTGCTGTCTCACTAAAACTCATAAATTAGAAGCGTGATAATATTTCAGTTAAATAAATAAACAAAGTTCTGCAGCACGAAATTTTGTAAAAGGCTAACCCACCACGATAAAAAAAACTTCAGAAAAAGATCTGTTTAAACGTATCTATAAGACTTGACCGTCTCCATAAGAGAAACTATTTCAGTTTTCACCATAAGCATGGGATTTTGCTAAGTTAGGACTGTTCTTCCCCTCCCCTGAATATCAGAAACGCTCATACAGTGCAAAGAAGTCAGTGCTTGGCTTAAATCGAACCTGCCAATAAGTTTATGTATTATTGACATAATGACCTGGATAAATCCCAGGTACAGGCTGTTGACCTGAACTAAGTGGAATATAACAAACTGCCTAATTTTGGAGAGCCATTCTGGCAGCCTTCCCACCAACCCAGAAACTTGAGCATCCCACACCTGCAGAGGCTGGTGAGAGCTGTTGCTAAGTGCTATTTAGTTTAAGCAATCATTAATAAAACAAGTGCAAAATACTAATTAGGTACATTTTATCCATTTCCATGTAAATTGTTTGTTTGTAGCTATTTACTCAGCATTGTTCTCGGCACAATAGAAAAAATGCAAATGACTGAATCAGAATGCAGCCCTAATGGGACTTTCTGTTTATAACCATTAGCCCAGAGGTGTGCTGTAATTCAATCCTCCAGCAGAAAGATTTAGCCTCATTAACAGCTTGCATGGGCAGGTTACAACTCATAAAACCCTACAGTAAACAAAGTATATGGACACAGCACAATATCTCGCCTCTGAGTGACAGAGTCCCGATTCCCTATCAGATTGCCTTGATTTACTTTTCTCCTAATGTCCTCCCCGGGAAAGACAATTCTGCCTGGGCCCTGCGAGGCAGCGGGATGGCACATGGGCTTTGTTTGCTTTCTCACCCTTTAACTTCCCAGAAGGCACAGAGCAACAGTTCTATCAAAAATTTATTTGGTAAAGTACACATTAGAAAGACAACTGGAAAGCTTCTCCTCTCCCCCTCCTCCTATGCACTATAATAGATCAATTTAATTTAATTTCTAGCCAGCCAACTGACACAGCAAACGGTTTTATTTCGACCCACAGTATTTGGTAACATTAATTACATTGAATTTTACTTGACATAAAACTGCGCAAATCTCTAATATTCCTAATTCCTTGGATATAGGAACTTAAATGACTTCTAAGAACGAATGTACAAAACTAAGATTCCCACATGATTTAACGTCAAACAATTTAATCTACTTCAGCACACGTAATTTAAAATAGGGCCAGTTACGTGTTTGTGACAAAAATACCCTAAACGGAGCAGGCTGATTTCTCCTTCTTTCCTCCCCTCCTCCTGAAAGCGAACTTGCATCCTGAATTATTAGCATAGTCATTAACATCCCGGGGATCTCCAAGCAAACACAGATTATGGTGGCTTGTGTTTGTGCTGATTAAGCCAATCATCACCAGCGGATAAGGGAAAAACCAGCCTAGTTCTTGCTTAAATTCAATTCAGGTATTTGAACCCTCCATTACTGAGCTTGGCAGAAGAAACACTGGTAAGAATGGGCAATGAAACTGAGAGCAGAAAAAGTAGACAGTAAGTTTTGAGGTACAGAAAAATAGTTAAACAGCATATCAAGCTAGAATTTGGAAAGGAAAGGACTTGAGAGAGGTACAGAAGCACAAACAAAAATTAAAAAAAAAAACAACACAGGAGATATGAAAAGAAGCACTGCATCAATAAAGGACCAAGCAAACACACATACAGTGACTTATTTTTCCCTGTACAATTGAAAAGAAAACTCAGTAAAATCTTCCACCCTCTGACATGCCAAAGAGACATTACAGTTTTCTTTGTTATTTCCCCCCCAACTATTTTGCAATGGTTTAAAGATCTGCCATGCAGATGCACAGTGAGGAAAACTTCACTATTTAAGGACAAACTCTTCAAGAATAAGTAATGTAATTCCTTGTTTCCCTCCTATAAAAATGTATTGGTATGCAATTTTTATATTTCACAGTTCACTGACATCTCGGCAAGCTTTCTTCCACTGCTTCAATGGTGCTACTTTTAATTTTATCCTCCTTAGTCCTAGTAATTAAAGTGATCAGCAGTGGCATCCCAACGGCTTTGACACAGCTACAACCCCCTAGCTGACTCCGGCTTTTAAGGGAAAGGGGAAGAAAAAAAAGGACGGGAGTTTCATTTCACTGGAACAAGAAAATCAAGCTTCTCCAATCCTCAACTTTATCCAATTGTTCTTTCAGCAGCCTTTGGATCTTAAGAAACAAATAAAAATGGCTGCCATTAGGGGGTCCTGTTTGTACTCGCCGCAGACGGCAGTGACTGACATTACTTTGGCCAAAAATTATGCCATGGATTTGGGAAGGTGAATTCGAATGTGAAACACTGGCAGGGCAGTTTCCGAGATCATTACCCAGCCAGCTGAGAGCTGCCCAACTCAGGAAAATATTGAGAGTGGTGGAGTCTTTCAAGGCAAAAAAAAACCCCTAACACCCCCTTAAAAACCATCTCCTTAAATGACTAAAAATTTTGCAACCTTCTCACATGAAAAAGAAAATAAACCACAAAATCTTCGCTAGGGATTTTCAGTCCTCCTTTGGTAGAATTTTAGGGGGATGCAAACTGACTTTACACCAGAATTCTGATAATTATCATCTTCTCACTACAAAAAAAAATACAATCTGTCTAACTGCATTTATTTGACATTTATAAATTAAATTCTTTACTGTGTCCATAGACTGGGGGACAAAAGTAAAATTTAAAAAATGTGGTAAATTGCTTGTAATCCACAGTAACAAAATCAAACCAGAACTGTATGAGAGGGAGTAGTTCCTGAAGCTGTAGGTTTCAAAATGGTTCGTGGTCAGCCGTGAGTGCACAGTACATCTAAGAGAAAGAACTTGACTGCCACCTCTTTCATCATTAGACAGGAAGAACGGCTCTGTTATTAGCCATTCAGAAAGAAAAAGACTTCTGTGCTTGTCCAGAGGCAAGGATTACCAAAATGTACCTATTCAGGATTACCAAAATGTACCTATTCAGTTAGAAGAGAAGACGGAATTTAAAAAAAAAATAAAAATAAATAAATAAAATTACATGAGGTTTAAAGGTTTGAGCAGGCTGGGTTGTACTGTGACCTTGATCGGCTCTTGTTTGAGTAAATAGGATTTGGGATGAAACATTAAAACTGTTTAGCAGATCTTTTCAAACCATTTCAAACTTTTCTTATGTTGGTTTATAATATAACCAGACATGCTTGTAAATGGCCACACCTGCTCATTCCTCTGGGGATGGCCTGATCTCTGCCTTTGCTAACAAAGAAAGGACGGGAGAAAAAAAAAATCAGCCTTTCTTGTTGCAAAACAGAGTGGAAAGTCAAAATCTTTCTCAAGTTTGTCCCATCTGGTCAGATTAAATCTTTGATCACCCTGGGGATCACATTTATGTTTGGTCTCTACCACTGTTTCAGAACAGCTCAAAATACACAGGTAGTGAGCAAAATATGGATTGCTAAGCAAGGAACACTCAGCACAAACAAAAGTGGCTTTGGATTTCTGTGGCTGCTCAGATTGTATGAGGTGGTAAGCAAAGTCAGACATAAACATGTTGGATATTTTCTGCCTTCTGCCTGGTGTCTACATCAGCTACGTCACTACTCATAAACAGCATGTAGCTTGAAAATATTTTTTCATGAATGTATATCACAAAAAGTATCAAACTGCTTAAGGAGCTATTGTCTTAGGAGCTATGGCACCTACACAGTGATGAGACAAGACAGAATGAACACAGAAGTAGCTCAAAGTCAAAACTAGAAGAATCACAAACAATATCTTAACAAAGATGTCCCCCTTAAGAAAAAAAGCTCCCAAAATTCACAACAAAATGGGATGGTGTGGCTATAAAATGAAAAACATCTCCTTAAACTAAGGAGGCATTTTTAAAGAAGTAGCCAACAATTTCTTCAATTTTTATTTTTTAATTTAAAAAATAATTTTATGTTGTTCTGGAAAACGTACAATTCAATTGGTACAGTATTTCTCTGTGAAGAATGGTGGCTGTAGAAAAACAATCCACTGATAATTTAATTCCTTGTGTCATTGTGAAAGTGAAAAACTCTTGGTTTACTGAATGGAAAAAAAAAATATTTGAAAAAAAGAATGGCTGACTAAGTAAGTATCACCTTGTGCTACATCCAAGGCCTCTTGCTGGTTGTCTGGCTGCTCTTTTGTAGGCAAAAAGGAGCTGAACGCTCTCTGGCTCCTTAGATCTGGTCCAACAAATGCACTGCCAGTCATGCACACGGATCCAGCTTAAAACTCAGTGTGAGCCTAAAAGAAGCTAGTCAAACTGGCACCTACTCATGCAGAAGTAGATAGATTTGTCATGACAGGCTGATTATTCAATGTAAAGAAACAGTTTAGCTTTTCTAATCTGGTACAAATACATCTTTCTCAGAGAAAAAAGTAAAAGGTCTAACAGTTCAAGTATTTATAAGTAAAGAAACCAACAAAAAAATTGTAACGTCAAAGTGAACCACAGGTATTTGTGCTGGAGCATTCTGCTAAACAGCCCCCAAGTTCTATTCAGATAAATAAGATTTAACCCATTTAACCATTTCAGAGCTGCACATCTCTGTGACAGAGGTGATCTCATCTGTTTCACACTGCAATTGGCTCTACTGCAAGTTTCAGGGACAGGCTGAGATCCCCAATTCCAAAATCACGTTGTGTTTTCCTTCTGTTCTCACTTGCTTGTGGTGCAGAGGAAACACTAGGAAACACCACCAAAAAAGATGACCTAAACCAAAAGCAGAGACAAAGGCCTCCACTAACTTCTTCTCTGGAATTTTCCCTGCTTAGGCAAGTTTGTGCTCTCCCCCATCCAGGAAGTATAATTAAGGTCAACAATCACCTAAGGTGCTGGTTCTGCCTGTCATCGTGACTGACTGTCGCTGCTATTGGCATGACCCACAAACAGGGGCTCAAGCATGCCGGCTCAGAAATATTCTAAAATAGTGCCACCATCCAGACAGGGCAGAATCCGAGATGAACAGGCTAAAGATGGTGTTTTCTGTGCCTTTCCACAGCTGAGTTACAGACAGAAGTTAAGAAAGCTGCTTACTCATTGTAGGAGTCAACATTCGTCGAGCTCCACTTAAGGGATTTTCTCTTGTGTAAACTTGACTTTATAATTTAAGAAAAAAAAAGTAAAAAAAAAAAAAAAAAAGTGGTGTTATGAAACAAAGACTTTTGGCAAGTGTATGGGATGCGTAAGCTGGAGAGCAGCATCTCTCAGACTGCCATCCTGGGAAGCTTCCTCCTGGGGCGGGCAGCCCCGCGCCAAGGGAGGGGACGTGCCCTCCTGAGGAATGCTCCCGGGTCACTCCCAGCCGAACAAAGCCGGCGGGCTGCAGGGGGCCTCCGAAAGTTGGTTTTCCTCCCCGCCTTCTCTCAATTTTTGGGGGAGGGTAACAAGATCCCTGTCTGCTTCTATGTGATGAGAATGAAAAGAACAAGTGCAAACCCCACATCTCCCTGGACCCTATTTTGCTGGTTTGTTTTTTTTTAAAGTCCTGCAAACTGCTGGCAGGTTTTTTTAATGGAAAATACCAATCGCCTAAGATCTATACCTAGCCTTTTGCCAATAATGAGAAAACTTCACCTTCTGTCCCCAGCAATTCTTAGGAAATCTTTTGCTGTTATTCCTACAAATCCAATTACAGATTGTTGAGTAGCTAGTGGAGTAAGCTTATTGAGGAGTGTCACATCACTAAGTCGTGCGTATGTGTTTCAGTTTGTAATGTGGTCTGAGCCGCTGTAGAGGTGTCAACTTAAAATGCAAGTAAGTAGCAGAACAGGGCTAATCCCAGCCACTACTCCCCTGCAGCCAAATTGTAGCGCAATGAATGACAGTGGAAATGCAAAGATGCCACTGTGCTTATCACACACAGCCAGATGGTGGACCTGGATCAATGCACACATGCCACGATCAATGCATTTGATAAAGAATTAAGAAGAAAACTGTACATGTTATCAAAGAACTTGTACATGGCATAATTATGATTCTGCATGTGCTTACTGATGATATTGGAGACTCAGAGGCAGGTGATAATGAAACTGATAGGAAGAAATAGCTTAAAGGCTACAGCATATGGCCTCAGCACTAAGAAATCTTGTCAAATAGTTCAGAAAGCTTTTTTAACTGTTATTACAGGCTGCTCATAGTGCAAGCTGGTGGCAACGTTTTAATTTTTTTTAAACCTGAAATGTCAAAAAGTTACAAAAGCTGTACTTTTCAGAATGGTTCAGAAAATAATTAAGATGCTATTGTGTTTTAAACATGGCAAAAAAACTACAGGTAGAGAGAGCATTCACAATTTAGGGGTGGGGGGAGTAGCTGGGCATTTAAATATACATCTACAATTCTGTGTTTCCTGAATAAATGTATTTAGACTTTGAGGGAGCTTGTGGCAGTTTAAGGAATGTATCTTGCTAGCAATATGCATCCAGCACGCCAATTTCTACAGATGCAGTTTCGATATTGTAGAAATTTCGGTATTATTGAAATGTATCGAAATGCACTCCACATCAAACGCAGAGTATTTCCCTGCTCGCATTTGTACCCTGTCAGCTGAGTTACAGACACCTTGGATGTGAAAGAAGGTAATTAAAGATTTGTGGAAAATAAAGTCTAAAGTAATACAAAAAATTTTATAATGTATAAAAGGTACCTAAAATACAAATTCTCATGCTCCAGTTGATAGATGAGCTGTCTAATCAACGCCTGGACGTAACTTAAGTGCTCTCATTAGTGTGAAGACCTTCAGGCTAAATAAGACTAAATCCCTTAAAAATTGCTTCTGCAATAGAAAAATCCCCCTTACCATTTTCCTCTGCCTAAATAATATCAATTAGTAAGAGAGAAGGGGAGGGAGGGAGAGAGAGAGGCATTTTCACATGACTTTGTTTTAACTGACACTCAAAAATCTATCTTCTGAATCCAATTTAAAATGTCTAGGCAAAAAAAAAAAAGTTCATTAGCAATCAAAGAAACAAAAAAAAAAATCACCCCGAGTTTAGTTTCTCTTTCACTTTGAACCTGAATCTTTACTCGGCGCTAAGGTGCATAATGCCCATTGAATCCTTCACCGTAACTTCTTTTTTCCACCCCAAACGTTTAATCAACATTGCAGTTTTACATTAAATGATAAAATTTATCAAAACGATCCTCCAGAAGAGTGAAGCGCTTATTTTATTTTCAGCAGGCTGAGGAGGGACACTCTCCACCTCCCCCCCCGCTCCCCGCCAACCCCCGAATTTCAATTTGTCCTGACAAACCATTGGGTATTAAATTCTAAAGGCACGCAGAGTGCATAAAGAACTGATGGCTTGATTAGCTCTTGTGGTGCAATTGAAGGAGCTGTCTCTCTCCCCGCTTCTCCATTTTGAGAAACACTTTGATCTTCGTTCAAGTCAATTCATGAACATCAACTGACAAGACTGCATGAAACACCCCAATGGTTAGGCCCAAACTCGTAGCAAACTATTTGGTTTCATTAAGGCTTTAGGAGAAGTGACCAGTGACAGTCCTTTCATTCAGAAGCCAACAGGCAAGTGACTATTTAAAGTTTAATGTGCACAATGTACTGCTGAAGGCCACTACACCTATAGTCAGTCACTCAAGTATGAATGCCTTTACCTACTATTTTGTGACATGTGAACTGCTAAGTGCAGCTGCAGTCTCATTAATGCATTCGCCCAGATTTGTTTGCAGGTCTAAATAGATGATTCATAGAATTTCTGGTGAGAGAAACAACTGTATCTTCAAAGGAAGGTAGAACAGCAGGTGCTATGTAAAAGCCAACAATTAAAAACAGATTGTGATTTTAAATGCAGCCATTTACTCGAGATTTGCACAAATGTAGCAGAAATATTATCTGTTCCGGTTGAAAATATGAAAGAATTTGAATCACATCACCCGCACAACGCAGGGTGTTTGGGCTGGTGTCGCACTTTGCTACAGTACACTACTTACACATCACTCTTCCCCTTTTTTAGTTGCCCTCTCCAAAGAGTCCCACTTCAAAGAGTTCATTTTTGCACCAGTTCCTGTCAATGCAGGTCAGAAACACTAAAGTGGAAAGTGGCTGCAGTGCCGTGGCACAAAGAGTCTCCGCGGCTGAAATCAAACAAAGCCCAATTAAACTAATCATAACGTCCCAGTGAACACAAGGAAGCTCACCTGGTATTTCTGGACTTCTTGTGTGAATTCCCAACTCTACTCGGTACTTGGTACTATAATTACCCTGACCAAAATACTGTGAAATTACTGCTCTGATCTACTAATGGCTGCAAAAAATCCCGTCGCTGTGGTTCCATGCCAAGGGGCCGTAGCAAGGTGGCGCAATGCTTTCTGACAGAGACGACAACTTCGAAAAACTCAAAAGGGAAAATTAACGGGATGTGGTTTATGTTGCCAAGGACTGTTCATTAATTACCAATTTAATCACTGCTGGAGGCATGACATTACAAAAATCTGGCTGAAAGTTCTAATAGATTATGAAGACCACCTAAGAAGAGTGACCAAGAAATGTACAAAACAATTAATACTGTTTCACTGCTATCAAAGACACTCAGATTATTTTACATCAAGTGAAGCAAAAGAATTAGTAGCTTCACAGTGCCACCACTAGGAACTGTAAATACAATGGCACACAATTAGTAATGCACATGTGACTTTTCGTTCAAGGCATATATCCTTGGGAAAGCCAGAACACGATAAGGAGAACAAAAGAAACATTTTTAAATGAAATGAATAAAGATTTTAACTCTACCCTTGTGCATGCTGAGCAATCACAGAATAGGCAATGCAAAATACAGCTCTAAGTAATGGCGATATCATCCTGGGATTCACAACAGCGTGTACTGAACATCCACACGGAAAACGTCCACAGCTATTAGCAGCGATAGAAAAAGAGCATTCCAGGGGCTGAGAAACCCGGGTCTCACTCTGCACACAAAGGGATAGCTCTGAAACAGAGGCTCCTTTTTTTTTTTTTTTCCTCTAATATTTATAAATGGATAGAAGACACCAAAATTTTGGAACGAATTTTGTTTGGATGATCTTAAAATTCCATTAATAAACTGCCAGCCTATTTTCTGTCAGCGTGTGAGTTAATGGTATGGCTGCAGACTGTGCAGCACCTTAAATTTACAGCCACATAATAAATAAATTTATATATTTAGGCCAGATCCTTAACTGGTGTAAACAGATACATATTATAGAGATAACAGCAATAAAATTCAGCTGAGAAATTCAAGCATTTGTATCTAAAACTGAAACTGCTAACATTTGTCATGCATTATCAAAGGTTATGCTTTATTCAGGAAATCCTTCCTGCTATAAAACTGACACTGCATACTAATTATTCTTAAAAATTAGTTTACTTGCACTAATTGATTTATTTTCCCATGTACGTCAGAGACTTGTCTACAACAATATTTTTGTACAGTGAAATATCATAACTTCATACTAAAAAAGTGCTTAAACAGACCAAATATGAAGTCAAAAGATGTAGAATCTCTTTGGAAAGTTACCGATTTTTTTTTTCATGCACTGAGGAACACTAAATAAAATAAGTTGCTTGCCCTTGCCATCAAGGAACTGTGATCAGACTACCTCAGCCTTAGTGTCACGCTATAAAGAAGTAAATATCAGGCCAGTTGTGGGTTTGAAGTGTTCAGTCAGCAGGTCTTTTCTCCAGTTAAAGAAAAATATATTGTTAAAACAACTATAAAACTTAGAATGCTCATGAAATGTAAATACTCCACAGCATAGTCTTATCAGCTTACACCATATTTAACCACTTTTTAGTGGCATACAGACAAGACATATAAATGAACAACATGGAATAAGTTACCAAAGCTCAGGGATTACCAAAATAATGTTCAATCTTTTTACCAATTAGATGGTAACTCCTTCTTTGTAATCTTGGTAAGATCTAGTGATCATATCTAAATCTGGCTGCAATTATCAGCATGACAGACTAGTTTTTTTTCAATCAATATTTTCCAATTAATATTAAAAGACCAAGGTTGCCACCTGCGAAGTCCTACACCTCAATAAATTAATGCTAGATGTTTAATTAATAAAGATCAGGTCTTAATCTTTTTTTTAAAGAAAAACAAGATAATAATAATTTGAGAGTGCTTAAATGAATTAACATGACCACCTCAATCACAGACATTCATATTCCAACTGAGGAGACTACAAAAAAATCCAGCAGTGAACTAGACACCTTTCCTAATGCAACAGAACTAGGGATTCTGGTTTGACACAGAAAAGAAATACTAAATGAAGCTATTTTGTACTCATTTTCAAGAACCTGAAAATATAATTTGAGGAAAGAACATTCACATTGCTACCTTGAGTTTAAGGCATTTTTCAAAAAAAAAAAAATTCTAGTTTTGCTGTCTACTCTGGATTTCCTTTTGATATCACTTCTGCTCATGTTGGCTCCAGTTTACTTACTGGAGGTAAGTTTGGACAGTTTGGAGCTTATTAGTTCAGAGGAGCAGCAGATCATTGCTGGACATGATCAATAAATGGGATCATTTATTAAAGCAGTTTTTTTAGCATTTAAAATAATTTTTTTATTTTATTGCAGTCACCATATCCAGTATCTGTGCAAATGTATGCAGCCAAAATTAAAGATCATAAAGACCCATATTATTTCAGATTCTGTCACTTTCTGAAGCCTTTCTAAAAAGAACTTCCATTTCCACTACTCTGGTGCATTGAAAAAAAAAAAGTTATCATTTTGCACTCAAATATTTATGAAAATGAAAAGTAATGGGCACAACAGATTGACACCTGAAGTAGAAAGAGCTTATTAAAAATGAATTAGATACAGCTGCAACAAGTCCTTTGAGCAAGGGAGTAATAAAAAGCAGTATTCTGAGCAAGGAGAAACAATCTCATGGCACAGCCCGTTCCTCTGCCCTGTGCACACAGTGTTTGTGTGCTTGGAGGAGACAGCTTTTCGGAGAAGTACTTTGTATCTGCAAAATCTTCTAAAAGAGTTGAACATCATTGCCACTGCTCTTTCAAATATTTATTTTTTTTTTCAATATATACACCTTGAGGCAGCCACTGCTGTCATTCAGCTTGAATAAACATAAAATAATGGTACCAGAGATAATTAAACCCAAATCTTTCTCCGTACAGAAAGCAGGGTAGCAACAGTTGCAATTAAGCACAGCAGCAGCCTCAGGATTATTCTCCAAACCCCCCCCCCCTCCCCAACACGTCAGTTTGTATGATTCTGGTTTTAAATTCTTATTGTTCAAATGCAGTCTCTCACAATTTTTAGTGTAGTTATACTCAAATGCTGCTCTGAAGAAAGAATTACTATTTTGCTGTTGCACAAAAGGCAGAAGACACAGTGATTCCCTCCAGGTATCATGCTATTGAACTCCTGCATCCATGAATCTATGCCAGATCCTAAATATGCAAAATTTTTGGCCAAATCTATTTATGGGTGGGCCAGTCCTGCACCTAAATTCACCAAGGAGGAATCCTTAGCTCATGCAAAACCCAAGTAACTTCAGAAACTATCTGTAGCCCCTGGTAGGGAGAAAAACACATCCTTTGCCAGATGAGCACTACTTTTCATGAATTCCATTAGATAAGGCATTCTCTGCTAAAGCTGTCTGCCTTACAAAAACAAGTTGAAAGAATTTGACACAGGATTTAGGAGATGCCAGAATTAAAGCTAGTGGGCATAATCTTAATTTTCATCCTGCTCTGTATCCTCTAAAACAGAGCCTTATTGTGGCAGCACCTTTTACTTTCACTATCTCTTGTTCTTCAGCTCAGCCCTGAGCTCTACCCAGTGGCCTTCAGCACTTTGGTTTATTTTCCCTGTTCAATATGCAGGCCCATCAACACATAACATTATTCTTTACACCACAATATTCAAATCTTGCTCTGAAGACAGAATGGTTAATTTCTTGATTTCTTTCTACAGTGCCCACATCTATGGTATTTAAGAGCCTCAAGAGCATTAATCACATTCCCTTCTCACAACAAGCCGTGGAAGAGTTATTACCCTGCTCTTCTGATGAGAACTGAGACTGAGAGATCCAGCTAAAAGGATCTATCACTGGGTGCTTGCTCTGGGAAGCCTATTAGTTGGATTTTTTTTTTCAGTATACCAAGCTTTATAGCCATTTATATGTCTCAAGCACAGCTCCAATTGATTTCCCTGACAGACCTGGATGCTCAATAGATCTGCAAATCAAACTTTTGCCTCAAAGCGATCAAGAAAGGAAGGACACCAAAAATAGTGACCACCTGGAGGACATTTGGCTCAAAAGACTTAGTGGCACTGATCAGGAAGGATAAAGGCACAAGTACATTTAATTTTTTCAAGCACCTTAACCATGACCTCATCTTTTCACTCTTCACAGTCCCTGCTTCGTTTGTCATGCACCTTTCAATTTCTGCAATCAAAAGCACAGAGGTCCTCTGGACAAACAGCCTTCTACATCACCTCTATCCTCTGAGGAAAATGAGACACAATTGCTTTGGGGAAAATAGTATGTGATCACATAATTAAAGACTACATCATAATGCATATACACAAAGGAGGTTAATTAAAGTTGCCTGTGCATTTCTTAACTCCTAATTCCATTCTCTGTAATCATGCTGACTCCATAACCATAGCCATTTGAGTTTGGAGAGTAAATGACAGCTGCAGTAAATTTCCATTCTTTATGTGGCCCAGTCACTAAAAAGAAGAAGATTTTGCCAACGGCCTTTACAGATTTTGCTGACAGCAGAGTTATGCTGAGATTCAAGAATTAGAGATTCCATCCCATGTTCTACAGATGAGGATTCCCCTCCTGGAAAGGCCTTTTAGGCCCATGACTTCAGAATATTTCCCCCTCAGAGTGGTCCCCTCTAGCCTGTCACTTTGCCGGATAGGTCGAATAGCCCAGCTCCAGTCTCCTCACCCACCAACATCACATTCCAGCCAAGCTGCCGCTGCTAACAACCATCACTACAGGTTGATATTTTACAGCATCTGGAGGGAGCAGATATGTCCCTTCCAGCCCTGTGATATTCACCATGAGAAAAGGCAAGTTAAATAAAAATGAGTAAGCTAATAAAAAGGCCCTCCTGGTTAAAAGCTAAGTGATTACAGCTGCTATATCAGATTGCAAATGACAGAAGCATCTCGTAAAAGAGTCACCACATGCACACATACATCAAGAAAGCAAGCAGAAAGGCTGAGCTGTTTATAAATCTACCATAGAGAAAGGGATCCATGAGGGGATCAGTAACTCTGTTCACAGAGCTCTTAAGCTAATTCTTCCAGTCTCCAAAGGGCTGCATCAATTTTAATGACACAGCTATGATCCTCCCAAACCATGAGCATGATTTCAAGGAGGTTCTGATCAATGCAGTCTCCTCTTAGACTTCAAATACCTGCACACATACCTCCACATGCTGTCTGGCATGCATACAGCTTGAGATTGAAGGCTTCTGAGAAGCACCAAATAAGCAGACATAACACTGAAAAAACTTCTATCATGCTGCAAGGAGGGAAGAAATGGGAGAAATGAGGCTGTACTCTGTGCTTAGAGGAGAAACAGGAACACTGTTTTTTTCAAAATGGACTTTTACCAAAACAAATCAGGCAGGCACACACCAAATAAACCTGTATTTATGGCCACGTACAGATGTGGAAATTTCCCCCCTGTTGCTGACCCTGAGCAGTGCCACTGCCCGTCCTCACCGTGCACATCGCCCAAGCCCACGCTGCTCTCACCTGGTCACTGGGAAAACAGAAACTCCTGGTTCTCACATGACACATGGAAAGTGCTAACAGCAAGGCCTGGGAGATGAGACTTCTCTAAAGTCATTAAGGACTCCACAGGCTTCGCTTAGCTGGGGTGACTGACAGCACAGTCTGAAAGTCTACGATGCTCAAAGCTCTTTCTGAGAAGGTATCAAAAAAGGTGCAATTGCAAACTTCAAGAGTTACTTTCAAAAGTATTGCCCCTGAACTATCTCTTCAAAGTTTTCTTATTTAAAATTAGATCTTCCTGTTTCAAACCATTTTCTTTTGAATCTCAATCCATCCTGAAAATGAGCCTCGTCCAATTTCCACTACTAAATGCTGATTCTCATTATCACAACTCTCATTTGGATAACACACTACTACACATTACTGCACACTGACACATACAACACTGCTTTGAGTCAAAGTTCTTATTATTAACCTTAATGACCAAAAAGCCATGAATAGAAATAAGTCTGTGCTATATGCTAACAATCAAATGAGCAATGACCTGTAGAAAACTGCCAGAACTCCATCAAATGGAAATGCCTCATCTCTACTAATATCAAGTATGTTAAAGGAAAACAGGAATCAATGTGTTTTATCTTACACCTATATATGTCGATGCACACATGCATTCTCTTGCAGAATATGTACATACATGTTATATACATATATATGTTATATATATGTATATAATATATACATACATGTTATACACAGCTTTATATAATGTATATTATTATATACCAACTGTAAGAGTCTCTAAATCACATCTCCATGACACACTTCAGAGCTGAGGAGCTTTTGTCATTCTTATGTGACAAACAACTCAAGTGAAGAGTGCCCACTACAGAGTGCCCACATTTCACATGGGCCAGGACCATTTGTTCCAGGACAGTTCTTCTTGAGCTTCTGACAGAGGCGGCAAGAAACTTTGCCTCTGCCAAGCTGCCCTAAAGACTGCCCTTCCTTCTCCTGCAGGCTTCTAATTAATTTTTCAGCTCCTGTAACTAATGAAATAAGGTCCTGTGGGTAATCTGGCAGTCCTAACTCTCACCCTGAAAACCCTTTACCATCTCCTACCCTCCAGCTGGTTTTCATGGCCTGGACACAAACTTCCTTATTATGTAACTTTACATTGCCACTTACCCAGGGCACCTCTTCTCTGTATGCCACTGGGGCCGCTGCTTTTACTCCTGTTTGGATTTCATTAGCAGGAATCTGAGGCTAAAAGAGAAAGTTTTGCTTCCCAATATTATGACCTGCATCAGAAGGAGCCTTGATCCTTAGGAGAGCAATGGTAAAAGATGCTCTTGCTGGGCAGTGTCCATGCAGACAATTTTTACTGACAGGAACTTTTCTGAACTTCAAGGCTCTCTGACAAGATTGCAGTATTAACACAACTTTGACTGTTTTGAACAGATTTTTCAAGAGAATCTAACCATCTTTTCAAATTTTATCTATTTTTAATATGAGTAAAAAATGCTTTGTCAAACCTAATACAGAGAAAGAGATGATCAGGTTTTTTTGATGTTAAAAAAAAATTAAAAATATTACCCTGAGGCAGAAGAGCTGACAGGAAAGATTTCAGCTCAAACAATGAAATACTAGCAAAGTTGTAAAACCTTTGAAAATAGGAGCTTGTAATAAAAAATGTTAGGCAACTTTAATTACAGTTGTTTCTGCTTGAGTAGTTGCCTATAGTAACTCTCCTCTAATGCCATTTTCTTTATGAAAAGATAACTTTTTAAAAAATTCCAAAGTGAAATTTATACTAAAATATACATATCTAGGAAAAACTTTAAAAACAGAAGAAGAAAAAATTATCTTATATATAATTATACAAATAAGTATATAAATAAGATTTGTCTGTGTATCTAAATATATTTAAAAGCAAAATGAGGTATCAGTCTATGGAGAGGAATTTCTATAAAAAAGAAAAACCAGCCTGGATCCAAGAGAGTTAGGAAAATAAAACTAAATGCGTTAAATCACTGCCTTCATTTTTTGATTATATGATCCCATTCCTGTAAAGAGGAGAATCTGCCCCTCAGGACTCAGCTCTCAAAGGTGGGAATCTGTAAAGGTTCCAGCCTTTCTCTGTATCATTATTTTTCAGTTATATTTACCCTCTCAGTTGCCAGTACGGTCTCTAATGTGCAATAGTTAGAATCACAAAACCTGCATTGCAAAGGTTTGTATAAAAATTAATTAGCTTTCATCTCCAGAGAGTAGGGATCCTTCCAGGTCACCATGGAAGCCACTGGAGAAGCAACCACAGCTGCTCCAACACTGGAGCTCATTCCCCAGCTCCACTTTCCCCCCTCACCAGCATAATCAACTTTGGTGATAAAAAGGAATTGTTTCATCAACTCTTTTACAAGACTGACACAAGCAGCTCCATTCACTGCAACAACACTTCTAAAGCAGCAAGGAGCTCACATCAGAGGCTCAAGGAAATGATTTACATTAACTGAAAGAGAAGCAATCAGAAATAGCACAAATTACTTCACTATCGTTTAACAAGCAATGTTTGAATTCCATCCCACCAGAAACTGCAGTGCCAATCAAAGAAGATGCTCCCAGACTTCTGCTTCCAAGGAAGCGGGAGGCACCTTTCTATTGGCCATAACATCAGGAGAAACAGGTTTTAGAAGTGAATGAAGGACACATGACACACCAAACGTAGAGAAGAAATGTTCTGCAAGGACATGCCTCCCCCCACGACAGCACACACAATGCATTGTAACTCTGCAAACTGCAAGAGTGGCCAGTGTTTCTTACATCGTTCAGCTGCTTATTGCGGGCTGGGATGAGGGTACTGGTTAGTTGCTTATTCCCTGCCTTTAATGCTGCATCTCTTCTTGCTTGCTCAAGCAGAACTCTCGCTCGTTCTTTAAGTTCTTCCTGTCTTGACAACATACGTTGCTTAAAAATAAAGAAATATAATTAACAGCAAGGCAGCCTCAGGGTACTGAAGGTTTATACAGTAGTTAACAGCCAGCAGCCTTCCTATGCAATGAAGGTCAGGAGCCACATGAATTATGTCTTCATGAGGTGACAGAACATTCTGTAGAAATGAAAACATGATCAAAATGTAAAAAAAAAAAAAAAAAAAAAGTTGTAGGCCTTTACAATGTAAATTGGAGTTCTCTTCCTTCCCCTTAAAACTTAATTTCTATCAACATTTAATGTCTTTAAACTGCAACTGTGGAAAATACCCAAATGGCTTCATAGAAGCCATGTCAAACGTGCTGTGTTTACTTATTTACTTTAATATGTATGCAAATATAGCTACAACAAAAATGCTTTGTTGGCTACCTATATGGGTACCGCTCACTTATAACTTAAATTGAACACAAAGAAGCTGGGTACAAGGCAAAAAACCCTCCAAAAACATTTGCTTCTACTGAATTTATGAATATGCACAAGTCCCTTCTTCTTACAAAGGACTGAGCCTACTTCAAGAGCAGAAATAGCAAAAAGGGGTTCTGCACAGGCAACACAAGAACATGAGCAGCTCCCAGGCAGACACACTCCCAAGGGCTGGTTTCTTAGTCAAGGTCTACTATGAAGAGTGGGAAAATGCATCTCCAGGCCTTTACATGAGCCAGGGCTGGGACAGGTGATGCCTGCTGTGCTCCTGCAACAACCACGTGGAAATGGAGGTGGTTGACTCTAACCAACAATTGAGTGTAGGGAGCCTCACATCTGAGATTTTATTGCCATATGCAAATGTTCCAACAATGAACAACGAAGAACTGCCTTGAAAGCCAACTCCTGCTTTTTCTTGGCCTGTAACACCCTTGACCATGAAACTCTTCACAGAGAGCAAATCCTGTCTCCTCCTGCTCTTTTATTCTGTATGGGCCGAGCTGCTCCTTTCTCATCCAGTACACAAAGATGATGATGATGATGATGATGATGATGATGATAAGAAACCTCACAAGACTTCATTGATTAAAGGAAAGAAATGAGTTGACTCTGGAACCAATATTTGGCCACTACCACTCATCTATAGACTGCTTGTCTTAAAGATAAAATCATCTTTACGGTGCTTACTCAGAAAAAAATCCCACAAAAATATTTGAAGCAATTCATACTATCAGAAGACTGGATATAGTCTTTTCTTACCAGAGCTAATGGCACAAAGCCCAAACTCAAGAAAACTCTTCACAAGGGTAAAATTATAAGCTTGCTTTGGCATTTTCATAAGTGGAGGTGTTAACACGTTTTACATATTTTTATGATGACATGAATTATTGATAATACTCAGCATATATATAATGTTCAACTTCCATTCTCACAAAAAATCTGCAAGGTAGGTGGGCATACACTGTTATCTTTATAGAAAGGAAAATGATATGGTGGTGAAGTAACATGCCTTAGGCCACTCAATGGAAAGCAGATTAATTTAATGCAGTCTGGAGTTTCTACCTCACCATCCTGGCTATGTTCATGAGACTCTGTGGTTTTCCAGACAAGATTCTGAATTATCTTTAGTAAATTTTAAGGTAGTCAAAGCTTTACATTTCCTAATGAATTGATATCTATTTCCAGTTTTTGCTTCAGTATGCAACACTCAGAGGAAATGAATTGCAACAGACAGCAGCAAAAGCTTTGGAGCCATCTTTGAGATAGTGAGAACACAAATTTCTTTAATTGGAGAGAGATTGGAAAGATCAACAGTGGGACAATTTCTGTAAATTAGTTTTTCATGTAATGATTATTTTTCAGCACCACCTACTTCTCAGGCAAAATATTTACAGCCCAAAAATAAAAATACACTGCTGACCTCACCGTTTATGCCGAAGATTTGGTGTAAATTATAAACACAGAGAAAGAACTTGAACAGCACCTCCATGCTAATTCACAGACGCAAATGTCTTACCTGGGATGTTTTTGCAGTTTGATCTGCATGATTTAAAGCTGCTCTGGCATCATTGTCAGAATCAGATTCTGTTTGCCTTGGAGAAGCATGTGGCTTCTTTGCAAGATCTGTATCCATATTATAGGAGTATCCAGGCTTAGAAGTAGGAGATAAACTTGGTTTTGTGACAGGTGAACTGGGATCTGCTCTTGTGCTCTCTGTGGATGCTATACATCCCAGCTTTTCTTGCTCCGAGAAAGCAGGGGTACTGTCTAAGCTCTGGTGTCTCTTCTTGTTGTTATCTTCACAAGCAACTGTGGGAGACATATCCTCTTTTTGATCACTGACATGTGCTAAGTCACTGAAGTCTAAAGTGTCAGTTATCAGCAATTTCTTCCTTCCCAACACAGGCTGCACTTGTGCTGTGTCTGTACTGCTACACTTCCCAATTTCTTCAGACGCGGAAGTCCTTCCAGAGCTCTGCTGGGATTTCTGTGGATCCGTGTCACTTCGAGTCCTGCGTGAAGAAGGGGAAGCTGTGCTTGGGCTTAAGTGGTCATCAGGAGTCTGATGCTCGCTCTCAGATTCGCCGACGCCGCTGTCGTTGACGAACACGGAGTCGTCCTGCGAGGCGAAGTCAGCCAAAGCGCTGTCCGGCGCCTGCAGCTCGGGCTCCCGCTTCAGGTCGCTCAGCTCCGCGTAGAACTTCTCCTGGTCCACAGAACTGTTTGTGTCTGTTTCGTAGTTCCCCACCTTGTAGGTGCTCTTACTGCTGTTCTCCTCTATCTGCACCACGTTCAGCTCCTGGCCGCAGAAATGTGCCCTTATCTGATAGAGATAGGTCATAACAGTCAGTTTGTCGGGGATGGCTAACAGAACCATGTCCGAAGGCTCCAGCAAGCGCGATATTCCCAAGCTGGCGAACCCGTCGTAAGCCTTTAAAGACAGACAAAATAAAGATCACAGAGTGGCAGTTTCTTACCCATCATAACATCTCAAGAATGCAAGTGGAAGTTTCAGTCAAAATAAGCAAACCTAAAACATATCCAATATTATAGGGAGAACATGGCTCTTACTCTATTACTTATTATTCTTTTGGCTTCATTATAGTCATTATTACTTTTTGGTGCACCATCTGACATCCAGCTCATTGATTTGTCCTGATGGCTTCTGCATATGTCCCGGGACATCTTCATAGCAAAGCAAACTGAGAGAATGTAACCAGCAAAAACACTCAAATGGCATTGTTTTAAATATTTTTTAAATACTTCAATGCCATACTATACTAAAATCTTTTGTTACTCGAAATTGTGACACTTCTATGACTAAACAGCTATTCATGAAACTGCACCTTGAAAGCCCTTCTTTTTGCACTAGGAAAACCTACCAATATCTTAAATGGTTCCCACTCAAGTAGCAGGAAACAAGCAAACAAAAAAGTCTAAGAGCTGGGCCAGAAAAAAAAAGGAACTCAGGATGGCTTTTTAAGATAAGGAACAAAGATATAAGAAACATGACACTAATCCATCTTGAGCTTTATCATTGATGATCAACCTTCTGCCTTCTATTGGTCATGTAATTGCAGTGATTCCTGCTGATGAAAAACTATGTCCAGATAGTCAAAAGGAACACCACCACAGATTACCTGACACTAGACATAAATCACATTAATCCATCAAGCAAATGCATTTTAAAAACATTTGTTGATGGCAAATTTATAAGAAAGAGAGAGTGAAAATCATTCCCATTTCACTTTACTTTCTAAAACCTGAACAGTTGCAAGCCTCTCACTTTGTGAGGCCACACTGCCTTCTTTTCCTGCTGGCCCTTTAAGTGAGTGGGCTTGGTGCATCAGGTTTTTCTAGTTTTGAAGAATTAAAGCCGTTTCTCAATTTACAATTAATTATTACTATCCTGGATTAACCTTGGAAGACAATATTGTGTTTCAAGGAAGTCTTTAAAAGGCCTCCTGTTAGCGTAGATGCACTCAGTTAAAGCATGCGGGCTTCTCCTCCCCCAGGAATCCTGCAGTTCCTTTTCACCATCTCCTGAAGGGGCTTACAATGTTCACAGTAGATCCTACACTATATTTTGAACAAAAGCAGATGCTAAATTTAAGACACGGATGAGAAAACTGTCCTTTCACAAGGAAACAGTAACACACATCACTGGCTTAAACTCTTGAACTTTACATTTTTTTCCTTAATTTCTTTAGTTTAAAAAGAATAGAGAAAAAAATTAAAACAATTATTAATCCTCTAAAACAATTTTTAATCCTCTTGGTTTTCATACTACTAAGTATTCAACAGTGAGACAGAATGTGGGGCTGGGCTGGCCTGCTCCTGGCAGACCCAGATATTTTGTTTGCTCTGAGAAAAAGAGGCTCTCTCCTCCTTGCAGTGTCATTCCCTGCTTGGTGGTCCAATAGTTTTCGTTTCAGCTACTTTTCAAACTCTGCTTCCAAAAGCTGGAATTTAACTTCCTGAAATTTTGCATGCCTCCCCTCATGCTCAGGTATAACTTTCCAAAGCACTTTAGGTGAAGTGATTTTTGTATCATTATAACAAATGAATCCCAGAGTTTATCTAGACATAGAAATGGTATGAATAATTTATTTTTAAGCTCTGCTGGGGCTCTCCCCATGCAAAAGAATTTGGCCTAAAATCATTCCTGGTATTTGGTGCAGTATTTCTTGGGAAGGTTTATTATGATGAGAGACTGTTGTGGCATTTATAAATACCATAACTAGAGATGTGCTTAGATATAGGAGCAGCAGTGGCAAACATGGCTGATGTATTTATGATACAAAACTCCAGATGGAGCAGAACAGCAGCAAAATGATAGGTGGGAGAAAATGGCAGCAGCTTGGATAGTAGAAGAGGGACAGGTGTCATTTACAGCATCTTGGGAAACAGAGCTGGAGGAGCAGGATCAAGCTGACTGTGGAGGAGAGGGAGACAAGATGGGTGGAACTGAACAGACATGAGGAGCACAGAGGAGCTAAGAGAGAGCAGTGCTGGGATTTGGGTGGCAGCCTAAGGCATGGCAGACCCCAGGAATGATGGATGCTCATAGGACAGCAGAAACCAGGCTGGGCAGGAGCACACAGCGAGCCACCCGTGTTGTCTGGGGACTAAAGGCAATGCCAGGATGTGCTGTTTGCTAAGTGGGTCAGTGCTGATTCAGTGGCATAAATAACTTGTTACCCCACACTGCAGGTAGTGGGAGTCACCATCTGAAGAATGACAGGACTTAAGGACAGGCACAGCAGCCAGGGCAGCCAAAGCCCATAGACATACCTTGACCTAAACTCCTTTTATACTCTCAATTTCTTATTTATATGCTAATAAAACTAAATTCCATGAGTATCTCCCAGGGTCTATAAAATGAAGACAGTGTGTGAGGACAGTGTTTCAGGTCTCAGGAAAGGCACTTGCTTAGAAGTAACCCTACAGCAGGATTGAATTTGGAATGATGGATATTCTCAGTACAGCTGCAATCACTTTTTGTTGGCTGCTCAGTGCTTCTGGTGACGCCTGGGATTAAACACAGTTATTTCCTGCTGATGCCTGACACCTATTCCCGATCCCCTCTCATTCTCATCCACATTTTTGCTTCTCTCCTTTCAAAGTACACTAGATATGTAGATTGGCATGCCCATGTTCTACAGACAGTAGCTCTAGAAATAGCAATTGTATGTTATACATGTGTCCATAAGCACTGTGTGATGGGTTGTCCTTCACAACTAGAAAAGCTGGGAGTTTCCTGGTATTCCAGCATATTTATAAATGCATCATATTCCTAATTAGTTTGTTATATGGTAAAAACAGAGTAAATTTTCCATGTCAAATTATTTTTGTCAAATAGAAGCATAACTCAGCCTCAATTTTTGCAAATATTTACTACTCTGCATGCTTAACTCTGCTTGAACTTTATCCTACTGATGCCAACAAGCATCTCCTACACATGCAATTAGATATGTTCTTATGACTTTGTGGAATTAAATTGCAGAGGTGAGCATGAACACCTATTATAAAAACATTAACTTCATTTTCAATGTAAGGAATATTTTCCTTTTTGACTCAATACTACCCCTGTAAGTCTGAATTCTTCTATTTAAATGTATAATATAAAATAATTAATTTTAAAAATGGAATATTTTATTAAGATGATCACTCAAGTTCAAACATATTGAAGAATTTGTTAGAAATGGCTAAGAACTGGGGAGCATCATAAAAATTGAAAGTGCCAATTGAACACCCAAAAGATATACTCACATGATAAATGAACCAAGCTTCTCTAAACAATTACTAAAACCAGAAATTCATTATTAGCACCATACTGTTGTGTTCTACTTCTCATTCCTTCATCTTGTCAAAGATCCAGCCCAAGTTTTGTTTAGTAGCTTATATTTTTTAAGTTCAGGACATGTTATGAGCAGCACAAAAATATTTCTAATGTTGATAAGGAACTGTAGTGCCAGTATGCTGTAATTTTAATACATTTTCCACTAATTTAAATTTTATTATTATTTAATAATAATCAAATGGATATATTAAATCAAATTAGCTATTTAACATTACTAGGAAGGCAATATGGATAGTTAGCTATATCTGAGATTTAAGCAGAAGCACAACTCTTTAGACCAGCTGGGAAAGTATCCCTGTAATGTTTGTAATTTTCTCAAAGATAATCCTGGTTTCTCTTTTGTTCCTGATAGAAATTTGAATTTCCAATGTGCACCAAAAATACCTTCCAATTCAGACTCATGCCAATGTAGTAGTTGTTTGGGATTTTTGAAATATATGTATAAGCAGGACACTAAGCCTATTTATCTATCTCCCAATGAAGTATTTTTCTTTTTTTTTAAATTCACTGACAAGCTGATTGACAGACATCAATTGGGATCCATCAGCACAAGCACCACAGGCAGTATTCCAATCATTTCCCAGCTCTGTAACACACTGACATATTGGCCAAGATCAGATGTCACAGGTAAATACCCTTTTTTATTCAGCATCAGTGGCAGCATCCAATTGGCAAGTGGTTGGTGTGTGTTATAAAGAACCTCTGATGACATGCCTTTTTTAAGAGGGCATTTCCATCCCTAATTATACACAGTGTTTGCACTGAAATATTTGTTAAGAAATCTTAAGATTTCCTCTTTTTTCAAAAATTAAAATACAAACAAGGTCACGCACTTCTAAAATATACACTCTTATGGGTTAACCTTTAATCTACAGTTTTCCTTTTGGGGAGAGGGAAAGACAGAAAAACATTAAAAAAAAAAAGAGCTGCTTCAGACAAAGAAAATCATCCTATTCATCCAAAGATGTTACTTTAATTGGTTAGGAGGAATCATTGTCAAATGTGTTACATATCTGCATGGAATTTCTAGGCAGCCATTGTTGGCAGTGCTGCATTCACTCCAACCAAGGGCACATGGGGTTATCTGGCAGAACTGTGTGAGACCAGGAAATAAATCTGCAGGAAGCAACTGAGATACTCAGTGTAGCTGTCAGGCAAAGGCTGGCAAAGTGATGAAAGAAAAAAACTGCACAATAACAACAATCACTATTTCTTCAATTCTGGGAACTATATCCTGTTAGAGACAGGCTAAAAAGTTCACTGTTTGCCATCTCAGTTTCACAAAGAAAAGATGACTGGTCATACTGCTAACATTTTTAATTAATAATCTATTCTTTCTTTTTTATAATCCATCTTAATTAGGCCAGACGCTCAACAAAACTTGAAGTACAAAAACATATGGTCACAGAAAATACTGTGATGCCACAGATAATCCACTTAGGTCATTATAAATCCTCCTATTATTATGAAAAAATATCATCAGTCAAATACTCATTAGATAGGAGCAGGTCAGAGATATTTCATTATTTATAATACTTAAGTACTAAATTAAAGACAAGTAACTCCCTGTCTAACACATAAGTGTGCAGGCACATTAAAATATAAACAAAATGAATTTTAATAAAGCACTTTCAGAAATTCCAGGTAAGTAAATAATACTAGATTGTAGATAGCTTTGCTATATAATATTGAGCTTGGTAATTTATTCAAAGTATATTTTTACACCTTCATCCCAGTTAAATTTAGTGCCTTTTAAAGCAGTATAAAAATAAAATCACAGCTTTAAGGAGACAGATACTTAAAACAATTTTCAGATGATCTTCAGGAACAATTTTATTATCAGTGACTCACATGAAAATTGTAATTTCTAAACATGTCCCTAGGGCCCAACTGAAGCTTGTAAAATATCTAAAATAGTGAGCAGAAATAAACGGTCTTCCAGTGATCCCCAAACTGAATTCCTGCTTCTTCCAGAGAAACTTTTTACATCTTGCACCTACAAAGAGTGGTTTAAAACAGTTGCACAGCACAAGGCTATTAACTATTTTGCTAGCATTTAATTTATTTGTAAAGTAATATCTCAACACCTTTTATCCTAAACCTCCCATGTTATGCACACTACTTCATTCAGCTGATGCAGTGTAAGAGTAGGTGTAAAATACCATCTTTAAAAATATAACAATCACCATCAAAGCAACATCAACCGTGCCCAGCTCCCAGAGCCTTGTTAAAGCAAGAGAAGCCTTGTGTGCCACAGTCCAAGAGCAGTTACATTTTTCATTCTTTTAATTACGTGGCTGATTGGAAAAACCAGAGCAGTGCTCACAGAAGGCTGGCCAGGCCCCTCCTCTGCTCTCACAGTTAATGTAGGCCATACAAATATTAAACTCTAATGGCAGCCTTGCACTTGTTGTGAATGTTAAAACCATGACAAACCCGAGTCAATAACACATCCGATTTGAACCGCGGGAGGCTGGATACCTTCTGTGAGCCACAGTTATGACCTTACAAAACAACCACACTTTCCCAAAATTAATAAAAACCTGCAGTGAAGTCAAAATTGAGGCTACGGTTTTGTTTTTTGGTTTTGTTTTTTTGCCTGGCAGTTCTTACCTTTTTGTTGTTCTCTTTAATATCTTGAGGATTCAGGGACTTGTAGTCACTGAGGGGGAAAATGGCACAGTGGGTATATACAGTATTTGATAAAAGCAGCAGTTTTAAAACAAACTAAATCTAAAAATTTGACATACAATAATATCATACAGTAACTAGCAATTTCACAGCAATTCAATCAACAAAACTAATAGTGTGGAAAATTAAAGGAATAAATAAATAAATAAATAAACACCGATTACATGTTTCATTGCCTGAAGCTCTCCATCTAAAAAAGAAGTTAAGGCAGAGACTAGAGGCCAGCCTTGACAACCAAATTTACCAGGAGGTAATCCGTCCTTGTCAGCATACAAAGAGCTTATTCCTCTCATCTCATTTCAACACTGGCGCAATTCTCATAATCATCTTGAAGTCAGTTCTTTGTATAAGATTAAGAAGAAGAAAAACAAATCACAGAGAGAGGAGAAATAATTGTTTATGCAACAAGGGAGAGCAAAGAGGTCACAAAGTTTGAGCATTCATAAACCTGGTTTCTTAGAAAGGACGGTTCCCTGCTTGAAAGCAAAGGGTAAAAACAGTTCAGCGCCTAAAACACACTGGTATTTGATTTTCAAGTTTTAAAATTGTTTGGTATTCTATGAGAGTTAGCTTATGCAGGCAAAGAGTATACAACTTACATTAGGTCTGGTCTAAAGTGATGTAATATTGCACAAAAGGATAAACCGTTTCTCCACGACGTGGTGAAATTGGTGATTTTCACTCCCCTATAGTTTTTTGTAACTTCTTTGCACCACACGAGCAATGACTGACTAGCGTTTGGCTTTCTCCCCAAAACAGGACTTGGTATTTGGCTTGGCTGGAAAGGAGAAAAAAAAAAAAGAAATGAAAAAGAGAGAAGATAAAAGAATTTAATGGAAGATGAGAATTAACATTAATTGACCTAACTAGATGATCTGTATCCTTTGATGTGAGTTTAGGTCCTTCACAGCTGTCAGTTTACAATGACTGTAACTTGCAAAAGACACAAATCGCGAGTTATTATCTACAGTTGTTGCCCTAGGCACTTGTCTCCCAAGGATGCAGATAGACAGGATTCCAGATCGACACAGGGGAAGAGGCCAAGAATTGTACCAGTGGAAACACCCGTGCTGAAACATGGCACAGCCCTGCACAGCCCGTGACACACAGCCTTGAAAACATTTCCCAAAATGCAGCCATGGAAAAGCATCCCCACGAGCCCTTTCACAATCAAAAGTCACGACACAGGATTGATGAATTCCTCAGGTACAGGCTCCAGAGGACAGCTTTTGGTGCTCTTTCAGTGCCAGTGAGCAATTGCATAAAGGTAATTATGGCACCGTGTTTTTGAACAGCCACTTCCAACTGTACCCGAAGAGCTGCCTCTTTCAGCTTTTCTATCTGGAAAAGGAATTTCGGATGAAATCTGCTATCAGAGGGTGGTTTGTAACGAGTGTCATTAGCTAACAACCATTAGATCATCATTAGCTAATAACGACAATTTCCAGAAAAGTTATTTTGATCCTTTTAGTAACATTTTTGTGGGCATAAACCAAGAAATAAAATAGAACACCTCAGGCATCTGGCATTTGTCAGATCATCCACTGCTCCCCAAAATCAGCATACTGATTGCAGCAGCTGTTTTCAAGACATATACATTTACTTCCCTAGAAAAATACTGTCACTTTAAAAACTTCTTAGATCTAATCAAACAGGCAGAATTGGTCTGATGCAAATCCTACATTTGAATTACGGGGAAAGAACTGAGATCCCCTATTCTTTCAATGTAATATCATTTAAAGCACATATACAAAACAAACAAGCTCTTGATGCACTTTAGAGCTAGAGAGTCCCCAAATTAAGACAAATTAAGAGCAAGTAATTTACTATATCACAGCCACTTTATGGTCAAATGGATTTACTTGTTATTGTCTATTTGTGAAAGACCAACGATGCCCCCCCTTGACTGAAGCCTGTCAGTGCTCAGCAATTAGCTGCTATCAACTCATTTGTTTTCACTGCTTCTGGAGAAAAAAAAAAAGTGCACAGAGCCGGGGAAGTAATTTTTCATTTACTGTCAAATCAGCCCCAAAAAGCTGTTGCATAAACACACTACCTCCTCACCAGACAGAAGCACTGCTAACTCATTTACAAAGTGCAAAAGGTATACCTTGCTGAGGTTTTTTTTTTTTAACACCACATCATATGTACAAAATAACTTGTTAGAAAGTGCTTACGTTTTGTAATCCTGTCAACAATTCAAATCAGCATGAACAAATCCATTAACGACGAGACAAATATCTCCAAATACACTGAATTAACAGCTTTAACAGGGATATACAAAATAGGGAAGGAAAAGCAGCAATAAATTATAAACTTTACCACGCACAAGATTTTAATCAGAGAAACAAAGATCACATAGGAGCTGCTAGACTGTTACTCCAGAATTAATTCAGTGAAGTAATTAAGATGGTGTTTTTCTCTTGTTTTCTTTACAACTTGAAGCAAAACCCAGTAACTAATCATTGACCTCAAATGTAAGGTGTTATGTTACTTAAAATATATTTGCTATTATAAGTTATATACATGGAAATAGCACTACTGAGAGAAAAAAAGTAAAATAGCATTATCAAATAGTGGAATGGTGATATTTTAACAAATTATTAATGCAAAAAGCTACTTCTTCAAATCATAGAGCACTACTTACCAGACATAATAAATGTTAATTATAAAGGCTTAATACTTGTTGCCGAAACTCTCAACAAAAATGGTAAATTTTCCAGTCACCATGTAAACGCTTTCTAGTTAACACTGAAATTGCCTTAGGCAATATTGCCATTTAAATTACTTTAATTACTTATCTAACAAACTGAAGATGTAACTGAATTTAAAAAGCAGGTTTTACACAAGGAAAGACAAAGGTATTAAACCAATAAATTAAGCCAAATTTCATTCATTAAATTTCATTTAAAAATTTATTCTAAAATTATCAAATGTTGAAAAAGACTGACTGCAATTCCTTGAAAATCTGGAGAATTTTTCTGTGTTTGTCTTTCCACTTATGTTAGATTTTCTAAAAGCACTTTTTCCAGAATAGAGAAGATTTAAGACGTACATAATGTGCATAACACGCACAATTTTCTCTTCTCTTACCCGATAAAGCAGAAATTGTATAAGGTTTTCTTTCCACGCTTATTAGCCCATGTTTTTTTGATAAAGGTGAAGTTAATACCATGACAATGTTATGCTCCTAATCACCACCTGCGTCAAAGCTTTCATTATTTAATCTATGATAAAAGCATTCAACTCCAGACACAATGGAAATACAGAAGTAAAGGCAGAACTGTATGTGAGCACTTGACATGCCTTCAGAGGACTTTACAAATGTTAGTTTTAGTTTCTTTTTCATGTGTGCGTGAAAAATCATTATGCAAAACATTTTCTTTCAATATTTGTATGTTGGACATATTAATTACTGGCTTGGTTCAAACACAATTACTGCCAGGTGCCTATTTCTAGCATGTAGTTGCTCTACACGATTGGTAGCAACTAATCAGATGAAATGAAAATTTAATAACCTTTTTCTTACATCATTCTTTTCAGCACTGACTACACAATTCTTCTAAACGACACAGCAGTCATGACTTGCCTTTTTGAGCTCAAAAGCCAAAGTCCCTGCGAACTCGGCTGGAAATGCCACTAAAAAGCCCAAGGTATCCACACCACATTGCCAGAGCTGCTCACAGATCAACAGGTTATGGAATCCAACACAACTGGCTTCTGTCCAGCTGTGGAGCAACCGCACGGCGAGCGCGGAGGTTCCAGAGCTGGTCCCTCACGGGGTAGCTCAGATCTAAACGCAGCATCATGAGGATGGATTTATCAGCTGGAGTCAGCACCGGCTTCGGGATATCTTCGTTTCACACTCAACAAAAGCACTGAAGTCTCTATTCTTCTTTTTACACATTCTGGAAGCTCAGTTGATATGTTTTATAGTGTATGCATTTTTCCTCTTGGGAGATTATCCCATCAGACCATTACTCTATGCTAACAAGAGGACAATAGTTTCAAGTATTAGGCTGCATATCCACACTTAAAAATATTCAAACAGTTGTTTTTGCTGCTGTGAGGAACCCAGCACCAGGCACAGTGATGGCTCACAGAGCAAGGGTTGAGCTGCTGTCTCTGACACACAGCCCAACACTCAGGAGAAGAAAATCAAGACTGGAACTGTGATGAGAACATGGGGCTATGGGACTGTGACACAGCCAGGATGAAGACTGTACGGGCTCAGTCTGAGGACCTCAAGGGCTTGTAGACAGGTTGCATGGGGGTAAAGGTGTTTAAAGAAAGCAGGAGTGTTGAAGCCCAGAAGAGAAAGATGCTGAGAGGAGTAAGGGAAAAAAAATGTAATCTAGGTGGAAGACTTAACTGGTTTGAGTTTTATATTAATGAGCACAACTCCTAGAAGAGGAAAGGAGCTGAGACAACCACCCAGGACTGGTAATTAACTGCAGGAGAGGAAGCTCAGATTGAGATAGAGCTGAAAGTCAGAATAGGGAAGACCTACAAACAATGAACAAGCAAGTTTTTTTCCCTCAAGAGGCAAGTACAGACACTGGCCTCTAACTTATTTGACTGAGCAAAATAAAAGGGATTTTCCCATACCCCTATCAAAACCACGACGCTGTCTGGGCTCACTGAAAATTGTGCAACCATTAAAATGCAAGGTAAGGTAAATGAAAGTAAGGCACAAGTAGATGAGTGAAAATGTGCAGCATGTGGCTGAATGTAGAAGAAGACCAGGAAACTCAGCTGAGCTGAACAGTCTGAAAAGCTGTATAAAGGTGCAATAGAAACAAGACACCAAATACATTTCAGTCAAACAGGTAAGTTTACATCCTCAAAATGATATACTAAAATTTTGTTTTTTAAACAACACAGGACTTCACCCATAGGAATGTCCCATTAGCCTGGGAGTATTAGAATTTGAATATGGCTCATTTAATAGAATTTATGCCTTTGCAAGGTCTGTTGTATGTGTCCAACATGCATTCAGTTTTGTTTATTCCAGGCCGTGGAACATTCTGGGTGTAAGCAAAAAAGTGGTATCAGGAATTTCAAATACAATATGGAAACAGTCTGCAAAGATAGAGTGGAACAGCTTTCTGTTTTATTCCAAAAATGGAGAAAATATCCTCATGACCCAGTTGTGCTGAGATGTTCTTTACTTAGGGTAGTTAGGTATTTTTTACATAGCAGGTCACCGTAAGATTACAATTTAGTGACACATCAAAGTACAAGTGGCATTGCTCTTTGCTTCTAGTAAGGGAAGATCATGCATGTATTAGAAAATACACATTTCCTAGAAAGAAGTGTTAGTTCTGCTATTCTGTTACTCTGATAAACAAATTTATCAGTTTAGGAGTACATTCTTTAACTTTGTGTTCTCTATTTGCATGGTGCAAAATGTCCCTGGTTCCTACTGTCCCTAAAAATGAACCAGATATGAAAACCCAGCTGCTGGACACAAGTTACACTGAATTTATTTCCTATATATGATTAATAATGAACATTTAGGTAATCTCCAGGTTTCATCAGCAGCAGACATCTTAAAACTTTGCCTTCTTCGCTCTTCTGATTGTGCCTACAGCTAATGTGGATATGCAATAAAATACAAACTTTTATCTCAAAAGCCTTAGGCATAAGCTTTAAATTACTTATCATTTTACAGGTTTAATTTTGGCACAACCAAACTAGCCCATGTTCCATCACAACCCAACACTTAGACATCTGCCTGAGCTGACACAATGCTCTCATGTTTGAATGTGGCAGAGTGAAGAGGAAGGTGAAATCCTTGGGACACACCTCAAGTTAGCAGTTGGTCAAGTAGGTCTGATTATTTCATGCAAAAGCGTTTTCAGTTGCCTGTTATATATTTTGATGGCCAGGAGTCTGGAAAGAGTTTTTCCAAACATACCTGGGCAAAAAAAGGAAAGCAAGCCTGCAGATGGCTGCCTCTGGTTACTTTTACTCTGAGCATGGGGGAAGTGGTCTGGTAGAAAATTACAGTGTGCCATCATACAACTGAAATGTGCACATGTATATAACCTTCAGGCATCCAGTGCACAAAGATGGGAGAGACTGCAGTAACAAAGGCTACTGCTAAGTATTTAATTTTGTAACTTTTGTAATTATCTGGTAGCCTCCTTTTGCTTTTTACTTTGTCTAGTAATGAAGTAACATTTTCTTAGCTGAGTCTTTTAGGGTTTTGCTTTGGTTTTCATTGTCAGGGATTAAAAGGATGAAAGAAGCCAAGAATTCAGAACTAAACTCTAAACCTTCAGAACCAAAATTCACAACACATCAACTGCTGGACAATTGCCTCGTTTGCGCAACAGGACACAGGGCTGTCTGCTCATGGCAATCAATTAAGAGCAAGGCAGACGATTTATTTCCAGATGACAACCTCCCCCGTGGATGTTCTTAGCAGAGAAGAACAGGACTGCACAGGAGTGTGGGCAGCTACCTCACCAGGCTGAGAAGCCCTAAATTTATTAGCTAATCGCAAGGAGAAGATTATGTTAATGAACTGGTTAAAGGGAAACAAATCTGAGACAACATAATGAATTGGTTACTTATGCGGAAGTAATTTCACCTGATGGTCAGTACAGCCAGGAAAAAAGTTCCAGTGATCTCCTTCTCAGACTGAACTATTAAAAAGGGATTGGCCGAGGCTCACCTAGCTTCTCTTCCCTGAGGTCGCATAATCTTTGTCTTGAGCGCCGTGTTTTCAATTAAAAATCTCAAGGAAAGGTATGGAACTCATACCATTAAGCAGAAGCGAACACGGAGCTCCGACTCTGATGATTACACGTATTTATAATGTAACAGTATGAACAGATGACATGCAGGGATGGGGCCTCATTTTTCTGCTCTCAGAAGACAGGCAGTTTCCTTGTGTCCACCTTCCTTCCTCCAGTTGTCCTGGTGGCATGTGGGCTGAACGCTCTGCTCTCATGTAATCTGTGCTGGAAGCCCAGATGAGCTACCAGGATGCTGCTGGTTCACAATCCCTGGCTCTCTGCCACGATGGGAACGTTCAGGGTTTTGGGCAGGTTGCCAGAATTAAGCAACTTAAACCACAGATGAGGAATAGCAATTTTCAAAGCTTTTAACTTTGTTAAATGTGAACTGAACTAGCAAAACGCACCTCCCTGGGCCCAAGGCTATCTCTGCCACATTTCAAAGGCCTGCAGCAAACAATGGAAGTGTTAGAGCTTGTCAGAAAAGGTCACAAGAATCTCTTCTAAAAGAAAGCACAAGGCAAACTAAAAATGAGAGTCACTGCCAATTCTTCCTAAAAACAGTGAACTCTTGTTGCTTTTGCAGGAATTTCTTTTGACAGAGCCATTAAATAAACACAAGTCATTATCCCACTCCTCTGAACATTTCAACAGACACAGTTTTTTCAGGCAACCTTCTGATGTTGGCTCATTAAAGGTGACATTGCTCAAAACTTTAGTTACCTATTTTGTAAATCTACTGCATCGTTTATATTAATGCCCACCCATAGGCAGATTTATGGAAGCATTCGCCTTTACCTATGAGAAATCTTTGTTTGAAATACTTGAGAACATAACACAGATGCCAGATTTGTGCAGGTATTGCAGTAACAAAGGAAAACAATCTCTGTTTGGGTGTGCTCAGAGCACTCAGTATTTTTAAGCCTGGTATTGATGTCACAGTACCTCTGAAGGCCATAATACACCTCTTGGCTGACAGTGGAAATAAAATCAGTATATTTTACAATCCTGCATGAGGTGCTGGTACCCATGAGCTGGCACCAGGCATAAAGATGGATATTTTTAAAGTTCCTGAGGACAGCAAGAGATAAGTGAGAATTTAATGGAAACAAGTTTTTGCCTTGATAAACTACTGCATCGGCAGCTGACTCTATGTAAACAATCACGAGATGGAGATTAACAAAAGCATTGCTTCCCTCCTCAGTGCTAAGGAGAAGCTGTCCATAGATGATGGGGAGACATCTGAAATGCTCAGTACTTTTTTTCTACATCTGTCTTTATTCTACAAATCAGATGGAAGTTGGAGACTTGCATTACTCATACAGGCACAGAAAGGTCAGATTTCAGCCCCATGTGGAAAGAGCTTAGATAAACCAGAAGCTTTCAGATTAGCTGAACACATTTAATATAATCCTAAAGTCCTGGAAGAACCAAGATGAAACAATATCCGAAATGAATAGTTGGTTTGGAAACTTGAACATAGGGGAGAATATTAGAAATGTAGGAAAAGACTACATTTCCTTCTAGTCTAAATGCATAAGGAAAAGGACAAACAGCAAGAATACAGACAAGCAAATGAAAAAGAGGTGGAACAAATAATTAAGGACCTCCTTAGCATATGAAAGTTAAAAGAAAACAAGCAACAAACATTAATTTGTCATCAACAAATCATGACTAGCACTCCAAGTTCCTTCTACAAGAGGGAAGCAGGGAGTAGAGAAGCATCAAATAACAGATTACAGATGTAGCTGAGCTCTTTTAATTGTCTTTCAAGATGCTCTCATAAGGAAGCATGGAAAACAGAGCCTTAATGAGACTCGTAAGTGCAAAACAGGCTGAAAAACTATACCCAAGACTAGTTTTAAGTGACTTGGAATTATGCATTGAAAGGGGTTCTTCAAGAGTATTTCTTAGGTTCAGTGAAAGTCTGAATTAGGAAGGTGAACGATACCTTGGACGAGAAGCTGAGATGGACATCAAATGCACTAGAAGAACTCCAATCACATAAAAAGGAGTTCTGAAAAAAGCAGTATGAAATTCAATAGCTACAAATGAAACATAGGAAACATTTACATAAATTCAGGATAAGGAAGAACTGGTTAGGTAACAGCTCTTCACAAAAGGATATGGGGGAAACAGTCTATTCAAGCTGAACATTAAGTCAACAACATCAGGTTGTTGTGAAAAAGACAAACATTGTACTGAGATGTACAGACAGGAATAAAGCTTGCAAGATCAAGACTGCCTCTCTCACTCCACTTAGCATCGACAAAACCACATCAAAAATTTTACATTCAGCTTTTCCTGATGCAGAGTGTAAAGAAGATGAGCCCAAAGAAAACTGGGCGGGGGGGGAAATCATAAAGAAAGCTGAAGCACATTTAGGCTGTTTATGGTATGAACAAACTATAGAGGAAAGTAACATGGTAAATCATCAAGCATGTAAAATTCCAAAGAAGAAAGCAAACCCTTTGACCCCCACACCAGTGTTTACCAAAACAAAGTTACAGGCTTTAGTTGCTAGAGGTCAGACATCAGGAACAATCTATAATGCAGAATAATGAAAACTAAGTACTCAAGACTGCCTGGGAAGGCCATGGATGCTTCGTTACTGTTTAACAACACACTGCAGGAATCTTTCCTTTTGTAAAGGAGAACTTAGCATTTGTGCAAGTAGAAAGACCAAGTTATCTTCCAGATGTGCTTCAGACCAACATTATCTGTGTCTCTTACCTCCAGAGCCTACAGCTCACATGGGCTGCTGCCACCAGGGAGCAGGAGCCTGGCAGAGCTTACTTCCATGCTCTGGCTGCATGGGAAAAAAGCTGGAAAACCCCTAATTCCCACCAAGCAACATGTCACACTGGCCTCTCAGCTCAACCACCCACCAAAAACTCAATTTCCCATTTTATAAAAGAATCCTTGCATAGAGATCCTGATATTACTGGTTCCATAAGCAACTCGTGCACCAATTCCCCTTTGTTAATCAGATCTCCTTGCAAAGCACAGCGTGTTTTGGTTTTTTTTCCTGGCACACAGCTATCTGAATACACAGGAAGTTCAACAACCACTAACAACTCTCCAAATGAAAAACTGTACAGTTGTACAGTTTACAATTGTCTCAGTTGTTTAGGAGACTGGCTACTGACTATAAGCCCACCACTCCAACTGCACCTCGCGAGGACTGCCAGAGAGGAAGGCTCTCTCCCAGTCAGCACATTTCCACAGAGTCACAAAGCCACTTTAAAAATCTAGGATACCATTACAAAGGTTTTGTCATCTGCAAGGTGAGAGCTCAGGTCAAACCCAGTCAGAAAAAGCCCACCAAAAAATTACAGCTGAGTGAAATGAGGTATTTAGGCAAACAGCAACACACAAGCAACACTGGTAACCAAAGCAGCTCTCAGCCACAGCAGAGATGTCACAGACTGAACTGAGAGACAAAGATTACCTTAGAGGGTTTTTTAAAGAAAAAACAGGATGACAACACTTGAAAAAGCCTTCTCTACCAGAAACAGAATGCTTCACTCTCAAGCACCACTCATAAGCAACACAGAAAACAAAAAAGCATTACTAAATAAAGCAAGTGAAAAATTAAGGAATGACAGGCTTGAATATTCTTGCTTTAGTTGCCCAACAGAATGAGCATTATTTAAGCAGTGTGAAGGAAGATTGTTATCTTTACCTCTCTGAATAGTACCTTATTCTGTGAATAGTCCCCATGGAATAACAGCCACTACTCAAGGATTCAATGGCTTAATGAACATAACAAGACTGGCACAATCTGGAGCTTAATTTGCATGCAGTTTGAATATTTTTGCTTTATTAGTTTCATTTCAAAATAAAAATACATGTAAAAGTAACAGCAATTCAAGTGCCACTCGGTTTAACATATATTTTTCCAGGAATACTTACATTATTCAAATTTGCTAATTGCTAGGACTTGTTCAGCTAAAAGGAGAAATGCATGTTAAATGAAAATATCCTTTTTGTTTTATAATATGTAATTAACACAAGCTTTTCTAGCTTCAACACTGTCAAATCTATCCTCTTGAAAAATACACACATAATTTTCATGCGACAAATTAAATTTGGTGTGGTTATGCTTTTAGCACTCAACAAGTAAAAGCTTGTAAATGAAAAGCTGAAGCATAAAGGTATGGCAAGTCTCATTTAAGAAATCAAAATCTTTGAGAGAGAGGAATTCTCTCCTGCAGAACTCAAGAAAAGCTGGTAATAATTAAATACTGCCTGTGATTAACACTTTACACTACATGTTTATGTTGAAAGTCCTTGTTTAAGCAGATCATGATACAAACCTAATCAAATCACTGAATTTCATTCTCTTATGATGCCTGGCTAATAACCACACAACTGTTGGAAACTGTCAAAATATTTTACAGCTCAATTGTAATTCCCATCCAAGTCTAAGCATGCAGTAATTGGGCGTTAGCCACGTTCCAGGGGTGTTACAGCAATGCACAGCAGTCAGATTTTCTGGGTTTTATTTTTTCAAACACATGTAAAACTCCTAAATGATCCCTAGGATCTACTCCATAAAATTTTGAATTAAGTATTAGTACACTGTCCACAGAGATAGCTTTTTTCATTAATTCGATATAGTACTTATGTTAACATTTTAAAAATTAGATTGATATTTGGAACTACAGAATTTGTTCAGCAGGTTTTTCTTTTTCCTTGGTTTGAATTCCCTAAACAAAAAATATTTTGTGATTTAAATAAAAAAAATAAACACTTGGAGGAGAAGGTTATACGGCAAATATTGTAATATTAAAATATTTGAGACAAAATGCTGATTTCGATTTGAGGAACAAATTTTGCAGCTCATACATATATGGAGTATTCCAAGCTAAGAGAGAAAAGAAGGATGCTGCCACAACAGGGTATGTGAAGAACCAGACAGGGTTTGTAGCATGCACTATTACACCTGTACTGTGCACAATATTCGTGAGCACAGGACCCAGATCATGGCCTGATGGGTTTTCCTGAACAGACAAGTCCACAATTCCATGATTGGAGTCTGTATTTCTACGGCAGTATCAGAGATATGGATTCATGACTTCCTGGTCTTTCAACACTGTTCCAATCATTAATCCATGCATTAACTGTCATTAACTCCCAGTGACAGGCAGATGACATCACTGGATCCCCAATACATTAACGTCCATTGGATTAAAATCCTCAAGAGGACTGAGCTTCCACAAATGGAAGAAAGTGTTACATTTCAAGTGCCTTTTGGACTTAGTTTACACGGTGTGTTAATTAAAATCAAGCATTGCTGCCAGGTTCTCTACTGGTCCCCAGATGATGTGATGATTAATGTGCTGGGTGTGAGCTGCTTGTGATTCCAAACACCCATCTGCAGGCAGAACTAGGGAACACCTGGACAGAAGGACTACACCAGAAGACTTCAGTCTTTCAGTCAGTTATTAGAAGGAGCATCAGGGGAAGGCATCAAGTGTTCTTTCTTGCACAGGGGGATGAGATGAGATTTACCAGAGAAGCCCAAAGGAGCAACACAGGATAAATCTTCAGCCAGCACAAATGCAGAAAACTCACACTTGAGCCTCATACATCATCTTTAACATGTCTGATCATGTTCAGCTGTTACAACATGTAGAGAACTTATCACTCACACATCTCAAGTCTCCTGCAATACTTTTCACTGCACAAGCACCTCGGGATAGGTGGAGGAGGGAAAAGAAGGGAGCCTTCATTCCTACACAGGAATTTCCATGCTTTGGGAAGTGTAAATTAGAGCATTACTACTAGTCTGACAGTAAGTTTGCTAATAAATGTGTAGCAACATATCTAATTGCATAATGAGAGATTAAATGATTATGACAGACTTTGAAATGGGGAGAATAAAGGGAAGAGAAAGTTAATGTAAAGTGATAGCTCTGGTAACACAACAAACTGGCTGCAATTTCGAAACTTTGGTAAATTTATAAAAGCCAACAGCTCTAAATAAGCTTCCAATAGCATCTAAAAAGTTTGTTCCAATTCTGAGCGTTAGTTCCAAGCTTCTAAAAATTATTCAAAGGTGCAGGACCCATCATCTTAAAAGCACAAGCTTTTAACATTTCTAGGCAACACTCAGCAGCAGAAGCATCAGCCAAGACATGACTGGGAAGCAGGCACAGCAACATCATTTGATTAACACCTACCTTACCTTTAAAGCTGTACAGGAGGGGGGTTCAAAGACCAGTTTTTCCTACAGTTACAATAAAACTTACAGAGTACTCAGAAGTGCTGAAGCTCTAGTGGGAGAATGACAAGTTGATAAATATATAGTGTGCATGCTGCTTTAGTCATAGTTCAGCTTCTCAATGAGTTACCTTCACAGAAATTTTTTTCTTTACCACATGTAAATAATAAAAAGTCATTTAGCAATGATTTTTATTTTCTCCTGTTCATAAAACCTTGGCAGTGATAGGTGCTGGTACTTAACAATCCCTTCTGCAAGTCTGGGAGTGGGTGGGAGGAAGCAGAGGGCACTTGACTCTCAAAAGAGGAGTTCAGGTTGGCAAGGTGGGTCTCACTGCTCTCCCAAAATCTCTTCTGCAGCTGATAGAGCCTGGCTGTCTAGGAGATTCTTCAGAGGAGAAGTCAAACCAAGAAGCTCCAAGCAGACTAAGGAATGCTATTTCTGTCCCTACGTTATGGAACACTACAGAGGTATTTTATGTCCTAAGTCAGACAGAAGAAGCATATTTGTAACTAACTTGACTACAGAAAGAGGTAAATTCTTACAGAATCTAAACCTACAACTCACAGCCATACTCATCACCAGTTTTTAAAAAAATCTTTAAAACTGAGAAGGACAAAACAAAATGAGACTATAGCAGGATTTGATCTCTCTCACTCTCCTTTTTTCTCAATAAATATGAAAATAACCCATTTTAAACCTTTTTTGTTTAAATGTGAATCTATTTCTCAAATAGTTCCAAGCAGATATACATTTTCCAGTGTCATTTAGATCACCTGTTTGAGGATCCACAGAGAGTCCATTAGTCATGCAGGGACAGAAGCAAGGACAATGTTAAGGAGTTTAAGGATGTGAAATTGCTAAAATCTGGTCAGAAAATAGGCCCACTGCATGATCTTGCTTTCTTTATTCATTTTCTTCTGTATTGGCCATGAAATACTGGCAGAGCAACTGTCAGAGAAAGTGAGACCAAGGTGACAAAGGACCAATTACACTTCATCTGTGCTCAAAAAACCCCAAAACGCAGAAACCTACACAAGACCCAAAATCCAGAGCAATACATTTCATTTGTATGGGGACTAGTCACAGTACTGGCCTTCTCCAAAAAAGGAAGGAAAGACTTTTCCAAAAGAGAAGAAAGTGGTCTGAAGCAAACCCTGTAAGATCCCATGTGTTGGGTTCTATGATTTTTTCTTCAAATGCTTGCAAAAAAAGACAGGTTGTGATTTTAAATCAATCACTTATGTATCCAATGAGACCAGAAATGGAAGAACATTTCAAAAATGTGGAGGCTTTCACTGGAATTATCTTCTACTCTTCCCTATTACTCACACCTATGCCACATTCTGGTCCTACATTTGAAAACAATGGTAAGTATGTAAACACAGACAGGTTGTGATTTTAAATTAATCACTTATGTATCCAATGAGACCAGAAATGGAAGAACATTTCAAACATGTGGAGGCTTTGACTGGAATTATCTTCTACTACTCCCTGTTACTCACACCTTGTGCCACATTCTGGTCCTACATTTGAACACAATGGTAAGTATGTAAACATGAAAAAGGATACTGTCCTAAAAGAAAACCTAATTCTAGCAGGGAAAACCCCAAATATTTTTTTTTATAGAAGTCTAATCTTGTTGCTGTAAAGAAATGTAAAAATAGTTAAACGCTTTTCCAGAGAAAACTCCTTCCCCGAAAACCCCTCAAAAGCAATTTTTCTTCTTAGATTTTTTTGTTCTTTTTAAAATCCTAGTAGTAATATTCCATTAGCATTTTAGGTAGAGTGGAAAAGTTGTGGTTATAGTTATAACCACATTGAGCATTGCAACAATATTTGGTTGACATGTTTTTTTATATGTAAGCCTATTGACTGGGTTCTCATCTACACACCCATGTCTCAATAAAAGACTGAATCCCATTATGTTACTGAGTCACTGCTGTCAGTGACAACCATGACAGATGACTTACCAATAGCACAGAGGCCAGGAGAGCACTTCAGAAAAGCATCAATTCTGCAGCATTGCTTTGCAGTGATAAAAACAAAGCTTTTCACAGAGTTCCTAAGAGCACCTTGGCAATGTTAAGAAAAGGGCTCATGATGTTATGGAATATGGTTGAGTTATGAAGCAGATTGTAGAATAGAACACTTGAATTATGATCTGTTAAGCCATCTGTATTGAATTGGTGTCTGAATTCACTTTCTAGAAAGCCTGAATGTAGATAGTAAACATCTATTTGTTACATATAAAGGTATATATGTATAAAATATTCATATATCGTTATAAAGATATACATATAACACATATACCTTTGCATGTATCTATATATACATACAGAAATAAAATATACACTATTTCAATATATTAAAAAACCCCCAAGCTTACTTGAAGTACCAGGAACACATTCAGACTATGTGTTTTTTAAGTAAAAATTACTTTCATTATGCTCCAGAAGCATAAAATACAAGGCAGATAATTGGGAAAAAAGGAAAGAATACAAAAATAGAACACTTCTCTTATTTATAATTATTTATGGTGGTATAACATTTTAGGATATTTTAAAGACTGTTTGGCTGAGTTGGATTCTAAGGATGTATTTGCATTGAAGCAAGACAAGAAACATGACCCCTGCAAGGCTTTAAGATTACAGTTCCTTGTCTCAAAGGTGTTGATGAAGTGAGGGAGAATGAAGATTTTAGCTGACCTACCAAAAAAAGGAGACTGTACTCTTCCTTGTGGCTCGCCCTTCCAACATCCAAAAGACAACAAAGGGGTTAGAAACAACTCTAACCTGGCCCAGTTCCCATCCATGGAATCTAGGGGGCAAAGATTTCACTGCTCTGGAACATGACCGAGGGGCAACTAAAGGACCTCAACTTCTCCCTGCCTCCAGTGGACTCTGCATCAACTCAAGAATGCCTACAAAAATCCAGGCATGTAACAGTCAGCATCCAGAAGTTCTTTCAAAATGCATTTCTCTGGTTCTGCTGCCTGCCTGTGACAGCCTCTGCCCCAGTTGTGCAGGCACAATTTGAGCACTTGTGTACACATCTGTGAGCTTAATGTTGGTCCCCACACTGAGCCCACAGGGAAATAAAGGCGACTTTCTACAGCCACAGTGGGCTTTAATCCATGCCATGCAAGCAACAGTGACGTGCTCTTGGTGCCAAAGATGCCAGGCATGCATATGAAATTGCCCCTAGTCTCAAAATTAAACACCACAAGGACCTTAATCAAGGTTAAAAAAAAATTAGTCATTAGTCACAAATTAGTCTCCAGTACCTGGAGAGCTGTGTTCTTCAAGATATTCCATCCCGGGGTGTGTGTGTGTGTGGGTGTGTGTGTGGCTGTGTAATTTTTTTGTTTTGGTTTTATTTGTGTTTGGGGGTGGGAGGGGGTGTTTGTTTGTGTCTGTTGAAATATTCCTTATTTTGGGGATGGTAGACATGTTACAACTACTGAGTATCCTGTGGTAAAGCATCTGTGAGTGGGAAAACACAGCTCACCCCAGCAAGCTCTGTTCTAAAGGAATATGGGGAGAGGCAGGATAAAAAGTATTAGAAGATGTTTGACCATGCTACATTCTCTGAATCCAAATGATTATTCCCTTGTGAGAGACTGCCCTCTCAACACCATAGCTCTCTTTAAAGTGGTGTAAGCATTTAATCAGTGAGTGTTTAATCAAGCTTTTAAATATTCAAGTTGAGCTAATATACTAAGCTCACCAATATTTTTCGTAACATTTACAAGGTGATTTCCTTAATGGCTTTAGTTTCTAGCTAGCTCCTTTAAATCCCTTTCATTGAGCTAGAGCACATGATTTCATTCACACTTTAAAAGCTTTTCCTACACATGCCTTTCAAAGCTGATTTGTCTGAATTAGACATATGAACGATATCTAAATTCTGTGCACTGCTCATTACTACAAACTATGAAGTAGCATTCAGGACTTAACACAATTATCTGCTAAACTGCAAAACACCTCTTGTCAATAATGAAACTAAGTAAAATACATTTGCATGCCCTCTTTTTATTGAGATAAAAACAAATTTGGTATATCTAATTATATATAAAACTACTTAAGTTGTATCAGAAATAGTTCTTGCTTTACATGTATTTTAACCTTCTTTTCCTCTTTATTCAGAGTCTCTGTACAGAGTGCCTGAACTATATTCACTTGAGATCCATCCATATTCTTCTGCACAGGGCAAATCAAACCATAAAACATTAGCAGGATCTGGATTTTGTATTCAAATGGCTCATTTTCCACCAAAACAACATATTTTTTTCCTGTATACTCAATTTTTGTTTTCTTTAAAACAACTCAGAAAAAACGTGAATCTAAAAACATGGTACATGCCACAAACCCCTCAGACAGCTCATATAGTGACAGTTGCAGAGAACAGAGTTCTGCTGCTGAAAGAATAGAGAGAAATAGATTTAAAAGCAGGCAGTGAATCAAAAAACCCTGCCTTCAGCTCGATGCCAATAAAAACCAGAATCACTCAGTTCCTTTGGATTGTTTTCTATTTATTTTCTTTTCTTTTATGCAGTTAATATTTTAGGAAATTGTTGGGTTTCCCCCCCCTTTTTTTGTCACCACAGACACTCCCTTTAGGCAACCGTGCATCAACAATCCTCCCACGTTCAAAGTCGGCTACATCTGTTGCTCTTTCCCATTGTTGAAAATTCCTGCCTTAATCCTATTTGACTTTATTCATGCAAAGGTCATCCTGAATTCAACAAATGGAGGAGCGATAGCAGGCACACTGTTGAACATGGCTAAAAAATGCTCTTGTAGAACATGCAGCTAGTGTGCCGGCACTATCGCACAAGGACTCGCTTTATTATGCAGCCCCTTGTCACCAGAGCTCTGGTGCAGTATGAATTGGCAACATATTTCTCCTTGCAACTCAGGAATACAACATTTTCCTTCTAACTGGCTTGATTTGCTCTCCTTTTAAAAAGGTTTGTGCTTCACTTGCATTTGCTGGTGGGTATGAGTGCAACATACACATAGAATACGTGAGCGTTTCTCGTGCCCCAAGGCTTGTGAAAGCCCTCAGGCTTCTGGCACCTATGATTCCCTTTTTCTCCTGGATTCTACCTCTGAGTATATCTAGCTTCACAAATCTGTTTCACTAACCTGCCCACCTAAAACTAAGGGTGATCACAATTTTAAATAAATTAGGCGCAATTCTATCTAAAAATACTCCTACAAACCAGGGTAGAATAGCTAATAGAAAGACTTCATTTTAGGGCCATCACTGCACTGTCAATTTGCTCACAAATGCCATTTATTTTGGTTTTAGACTTATTTTTCTTTCCCAGCAACAAAAAGCATTCTGGTTTAGAGCTGTGATTTATTCCTATGCTTAAGTATCTGACCCAAACCAGGGAACATTTAACAGGAACAGTGAATTAGTAAGCAAACCAAAGCTAACTATCAGACTGATTTATGAAGAGAAGATAATTATTTTTGTAATATGTCCATAACTCATCATGACAGAAGCAAAGGAATATTTATTCATGCACACTAATTTCCAATTTGAGGTGCTTGCCAACCACGATGAACCAAACCCATCCCTGAGGCAAGCAGAGAAGCAGGCACATTGTTAATGTGCTCCTTTCACTGAGTGCTGCACCAGGGGCCATGGACGGGCCATGGATGGTGGAGGGAGCACCCAGGACTTTATCTAAACCAGCCCCAGCTCGAGGTAACAGCTAAAGTTAAATTCTACAATGTCAACTTCTACAAATTGTGTTGAGGTCCTTGTTAGGTGCAAGGGAACATTGGAAAGAATTAAGTTTTTATTTGAAAAGCTGTCCTGTACTCTGCTTGTGTGGGTCTTGTTAAGGAACCTGATAATAAGGTATCAAAACTGAAAAAGGATAGATTTTTTTCGGTTTTTTGTTGCAAAGATTTTGAGGATTTTTGTTTTTATGATGGTTGAAAAAGGTCTTAGGAGAGGAGAGGTGTTCCTTCTTTCTTCTACCTTTTAAAGAGCAAAGCTTGAACTAAACATGAATCTGTGAAGCCCAGCATGAAAATCAAAGCCCTCCGTCACAAACCAAAGGAAGGCGATCCTCCAGCACCTACATCAGGAGCCCATGGCCTTGGCTCATCTGCCTGCCTCCACACAGCTCTCTTCTGATGGAGAAGTGAAGGCAAATAACTCACAGGAAACAGAATAAAAGAAAAGGCCCTCACTGGAGATAAGGATTTTCTGATGACATCTCTCATCTCTCAGAAGCTGGCCTAGAGCTCACTAGAGCTGGCCCAATGCAGCTGCCATTCAGATGGTTGGGCAGGCCAGGACTGCTCAGGCTGTCCAGCCAGTGGCTGTGCCTAATTCCCTTGTCCTCTGGGAGAGAAACCAAACGCTGCCATGGAAGCACTGATATTTAGGAACTGCAGTGCTCCAGAAATCTCAATGCACCTTTTCCACAGCTACTGAAGTAGCATTTTATGACAACAAATCTGAGATGTATGATTTCTAAATGTAAGTCCGAATTTAAAATATGAAAAGTGAGGTCTGGAATGTCACAATGCTGGTGCAGTTACCAAACCTTACTTGCACAGACATTTTGCAGAAGTGGTAACTGGTGCAACCCAGAACTGCTGCAGGCACTGACAAAGTTTCCATCCACTTCAGTAGGAGCTACATTGCACCAATAATGCACAAATACCTTAAAGAGTAATTGTGGAAATGACAGAAGCAGTCAAGTATTTATCAACCTGAACATTATGTATATTAATTTGCAATTAAAAATATTTTTTCCAGGACAGCCCTGGAGACCTGTTCTCTGCATCCCCACTACTAATAAGGACCAAAAGAAGAAGCAGTCAAACACATAAGTAGCAACACTTAAAGTTGCCAAATCAAGTGTTCAAAGATTATGGTTCCAAATACATTTTTATTAATACACTTTGTATAATAGTATATATATCTTTGAATAAAATCAGAGGTTCACAAAAAATACATCTCCAGATTACTGCAAGCTAATGCTTTTGAGTCCTCAGTGTGAGTCACCTAAGACCTGACCTTACAGAGAACTGTTTGTTTTAGGATAGTTCATGTGACACAAAACAGCACCCTGTCAGCTGCATGGCACTACGGTCAAGCCAACAGCTCTGCTAATTTATCTGGGCTGGATGCAGCTGTGAATTTGAGAAAAAAAATCACCACAATCACCAATGTCCAAAATCTGGTTCAAGAGATCAGCTTAGCACCATACATAAGGAATTCACGACAGAGAGAAGGATCCCATTCACTACTCCTGGACAGCACTCAATTGTCACAGAAAGCAGTGCCTTTTGCTGGCCCTTGGCTCAGCACACAGCCTGGACTGGCTCCCTGAAGAGCAGAACATGCAGTGTGGCACAAGCCACCATGTCAGGATCCATCCATTCCACCCAGGTAATATTCCAGCTTCTGGGACAAAGAGAGAAGTAAGGGGTTGAAGATGGAAGCAGCGCAGCTCTGCCTCCAGTCCTGGCAAAACTCCTGCTACAGAACATTTGGGCAAATTGTTGAGGGTTTTAACCCCCAAATTCTGAAGGAAGCATCTCTCTTAGAGATAATAGACTGATAGATAATAAGTGACTTACAAAGAAGTCACTTATAGATAATAAGTGACTATAGAGAAGCACCTAAATTTTTCGACAGCATGGGCACAAGATAGCTCAGTCAGAAGGGCAGAAACACACAGAACATGGAAGGGTTTGGTTTCCTCTACAGTCTTGATGTCCAACACTGGGTTCCTCTTGGCACCAGTCATGGGAATAATATGAGGGCAACATAGTCAAGTTCACAAACACCACTTAAAACTCATGAAAACAGTAATAAGGAATTGGTTAAGTATTGGATTAAAAAATGTTAATCTTCAACACTTGAAAAGCAGAAAGTTGAATGACTGGTCTGTGCTTCCATATGATTATCTCACTGTCTCTCTGTTCATATTATGTCTGCAGCTTGTTTTTCTTTGTATTAAAAGAAAAAATGTCTTTGGGCTGCATGTAAAGGCTGATTTTCTTAGAGGGTTGTTTTTTTTTTTTGCTTAAGTTCATTACAGTAGACATCCTCCAATTCTATCCAGTACCTTCCAGGTCTTCCTTGGGCTTGAACCATCTGTCTACATGGAGAGTGACAGAGATCTCAGGAGAAGGAGCTGTACAATTCCTTTGCAGCAAATGTGAAGCTGAAAAGGAGCAAAATTATTGAAAAAGATCTCCAGAGAGCTGGGAAGTTCTTATGTGAATGGACAACTGGAGATACTTTTGATACCAAGAGACAGCAAGAGATCTTCATCTCCCATGTGGAATTTACTGTTATTCCTCCACTCTGCTGCATTACTGCACCTGTGTTTTAGGATGAAGTCTTCCTACTGTTTGGTCACATAAGGTTGATAATTTTGAGGTAAATAAAAGTGGAGAGAACAAGCACCTGGAGACTTTAGGATCTCTGATATCTTCAAAGTTGTGAGGGAATCTGTCACTTCTCCCTGTTCCACTAAACCTACCTGTTTTGTCCTCTAAGCATTTATTCTGGCTTAGAATGACAGAGAAGGAGAAAAAAAATTACAGGCTCTTTCTTGTGGAGAGAACAAGCACCTGGAGACTTTAGGATCTCTGATATCTTCAAAGTTGTGAGGGAATCTGTCACTTCTCCCTGTTCCACTAAACCTACCTGTTTTGTCCTCTAAGTATTTATTCTGGCTTAGAATGAAGGAGGAGAAAAAAAATTACAGGTTCTTTCTTGCTCCCTTGAGAAGTATCTGGGAATTTCTCTTCTTTCATCAGGAAGTAATTTATACCTCCTTTGCTGCTTGAAGGACAAACTGTCTATCAAGCAGACATTTTTCTGGACAGCCTGAACATCCTGAAGCATTGCAGATACACAGCAGATTACCAGGGATACTGGATGGAGATGGATTACTACATGTCATGCAGAAAATTATTCTGTATTTCCTGTAAATGTTTCATTATAGCTTAAATCAGCTAGCTTGTCTGGCATGAGAGAGCAGATTATTACTTGGCATGCAAAACAATTAATTTTAGTTTTAAAATGAGAGGCAGAGAGAGCTTTAACAATGACAGTGACAAACAGAGATGTTACTACTGGCTTTGGACTGCTATGTGAATGTATTCTCCTCTTCCACTGACTTAGAAGGCCATCACAAGTTCTTGTTTAAAAGCACCAAAACCAATTCCTGTGTTTTCATGACTACCAGCAACACGACCTTCATAAAGACCAGATTGGTGTATACAATAATGACAGTCTAAAGGTGATTTATCATCCTCTCCTGGTGCCATACACTTTCATCAGTTGCAAGGCATTACTAAAAATCCATTCAAGGTAAACTTCCAAAGAATCTTGTGGTCTGATATCAATTTTATGTCTGTTCATATAATCATGCATTGCCAGAGAAAGATCTATCCCCAGGATGGAGTGCAGGAGTCTCATTTACTGGGAGACTCTGGGCAGGCAGCTGTGAGATGGAGCTCTGTGAGCTCCAAATCCCAGACTGGCTCGTCAGTCTGCAGCAGTTACTCTGTAAGGAATGTGTTTAACCAACACAGGCTTCCAGACCCTGACGATGGGAGAAAGGATCAGAGAACAAGCTGGATTCACTAAATCTAACCTACCTGTTTACTTTCAGTGGGTTAATAGTAATGGCAGAAACCTGATGGATTCATGAGGCATCAACATGAGCTTTGGCTAAAGTCTGGCAATACACTGAATACACCAAATCCCAAGAAAATAATCTCTCAGAATTGCTTCCTGAAAATGAAAGGCATACACTATCCTTCAAAGGAGTCAATGAGTAAATGGCAATCCAGTGCAAGAAGTATTTTCTTCTAACATTTAAAAATAACTCTATGGCTGAGGATAGGCTTACCTGTTTCCTCCTCCCTAGTAAATAATTTTTTACCTCCTACATAAATTCAGTAGCATTCCTGTCCCTTCATTCTCACAAAGACAATAAAATCCTTGATTGTGCAGAGACAGATTGCTTTAGCTCCTCTACCATAAGATATAGGTGCCAGCTCTGGGACTGATCTTCTTTCAATTAAATTCAATATAATGCAGAGAAGAGATCTGAAACTGGCTCAGACTTCATCCTGCTGAAGCTCATATGTATATTTTATAATGAGCTAAAGAAATTATGAGCACTGATGTGCATGCTATGTACTGGTCTGATACCACATTTGGAGCCTGAGATCACATTTTTTTCCCCACAAAGTCAACAAGTGGAGGAAATTTAAAGTCTCTGTCACCTCTGTGAAAGGCAGAACCTGGTTATCCAAACCATGTAAAGAGCAGTCACAGATGTACGACAGTAACAAGCCCAACAAGGCTTCAGCACTGCTGGGCTTGACAGCACTGTAGCAGTTTGATGACTGAAGGGCTTAATTACAGCTTTGCACTTTGTCAGACTCACCTAAATAGAGTCAGCATAGCATAGTTTTCAAGTTATTTGAGATGATTAACTGTGAAGTAACTCCAGATCTCAGATTCTGCACTGTAAGCTCTCTCTGATGACTCAGATTAATTTGGAGGAGATACATAAGACCAGAGAGAATTAAGATATTCCTTTACGAAGTGTGAACAGATACAAAAATTTTACAGCAAAACTTCCTCCAAACTCAGATATGGCAAATACTGAGCTGATTCTGTGGGCTGAAGAGCTAGACCTTTATGGAGTGTTAAACCCTGCCTTATCTAAGACTGATAACTGACCCTTCCTCACCAGTACAGCTGACAGAGGATCTCCAAGTATCAAAAGGGCCTGCTCAAGGGGAAGACACTGAAGAGGCTTGGAAAGGGTTTGCTACTACAGGTAACTCACTCAATAAACTTGGTGGTGTGTAGATGGCAATGGACAGCATTGGTGTTTTTTTGATTCAGCCAATGTGATGAATGCCACTAGCATGTGAAGGAAAAATGAGCAACAAATACTCTGTCAGAGATTTGCAGAGGAGCTTTTGGAATATTTTCCCTTAAACTCAGAAGTTTGAATATTAATGCCGTGTTTGTGTAGTTTAAAGATTAGCATTTCTGCTCCACAGCCATTTCCTACTACAACCACCAAGACAGGGAATTGAACCTGCTGAAACCACTTAGCCTCTGGTATTACTCCCAAAACTTTCTATGCACAGCAAACTTGGACAAAACGCTGACTACAACACATGATTTAACCTCCCTTTACCTAAGTTTACTTCTATAGAACTATTCCCTTACATAAGGACATGTACTAAGTTCATGTTTGTATAGTGCCTATACCTTTGGATGGAAGTTTTCCCAGAGCTGCTAAACATTTTCTCTATTATTGAGCAATAAACAAGTCATTTGTGCCAACACTCCAAGTCCCACCTGGGCACTATTTTGTACTGTTCTGTGAGAAAACGGTTTCTTTTCTTTTAAATGCCAGTACTTTTCCAAATTTCAAGAAGCATTCCAAGTAAAGTGCTTTTGATCTGATTGCAAAACAATTGAAGCACAGAAAAAAGACTGCTTACAGAAAGCTTTCTGCATTGCAAGTGACCGTACAATATTTTAACACACCCACTCACCAAAACTTTCCACTGTAATATAATGAACCAGGACACTACATCTGCTTTGGAGCCTACTCTGATGCCTCCTATCCTCCAAAATCCTGTTAAAAAATTAATTAAAGCTTTCCTATAAAAGAGCATGTGAGCACTGAGCTCCACCTTCCCTCCCAGCCGTAATGGAAATCAGTGTTTCAGCACGTGGACTTCTGCTGATCTCAGCTGTGCCTCGGGGTCAGGGACAGAAAGGTGGGCTGCAAGCAGGTGGGCACCAAAATATTCACCAAGTAACACCACACAGAAAAGCAGGAACTACCTGACTGTCCATAACAGCACAGTCTTCTCAGCAAGTTCCATCCTGAAACTTTTATAAATCAATTCCACCTCTCAGACACTCTAAAGCTACATGTAGGGCAGACAAAAACTACAACAACCAAGCTTGGTAGTAATATGTTCTTTCACCACAGCAAAGACATGTATGAAGCAGAGAGACACATTTCTTTGGATGCATATCTGTAAAAACCACACCTCTCAAACAATGAGCAAGGGGAACACAATTTCCACCAAGCAATCTGATAAAAATCTACACAGATATCTCTTCACAGCCTTGGTAGTGCCAGAAAACTTTGCTTTGGCCATTTTGCTTTGACCCAAGAGCCAGACTCCATCAGAAATCAAATAATGTGTCACTTTTCATGCAGAAACTCAAACGAAAACTCCAGCTAAAAGGACTGAATCCCATTTCAGAGCATTATAAAACTGCTGTGCTTTGATTTCATATATCCCTGCTTGCTGTTTTGCATATGAAGAATAACTTGTGAAGTGTACTTGTAGTCTCACTCCACTGTTTTGTTTTGCAGTGAGCAGACAGAGATTAGATTTCTAGTCTCATACTCTTTAGCCTGAGTGAGTGGTAAAATGACAACAAGATCAGAGCCTGAGTGGACAAGGACATGTAAGTAATCTGGCTGAGTAATTGCACAATGAAATGATAGGTATGACAAGTAGCTTCCCTCAATTCTGAAACTGAAGTACAGCAGTTCTGATTCAAGGCAAACCAGATGATAATGTGCATCCATGGGGCAAGACACACTGGAAGGGAGGCATTCTGTCCTCATCTTCCTACCTTTAAAACAAGGTATGACATTCATTTCTAAGAAAGGTCCATTAACTTCTACTATTAAATGCTTATTTTATTTAAAGAAAAAGCACAAGTGGTGCTAAGTGCTGAAACACTGGAGCTGATATACACACTGACAGAAGTTGGCTGTTGTAGCAAAAAAACACCCACACCTCACATTAGCTCTTCCACTGAAATTAACTCTCTTTTTCCCTTGAAAAACAAATGGATGTGCATATGTAAGTATCCTTAGTCTGCACATTCCTAGTAAACAGCTAACCTGATTTAAAGTAGACTGTCTTTTTTTTTTTTAATTACTTCAACATAGCTTTGGAATTGTACACATACAAATCCCAACACAAATATACAGTACTAAGCTTTTAAAACCCAGATTTATGACAGAAATGTGGAGACACACTCTTCAACAGGGGCAAGGCTTAGGAGCATTAAAACAGATCAGGACAAAGCACTGTTCAACACGATTTTCTTCCCTCTCCCTGGCATATCCAGCTGTCCTGTAACACTGGTTACTAGAAGACTCTTTACTTTGAAACTGCAGTTGCTATTGCTGTTGTCACTAAATCCTTAAAGAAAAAATACCAGCTCCTACTGTTGCAGAGACAAGCCAACACCTTATTAAGCCCTGGCAAAGCTTTTGAGATGCCAGCAGAAATAAACAGGATGTTTACAATGTACAGAAAGGTACTGTTATGAACAAAGACAAAATTTTGGTATGAAAAGCTTACCTTAGGAGAGGAAGAAAGCTCCCTTGATGCAGGAATTGCTGACATGTTCTCACCCATGCCCGTCTCTGTCTTTGGCAAGAGGTTTGGGGGTTCGGGAGCCTTTCTTTTCATCTTCTTTTCTGGTTCTTGCAGAGCAACTTTAATTAAAGCAGGGCTTGATTTTGGTTCATAAAATGGATTTGATCTAATTAAAAGAAGGGAAACACATTTCTTTGCTATCTCCTTGGAAATAAAACCAAAACTAAGACCTGTTTAGGAAAGTCAATGACTAAAATGTTTTTATTATCCCACATAAGAGTGTTTTACCCTTATACATTTTAGATATTACATTTTCATACAACTGAAAAGTGAGTTACAACAGCTAAAACTGCATTATTCAGTTGCAATTTCCACAATTTTTATAAAGTCCTGTAAATTGCAGAAGTTTTATCAACTGCATAAAGCTAACTCGTCAGTTATACTTCTCTATCTGTCAAAGAGTGATCCGATTTTATGACAAGATCAATACCAAAAAATGTGAGCGAAGCTGCTGGGTGTTTAACACTCCAATGAACAGGATGAAAACAGCTTGATTAGAACAATTAAGAATCAGGCCACTGGTACAGTCATGGTCCGAGAGGGTTTTAGAGGCCTCACTCTTGGCTGTGCAGTTTTGGGAAGTTTGGCCTCCATGAGTACACATTCAGCCTCCAGTGTATTTCAAACTCTCTACTTTACAGGCACCACACCATTTTAAGAAGACACCTTAGGTAAGAGAGCAGAGGAAGTAAACCACATCTGACTTGCATATATCTCTCTACAGACACCAGTAGGCATCACCTGTCTATTTTGAAAGTGGTTTTTTGTAATTAAACCTTATTTGGGAATGTTACAGTGTAAACATCTTCCACCAAGTAGATGCAGTCCAAAGAATTATTGTTAACTTGGGTGTCCGTGTTCCAACTCTGCATTTGTACCACCCTAAGTAAATACCACGACAACCAAATTCTGCCAAATTGTATGTTAGCTTGATACATCAAATATCAATCAATCAATAATATATCAAATAATGGCTTCTTCTACAGCAGCTTTGTATCCTGCTAAGGATACTTAAAGGAATCTTTGTTGCACTGAATTATTTCATTATAAATACTATTTGCTTTTCATATTTTGCAATCCAAAACTGCACAGTTAGTTATAAAATGGATAAATTAATTTATTCTTCTCTAGTCACTCTTTGCCCTGCAAGATATATTTATCACATATCTCAAACTATGATTTCCAACAATCTGTCTGCAGACAGTTACTATATGCAGTGTAACCAACCACAACAAATAACCTCAGTCCCTTCAAGTCCTTTAGAATTCAGCTCTGGATGGAAACGCTAATTCATTAAATAAAAGTCTACCTAGCTAGATCCATTCACAAATTCCCTCTCAGGATAGGAGTCAGAAGCTAGTACACACTATTTTTAAGAACTACAACAGCAGTAAAGACCAACTATTCATCCAGTTGCCTTCCACACAACATCACATTTCTCTCCTTCCTTTATACCTGTAGTATAAAAACATCTTTCAGTCTCACAGACAAACTTTAGACTTTATTTTAATGCAATTTACAGTAATCCTGTTTTCACTGAGAAAAAGCAAGCAATTAATAACCCACACCACAGAAATCTACTTTTGAAAGGCACCATTTACCAAAGCACATAAGTGAAAATCAGCCATGAAATCTCCAGATCTTTCTAAGAATCTGCTGCTTCTGTTCCTTACAGAAAAAGACCTCCAACTCCTGAAGCAAAAGGAAAGACTAACACTAAAATAACTCATTTGTTGACTGAAGGCAACTTTCAGGTGCTCCCACTTTGCTGCCCATCAAGTGCAAAGCCACCAGCACAATCAAAACTAAAGGGGACCAAAGGAGCAAGTTAAATGGAAACAGAAGGGTGTTTTCTATGGGAGGCAGGAGGAAAAGGAGGTATTCAGGCTGGAGTGGAGAATGCATCCAGCTGTCAGTAGCTCTAATTTAGCTGACAGCCCAGCTCAGCTGCCTTCAGACACCAGAGAGTTCAAAGGGAGGTGAAAATGAAGATAAAAGAGATAAAGGCTGAAGAACAATGCATTCTATGGGACAGTACAAGGTTTTTATTTAGTTCCACAAGTCAGCCTTTGGAACAGTCAACAGGCACAGCATGTTTGGCAGGAATTTACCTCTGAATAAGGAAGGTGTAATTGAAAGTTGTTAAAATTATTTTGGTGTGAGAAAAAAACCAACATCTTATCAATGAGAGTAAACAGGTCTGGAAGAACCATCTTTTGAATTTTTAAGCTCCAGAACTGCCTGCACTGCAGGTGTCATCCTGAAAAACTGCCCTCTGCAGCCACCAGAAGGAAGTGCTAAAAGGACTTTTTCCTCTAGAGAAGAACTTGATTGAAAGCCAGGCTAAACTCTCACATTTTGGTCACAGAAACAGACACAGGTACATGCACAGAACAGACATGCACATGTGCTACCTTCTACCTTCCTCTCTGCACTACCCTTAATTTGTCTTACAAAAATTGAGCAAGATTTTTGAAAAATAATGTTAATACAGGAAAAAACAACCAAAACTGTTCTTTTCTGAACAAACTATCAAGTTTGAAGTCAAGAGGATCTGATATACGTAGCAGAGTTTGGTCCAACAGCTTCCACATGGCTCTACAAGAAATTAAGCATCTGAAAAATCTGGTTGAAAAAAGCCTTAGCTAGAAATGGTTCTGTGAAATTATTTAATGGCTTCACATAAAATGATTTGTCTAAAGAGACACTAGGCTGTCCTCCACAAAATTTAAAAATTCAGACCTGAATTCAAACTCACTGCCAATGTGGTGGCTTGTGGCTTCTTGTGCAACAGGCAACTTCAGCAGATGGCAACTCGATAGCCTTGCCAATTACACAGCATAATTCTAAGCCATACAATGATTAAAAAGATAAGAAGCCATAGAGCCAAATGATATTGGAAAGCAAGTTTTATTCTGACCAATTTAAAAATTATTTTGATCAGTCTTACCAGTTAGCTGAAAAAAAAAATTAAAATAAACATTTTACTGAGGAGGAAACCCAAAGCTGTCAGTGTGGCAGAGCTAAAAGAGCAGGAAATTTTGCCAATCAGAAAAATTAAGGTTGAAAGCATTATACATTAATCAGTTGTGAGCTGTGTTATTTTCAAGTAATCAATTTCACAAGGTGTGCCATCCCTCACTAACAGGTGCATTTTAATGTATAAAATTCAAAAAGGCAAAAGCAGAATTTTATCAATGAAATGTCCAAACTAACTAAAGGAAAATGTGTTCCTTATCTTTAGCTAGGTGTGAGAATTTAGTCGGAGGAAGTATGTTTTGAGAGCAGTTTTGCAGCAGAGTAAATGTACTGGCTCACCTAAGTCCCTCTGTGCCATGCAATGCCTCACGATGCTTATGCTCGTGACTGTGCTTTGTGTGTGTTATGAAGTATTAGTTCTCTTCACAAACATTAGTCAAATACATTTCAAAGAAGCAAATTATCCCAGGTAAATCCTTCACAGAGGTGCTCTGAGGCCAAGTACCTTTTACAGGATTACAGTGAGAGTCTGTTACAAAACTGGAGTCAGAGTTCAGCTCTTGGGGCACTTCGTGTAAGCTCCGAGTCCAGAATCAGAACTAGGGATCTGCCAGAGCAGAGTGGGACAAGGGTCCTGATGCTAACTGCTGTGTCCATGTCTCAGGACACAACACTGCATTCCACACAAAATGTAAGAGGAAAATGCCAGGCAGCACATTAAGTGAACTCCAATTAAACGTTAAAGACATGGGAATATAAAATACATTGTATTTCCTGATAATCAATAAATCAGGAGCCTTCCATTTCTTCTGTTTCATGCCTTCCACCTATAGGTTCAAAAGGACACCTGGAGGCAGCCCTTGACCAGTGGCAGTCAAAAATTAAAGAGAATTTTTAAAAACTCAAAAAACAAGATGTTATGAGAGAGGTTGAAAATAGCATGCAAAGTTTTCTATTCTCATGATATGACTCAGTTGTTCAGCTTTGTCTTGAATACACTGCTCAGGCCAAGTCAACACATCTTAAAATAGACACATAGCAGAAGAAATAACAGGGTCCAGAGACGGGCGGTGGAAATGATTAGAGAGATGAAGAGACTTCTGTATGAAGAGAGATCGAAAAAGTTAGCACTCAGACAAGTGACAAGGAAAGGTGAACATGCTAGAGACAGACAAGACAACAAATGTTTATGGCAGGTAAATCCAATACTACTAACTGTTGTTTTGATAAGCCAGCAGAAGAGACAGTATGGGATTGGAAAGGGAATTTATTTACAATCAACAAAAGAAACACATTGCATTAGAGATCTTGTTTTCTTGTGGAACTTTCTGCCACAAACTGACAAGGAAACCTAGACTTCAGTAGGCTTGAAAGACGATTACCCGCTGATATAGATAATAAATGCATCAATATTCACAGTAGGTAAAAACAACACACATCTGGACATAAACCCTCATGTCTGAGGGCACTCAAAAACCACCAACTGGCACTGTCTGCAAGAATTTTGCCTTTGGTGCTCACCAGACCATGCCTTAGCAAAAGCTTTCTCCTTAAATATTTGATAATTAAGGACATGAGATGAGGCAAAATAGTGTTTGTAGAGATGACCTAATATTACATGTCCTGTGTTTCTAGACTGGACTTTTATCATTACACTCATTCCTCCAGAGTGTTTCAGTATAAAGGTATAAAGATTCAAGGGTTCTCCTTGCCACAGCTCTACCCAATGCATTCACAAATCGTCTCCAGGTCTTTTTGTATGATGTATTGCTCCTATAACTTCAGAGGAAAATGTGGAGAGGAAGATTACTTTGGAGGTCAGGATATAAAAGACTTCTGTAAAATATGTAAAAAATTGATTTTAAAGTGTTTACAGACTCTTTATCCTTCCATCTTCCATGGGACACTGCTTTATCATGAAAATACCAACCAGCTTTATGTTCAAGTAGAATCCACCTATGGATTTATCTTTATCTTTGGGAAAAACAAAACAAAACAAAACAAGGAAGCAAACTACCAACCAGCTTTATGTTCAAGTAGAATCCACCTATGGACTTATCTTTATCTTTGGGGGAAAAAAACAAAACAAAACAATGAAGCAAATGGAATTAAAACAAGAAGCAGGCTGTTGTTAGCCAAGGGCAAAAATCTGGTACACAGCAAAAAGAAGGGTTACAATCCTGCCACAAGACCCTTTGGCATAGATGTGCTTAGGGTGGAAATGGAAGTATAAACAGAAAACTTGCTCATCTTTTGCTCTTTCTGCTCATTTCCATCTTTGCTGTCCTCTATAACTATATCTCAGTGGGTGTAAAATTCACACATTTTTATTCCCTACAGATTCTGGTGACCAGGGAAGGATCTGGTGTGTTTGTCAGTGTGATCACAATGTGCTCTGAAGACACAGCAACCAGTGCTGTTTGGTCAGGCACTGTCCTGACAAATGGAGCTGGCAGAGGCATCATTCCCCAAGCCCTTTATTTATTTATTTTTATTTTTCACAGACCAAACATCAACATTAAATCCATGGCTACAGAGCTTTAAAAGGAAAAAACTGCAGAGCCCTTCTTATATTTCTATTAGAGTGCCTGGGAATCCTTCCATTTCCTAGACCACAACTATTGACAGAGAAACAGGAAGATGATGATATCATATCTCTGTTAATATTGAAGCAATGCAAATGTCATGCCATGATAAATCTTATTAAATAATGTAAAATTAAATGTTAATTAGAATTGTTGTCTGTAAAATTGCTCAGATATAATCACCATAACCTGTCTCATGAGTGGTGTGGTTGGTGACTAATGACCACAAACAAAGATTAAGGATGCATCTTCCAACCTCCCAAGGAATTGCAAAAAGCTCTCCCTTCCTGATAGCTTCTGTACTGTAATACAAGGCAGTCAGTGTGAGTTATAAAAGTTTTATGTGTGGTCATGCTGAAAGAAACAACCTAAGTAAGTGCATATGGTGTTATCTTTCCCATATATATTCAGTTTATGAGATTCTCAAAAATGTGCTATGCAGATTGCAAAATGCCCTTCCTTTTTACATACTGCATCAAGATAAAACAAACTCCCTGTTAACATTGGCAAAAATTATTATTTTTTGTAGTAAAAATAATGGCAAAAAGGAGAGGAAGGCCCAAGGTCTTGCTTCCTTGATTTCTGGCTCATTTGCAATTGTCAGAGCGTGAAGCGTCAGAAAGGTCCACAGACTTGCTCCCTATCAAGTCGTTTGCTATCACTAAGGCAAAGGAAAGTTCCTCACTGATCATGTTCAGTGAATAGCATGACCTGGGGGTATGGTATTTCCTGCTGCTGAGCTGCCCAAGGATGAGTCTGTCCTAAGGAGGTGATTAAGGATCACCATGGTTCAACCCAATGCACCTCAAGATTAAGCCAGGGATCCCACTACTAATGCCTGCAAAGCTGCAGAAGGATGGACAATCATACTTACTCATCCAGCTCCTCCTCCTCAGCTTTAGAGGTATCTGCATAGAGGTATTTGCTCATATCCACTGGTCTGATGTTTTTCCTTTTTGCAGGTTGTGGAGGAGAATCTCTTACACTTCCAGGTGCTTCAGGCGGGTGATCTGGCTCATCAAATGGGTTTAAGTACTCTGGGGCATCCTCATCCTTGAAGGGATTGTAACTGTCAACATAGAAACTTTCTTCTGGCTTTGAAGATGAAGCTCTTTCAGGGTGAAGTTCTACCAAATAACAACAAAAAAAAAATTAAACAGATTTAACAAATTAAAAATCTGAAACCATTTTATCAGATCTTTATATTTTAAAGGCATATGAGGTCTGCTTCTTAACTCTCAATACATAAAGTTACAGACTCAGGTGAATTTTTGTGCTTGTTTATTCCAAAATAGGTCTTTCAAAAGGTCTTTTAATTTAGACTATATTGATTGAATAGGCTTTATTTTCTCACTTAATACAGTTCTTTCAACATCAGTTATTCGTTTTCTTATTTGTCATATAAATGGCATCGCAACAGATATAAAAACATTTTCACAAACTATTAGCCAATTTGTGTCCTAAAAAAATGTTCCTTTTTATTTATTTGAGCTTCTAATAAAGAAAAAAGACATTCTACATTTTATAATATTACTGGATTTAAAAATGGTGATAGTAAATAGGTGGCCTTTCTTAAAATTATTGAACTAAAAATCAGCTATTAAGTATGACCAGTAATTACATATCAAAACACGTGTGCCTCTGGTAACAATACAGAATATTACTGTAAAAACAAATTTCAATTAACCCTAAAGAGACAGCTAATCAAATCACTCATCTTTTATTTGGGTTGTACAACAAAAAGTTACTGCTGGAGCTGCATGCTGTTCTCTGTGTAATGTCCTTTCTGCAGTGTCTGTTATTCTACACTGAATGGCTTCTGCATATTGAATAATGCCAATCCCCATAGAGCAATGCAACATTTGTTAGAAAGGCACTTGGTAATGTTAATTTTACTGTTCTTGCAGCATCAAATAATCAGCAGCTCTGTGTAATGTACTTTCAAAATCTACACAAATAGGAACCTCAATGCAGTGTCATTTAAACCTAACTTTCAATAACCATATCCACATTATTCTTAATGACAAGTGTGTGTTTTTCAGAGGTATTGTTACTAAACTGGACTAAACATACTTTTAAGGTTAACAGAGCAACTCTAGAAATTATTTTAAGTGTAACAAGAGTCTAAAAAATAAAAAGATGGACTTCCAAGTGGATTTTTCACTGAAGAAATATTTGGGAAAATGAAATCATTAGTCACACAATGAACAAAGGGAAGCACCGTGCTTAGGTGAGCTTGGATGGATGTACCAAAGCTGCTAATCCTGGCAAATTGCTAGAAAATGTGAGAATTCTCTACCCTGACAGCAAACATCCAGCTCACCCTGAACCCAGTCCAAAGTGATGGAAAGCCCTACCCCATGCAGTGTGACCAGCTCCAACTTACAGTGTGAACCAGAGCCATTCCTAGCTGGATAGGAGTATGATCCCTGGCTGCAGGTAGTGACTTCACCTCTCTATGCACTGGACTAGTCACTAGATCAGGGCAAAGGCTCAGAGGGGGAAAGGCTTTAGCTCTTCTCAGGACTACAGAGATCCACCTGCAGCCTGTGGAGGAGACCCATGCTGGAACATGACCATACAGACAAACAACTGCAGGAAAAAGTCAGGGTGTGTGTTTGCAGTATGTCAGCTGCAGTGCACGTGCTCACTCCTACCCCAGAGTAAATGGTTATCCCTTAAGAGAAGGGAACAAACTACTGGGAACTTATGCTGGGAGAAAGTGTAGTTACTGCACAGCAGTATGTGTATCAAACCTAGGTTATGTGGTGATGTGATCATAAGCCCACATGCTTTTAAGAAAACTGTTTCAGAGAAAACCACAGTGAAATAATATTGAAAGCCTATAGCTTAACTAAGAAAGCATTTAAGGCAGAAATTCTTAAAAACACAAATATGATCAAATCAAGCAAAAATCCCTTGGAGTACTATAGATTAAATATATCAGAGCAGAGCCAAATATCTAAAATATATCTGTTAATTTACTTTAAGCTAAACTGGAAAAGTGGTTCTATATAGACTTAGGTCATTCTAGTGTCCAGTGCAGGTGGTCAAGGCCAGCAAAAGCTTCACTCTACTTGCCCTGAGATGTCCTCAGTGTGGGTATTTGCACCTGAGCTTACTCCTTGACACTCAAAGCCTACATGTCCAAACTGTTTTTAAAGTCAGGAGAGTTAAATCCACCCTCACTGTATACACAGAATATACTGTAGACACCATGCCTTGAAACTCATGGCAGTCAGAATACTCCTCAAGTATTACCCACACATTTAGTGATTTGATGAACTAGAGCAAGCAGAAGTGCTCTGGAGATATGCCCTCAGAAGACAGTTCCATACAAAAGGCAAAAATAACTAATGAAATGCAGAAAAAAAGGACTGATACCTTGTTCAAATAGTGTGGCTTATTGACAAAGCTTTAACCAAACTTTTTACTACTTTAAACTTTGCTCAGATATTAGAATATTTTATCAAGGGAGTGGACAACTACAAATAGCTGCTTCTGCAACTCCATATGATGGAACATTGCACCTGCACACGAATCTGTTGATAAATACACATTGTCATATCTGAGGGAAACCTTCTGATAACACACAAGAAGGAAAGTCAGTAATATAACCTAAAGTTAAAAGCATTCAGGGAAACAACCTCTTAAAACTACAGTGTAAGCTTTTATTTTTAATTTGCTTTTAAGTGTCTCCTGGAAACAATGAGTTAAATGTTTAAATCTGATAAATTTTAAGGGGCAATGCAAATGGTTTTTGCAATTCTTTCTATTTCAACACTGGATCAAGTGCTGTAACCCTAACTATGACAAAATTTCTCTTTTTAATAGGCTCAACAGGAACTACATGTTTGGCATTACACACACAATATTACGTGTAAGCGCTCAGACACCTCTGGCTTATTATTAACTAAAATATTTCACAAAATCCTACACACAGGCTGAAATTAAAAATTAAAAATAATTATATTAATTATAATTCTTAAGACACTTTTATAGGCAGAATTTTGTAGAGGCTCAGCTAAACCACACTCAACTTGGCTGCTCATTCTCTCTGCTCCTGCCATTCAGGATACCATTTTCCTCCCCCTTCTGCTTCCTTCAATGTTCCCACAGGGACAGAGGGTTCCCACCTGAACCCAAACAGGTTCTCTCCCATGGGGTCTCTGAAACCCTTCAGAACAAGTTTTGTGTCAAATGTTGGTCATGACAAGCCTCTCCATAACAAATTAAGTTGTTATGATGATGACTCAACAGCGCTGCTCTTGAAGCCACACCCACTGTCACCTGTCACTTTTCTGTAACAGACTCATTTTTTCAAAGAGCTAACGATGCTGAGAAGTGCACTTTGGCAGGCTAAACAAATAGAAGGGGTCTATTTCCCTCTTGAAGCTGCCTTTACATTCAGAAGGCAGCACAGATTCCCTGCTTTCCCCACATCATTCATCACAGCTCCACAAGGACTCCAGTCTCTACATTGATATAAATATATAAAAACAGAAAAACATGCTTGCAGTTTGGTACATCAAGGGTCAAACACAAAATAATTTTGCATGATTAAGTAATAAAGCCACAGGGGTAGGAGTGACAACAAGAGAGGTAGAAGTATTACTCCAGCAGAAGCACCAGCTACTTTGTGCCAGATTCTGGAAACATTACTTGCCCTAACTCCACTGAGAAAGACTGTTTGTGATAATAATCATTCTGGCACTACCTATCTGCACAATCAGCCAGAGCATCTCCAGAAATCACCCTGCCCTTCAACCCACTTGCCTTTTGTAACACAAACATATTGTGACACATCCCTTAAAACCAAACAAAACCTCCACCAAAACATGGCACGTACCACTTTCCCCTTGGCAGAGGATGAAAGCAGCAGCCACATGTGAAAGGCGCTCGGTTTCGCCACCGGCTGCCTGACTGGCAGGCAGGCACACCATGGATGTGAGCACCCAACAGACAGCACCAAGCAAAGGTGGAACTGCCCAGTGCTTCTAGAAAGAGTAAAGACTGGCATTCCCATACACCACTGGTGATTTTCTGATCCTTTTATTCATACACTCTCAACGCATTGGTTTTTCATGAAGAAACAGAAGGGACAGATGCTCCATTTTCCTCCCAATTGGCTCCTGTGCTGCCCTGTGTGTAGGAGTAGCCTGGAACCATTTGGGGTTTGCTGCTGCATTGTAACACTGTTTCCATTTTCAGAGTAAAACACGGTGCAGGGAGCTCAGAAGTCCACACACAAGGTGATGAAGTACACTGCTGAAGTAAATGGTGGTCTAAATGACGGGGTGCAGCAAAGAGTTACCCTCATGTCTCATGTGCGTTGTATAGGTCATACACAACTTAAAAATTTGTATTCCCTACCAAATTAAAAAAAAAATATCTGGAGTGATGAAAGTGTGTTGTGGTTTTCTACTTTCATTTGTTGTACATGTTGACCTCCCCAAGTAAATATTTTGCACAGAAGTTAACTGATTTTATAATTCTGTTGCACTATGACTAAAAATCCAAAAGGCTGTCCCTCATACAATCATGTAAAGGTTATCTAGTATAAAGCTGTAGAGATATAGTATTCAAAAACATTACTTTTTGATCTTCCCAGATTTCTAATGTCTAGCTGACCTAGTAGATACAGAGGGAATAAGCCTCAATTTGACATGTCAACCAAGAAACACATCTGAAGATTTTTTTGAGGTGACTTGTTGATATGCACATTCACTCTGCTGTGTGTGTAAAATCATTGACACGCAGGACTTTTTAAATCCCAGCAGCATCCAGAGCCAGCTTGCTGATGACCCTCTGCCATGCACCACACCTACAGCGTGCACACGGGTGCTGGAAGCACTCACGCCTTTAGTTTCTCTCCACCCCACATTCCCAGGGTTAAGTGATTATGGGATTAGGAAGATAGAGGGAAAGTAGCTGCTTTGTGAACAGGCAGAAGAAATATCTGTCTAGGAAACAAGTATCTACTGGCAGGTAATCCTCCTTTCTCTATGAGTAACTGTAAATACATACATATTCATACTCTGGGTAACTCTGAGCACACATGTTACAGGCTTGATAGGAACATCCTCGGAATATATCTGCCAAATAGCAAATCATGCCTCCTCACATGTGATGGCAAAGTACTCAGGGAAGGAGGCTCCAGCTGGCTGCTCTGCACGTCTTGGGGAAATTAAGTAACAAATTCTACAGAACACTCGGAACTTTCGCAAAGTCTAAGTTCCAGATTATGCCTTGTCCAGATAAAAAGATAAAGAGACTAACATGTAAGTGAACAGAAAAATACTTCATCCCTGTTCACATAAAAAGTTAATCTCTTGATTTAAGCAGATCACAAGACAAGTGAAACAGGTAATGTGACTCTTTAAGCCTGTAGGAGAAAGCCTGCCTTAAACTCCTGAACCTCTGTCATGCTCTTGAGCTTCTGGGGTGGCCACCAAAAAGGTTACTTTCACTTCAGGGTGCAAAAGCAAACAAGCAGGCACAGTCTTAAAGACCTTCCTAGAAAGAGATGGCAGTATTAAAAGTTCCACTGAGGTCTCAGAACAGAAGAATCATGAGTGAATAATGGGACACAAACAGGGCAGCCTTCAGTAGTTGGGCAACAGGATGAGAACAGCTATGATATTGCGCAGCCTTAAAATGTATTTCAAAACAAAAGGAAATATCCCCAAAACGGTAATGTCTAGGTGCTCCCCATGTAGAGACACTGATCCAAATAGCCATGGAAATACACAGCAGATTCTGCTGTTGCTGAAAACCAAAACCACCTTCTCTAATTTGCCTCAGCACCATTTTTTCTCCCCCTCAACTTTCCGTGGAGGAAGGCACACATCATGAAGACCAAGCAAGGTAATGGGAACACAACCACTTCCCATCATAGAGACAAGACAGGTCTGGAGTGGAAGAAGTAGTGATTCTCAGAAGTGTCTGAGGCAAAAAGAAGAATCCCTCAGGAGCCAATCATCATAACATAAAAGCTTTAAAAATGCCACACCAGATGTCCAACTCTTTGTCTGATAGCCTGGGAGTCATTCTTTCAGCTGATCTTCTAGATCTTTCAGCCTGGTTTATTGCTCCAGGAAGACTGTCACATGAACCTAACAGAAGGTCCACTCCTCCCAAATAAAAAACACCTTATGACACAGTAGGAAGAATCTAGTGACACCCTGTTTATCCCAAACACTGTCCTGTTATGGTATGTTGACTGCTGCATGACAGTGACTGTGTGTGGGAGTAACACTTGGTATTCACACACCCAACAACTCAGCACTGCTGCCCTCAGCTGTAGATGGGACCCAAGAGTCTGATCACAGAGACCGTCCTAAGTACACAGAACAGACCCAGAGACATGGAAAAGTGTCCACACCTCTGACTGAAGATGACTGTAAAGGCAGACATCACCAAAAGAACCACAATCAACTGAAAAAAAACATACCCCTGACAGGCTGAGGAGCGTTTTAGGAACATAAGCAGGATGATGTCTTGGATGCAGGCTACTCACAGTGAGCTTGCCATGAATTATCAAGCTACTTCAGTACTAAGAAACAACACCAGCTGTTTCTCCCTGTCCGCAAGATGAGAAAAAGTCACAGTGTTTTGTGGCCAGAACACCCACTGCTTTCTTCCAGAATGGGCCCTTTTTGGAAAGGAGTGAAAAGCTGGGTTTGGAAAAAGCAGTTTAGGTAGGATAGGACTTGTGCAGCTTTCTCTATGGAGAAGGGAGCTCTTCTTTCTAAGCCAGAGAAGGAGGAAAATATAGACTATGCCTCTTAGAGCAAGTTATTTATGGACTACCAGAGAGGTTTACATTCCCACTTACTCTGCTTCCTTCCATGATCCTAAGGGATCACTGTCAAGGAACAGATAGGAAGTAAAGCCAAAGATTAGGACACCAGAACCTAATCCATATATATTGGCATCTACAAAGCTGAAACAACTAACTTCTAGCAGCTCTAGAAAAACCTGACAACTTTATAGGAGGGAGAAGGTGCCCAGGACAGTGGCTTTATGGCTTCAGTTGCCAAATACAGAAGATAGTGCAATGTTCCTGTTTCAGAAATACAAGCTGTGAGTCACACCACAGCCAAAGTATGACAGGACTTGATCCCCACCCACATCATTCCCTGCGGACTCTGAAGGCAGAAAAACTGTGTTGTGAGTAAACATTCAACTTGTCCAAAGAAAGTGAGTGACCACAGGGAGAAACTGCAGCTTGGAAATCCATTCTCTTTGACCTGACCTTAGAAATCCCCTGGCTGCACCCTGGGCTGCTCCTGCTCACTGTGGTTCTCCATTGCCATTACAGAGTGACTTGGTATTTTCTGTAGGAAGAACAGTCTTGGAACTTTGAACAGGAAAGGTTGAGTATAGCTTCAAACTTGGGAATTAACTACGAATTGGCCTTTTGAGCAGCTGCAAGCTAAAAGTGATACATCCAGCAGATGGGAGCCTGCATATCTGGGCATGGAGTTGAGGACAGCAGAGATGTTTGCTGTCCTGGTGCTCCCTTCTGGCCTTACGGCCGAAATCTTATCAGATTAAAAATTTACAGGGGTTGTACATCTCACCCAAATGGAACAAGAATGGGCATGTCAGTCTGGAAAGGGGATTAACACCTAGCATGTGGTGCAAGGCACAATGCCAGAAGGCTTAACTGAGGAAGCTATAAAAGCAAAGAAAAAAAAGGAAGAATAAAAGAGAGAAAATTAAATTGTAATAATGAAGATTAGTGCTAACCAAGAATAGCTGAGATGCAGCGAAGATTGCAGTGAAGGAAATTATGATATAAACCATCACCCACGTGAAGCAGGGCTGTCTGACAGAATGTGTTGCTGTCATACCACTTAAGGTGAGTACTAGCAACACACCTGATAGATCCAAAAGTCTCTGCTTCAGCTGGTAGCCCCCAGTGGCAAATATGAATGTGTCACAATACAAGGAATGTGACTCAAAGAACACAACAATTTTCTAGTGGCAACTGGATCATTGCTATTGCTACCTCAGTGCTGTATTAAATAACATTTAATAATCAATTAATTTTTTTCTCAATTAATTTTTTTAATTTATAGCCCTACAAAAATAAAAATCATGTTTCACAAAGCATTTGCAAGTAGCAATAAATTAAGTAAAACAAATTCATTACCTTCTACATCCGGGTCTCCAAATGGATTTAATTCTGCTGTGTCAGGATCACCAAAAGGGTTCGTGCTGGAGTTGGCCGGGTCTTGCTCCCCTTCATCCAGAAAACTAAGCTTATTGATAAGCTCTACAAACAAATTGGAATATTGTTTTAAAATAGATACAAACTGTTCATCCAACATATCTGGAGCTCAAAAAGCTCCATGTCAACAGTCCCTCGAAACACTGCACCAGGGTATGGCACGAACTGCACGACTAAGTTAACACAGTCCAGTAAGTACATCAACAAAGGGAAAAAAAAAAGTGAAATGAATGAAACTCCTATTTCCTGATCAGAACATTATGTAACAGAAATGACTTCTAAAAAAGCCTTCTCTTTCCTTTGTTAAATAAATGTTGTGGAACATCTAACAAGCTAAATACAGTGATTTTGATTGTTCCCATACATGCCAACTATCGGCAGGAAATTTTAATGTTTGGATGCAACGTGCACATAAAAGCAGAGAGAGGACATTTTGTCACTTTAGAAAGGTCAAGTATTACTGACTACAAAACTAATGTTTTAAGCTTAGGGTCTGGTGGTTCCTCTTTTTTTTTTTTGTAATTTTTTTTCTTTCTTGTTCATTATCAGATGACAACGGAGCTGTAGCGGAGACAGGCTCTTTCTCTATCATGTTGTTACCTGTTGGATGCACTACAAATTACTGAGAGTCATGCTGGGTGGAAGCACAGAGATAAAACTGACAGCTGAATACAGGCAGGAGTCAAAAGGTAATGGGTCACAGTAAATACAATCAGAAACAGAAAGAAAGGATGAAAGCTCATAGACCTTCAGAGGAACTGGCTGATTTAGCTGAAGGCATATTTGCTCGCTTTATGCAGTCATCTTGATCTTCATCTAAGCTGCTCAGAGCATTCAACTGGTTTACAATTTCTGTAAATAGAAGCCAGTCAAGACAAACGTAAGGCAAGGGCATTTAATGAAACAGAAGTGGAACGAACTGTTACCAGTAAGAGAGAGAGCAAGGGAGAGAGGGTAAAAGAATATATTTAGAACGAGTCCTTACAATTATATAACTACAGCAAAGTGCTTGTGTATGTGCTTCAGGGATAATTTAACATGAAACCCAGTTAACAAGACATAAACAAAACTCAGCCAGGTTATGGTGTCAGCAACAATAGTTAGTTTTATGAGGACAAGTATTATGCACAATGAGTTGAAAATTTAGATAGGTGTACTCGATATAATTTAAAGATTTTTTCCCGCTCATGAAGAAAGCCTGAATATGAAAACATTGTCAATCAACACAAATCAGCCCCAGAACAATTTATCTCCTCCCAAACCCTTAAGGTTACAGCAAACTAACCTATACAATATGCATTTCTATCTTTTTTTTTTGTTTATAAACACACTCTGATTATTTAACATTTACAATTAGTCACCATTACATTCTGATCTATGACAAGCTGAATTTACCTAAATGGTTCTAAAATACATGATCAGTATTGTGCCAGGAGAATGCAAACTGAATGTATATATCACCTGAATTTTCACTGTCATGCTATGTAAGTAACACCTTGCTATTTGTTAAAATCCTATTTCACCTTCTATCCATAATAGAGAGCTCTAAATTGCCACGAATTAGTAATTTTTAAAATGTGTAAAATGTTTAATTCTAGTCAAGATGTGGATGACTCCATAATTCTGGAAGGAAAGAAACAAAAAACATCTGGATCTGAGTGGCTTCTAGCCCAAGGGGAAAAATTCCTCTCTGCTCCTCCCTAACGCAGTCCCATCCACAGCATCTGACAAATGGAGCTTCTGTAGTAATGGGGATTGAGCCTGGGGCATCTCTGAGAGACCTGAGCATAAGTCTCTGTGGAGAGGGGACAGCCTTCCTCATCCTTCCAGATGACAAACAGGCAAGAGAAACCCGTGCAGGAGCGATGATCCTGCTTGTTGAATATCACTGCCCCACCGACAGCCTTTTTCATCTCCTGTCTTTTCCCCATGAAATAAATGGATGATGCCTTCTGGTATCACCAGCGAAGGTAAAGCTTCATGCCAGTCATTCTTGTATTTCCTTTAAAGTTTCATTTCTTGTGTACACAAGAAGTTACCGCTCAGTAACACTTTTAGTTTACTGCTGTTTTGAACTTGACTTTTTCTCATCTGGCTTTTGTATGGGAAAGCAAAATTTGTCTTTATTCAGTGAACTAGTTTTAGGGAGCAAGATAGCAAACTGAGGCAAAAATTGAGTAGTATCCTGACTGTTCCTGACTGCTCCAACTCACGTTGGTGTCCATGGCCACCCAGAACTTTCTAGTCAGGGGGGCCTTTTCATAGCTGACATACTGACACCCCTCCTGATTTCATGCCTTCACAGACAGCACAAAGAAACTGAAGCCCAAAGCAGACCAGAACCTGGTAATATTTCTGTCACATGGATAAAAACTTCTTTGGCAAATTTAAACTGCTTGCAATGACATGCCAATCTGCAAATTACCAAGGAAAATTACTTACTCTGCCAATATCAATTGGACATCCTAAATGTTGACAGTGGCAAACCCCAAACAGAATTCCTCTGTAATGCATCATCTCCCTACTGATCTTGACCTTAAAGCATAAATCTGCTTACACAGTTTTACACTTATATCTGTCACATAGAGTTAAATTAATCATCCTCACTTCCTTATTTTTAGCTCCAACAGACAAGACTATTATCCTAAGAAATAATACCAAAACTGTCCCAACTTAGCTTTCTCAGTATAAAACCATACATACCCCTGAGAAATCTACACAATATAATACTATCTTCTGGGAATTTTTAGGACTCGAGATAGACAATGAAATATACCTTTCTGTACTCAAATAAAACAGAGCTGACCTCATAAAACAGCAGTACTAATGAATTAGTAGTTAAAAACAAGCTCAGATGCTGACATGATTTACAATTTATTATGTCAGCATGTGGAAAAAAAAAGAAACAAAAAACAATTATAATTCAGTTTTTACTGTCAGAAAATAACAAATTAAGTTCAGGGCTTTAAAAAGAGAGAGTTCTTTGATGTGGTCTGAATCACCTGGTCTTATCTGCCAACCTAAACACCCATACGCACTACAATGTTTCTCATTACAATATTAAATGGTTTATGTCATATTTTGGAGTATGGAAATGGTAGGTTGGAGATTTATATCCTATATTATCTTTTATAAATCTCATTATCTATAAACACACATTAGCTTGTTCTACAAGTATGTCACATAAATCACTGGTTTGGTTTCTGGAGGTTTTCTGGAATTCTTCTCTCTTTCTTTCTTTCTTTCTTTTTTTTTGTTTTGTTTTTTGGGGTTTTTTGTTTGTTTGGTTTGGTTTTTTTTCCAAGCAGCTTGGTGATCCTGACAAAGAAAAAGAGTAAGAAGTTGTCAGGAGAAGTATGGTTTTGCAAATTGCAAAAAAAAAGGGTTACACATATTGTTACCCAGAAGCTTGCTCTTGAAACATGCTGGGATTCAGACTCCTGCAATAGGTAGCACATGGGCACGTTCCTGATTCCATGTGGTGCCCCAGCACAGACACTGTACTCCTGGGCAGATGGAGCAGAAGGCAGCTATTAACCCCAGCATGAGGCTCAAAGTAGGAATTAAAACATTAAGAGAAGCACATATTTATTACTGCCCAGTTTGTGAGTTATGAGGCACATTTTCTTCAAGTATGAGAGTTGTGTGTTCCACTGAAGACTAAGGACAGGATAATTCTGGGAGGTTTAAATCCATGTATATTAGCAGTGTGGAAACTAAATATTTGAAATTTAATTCATGGCAATAAACAATTTTCAACTTCACACAGACCAGCTGGGGGAGATACAGCTTTTACACATGAAAAATTTAAACAAGAAATACTGCAAAAGAAGAGGTGGAAAGCCTGAGATGGAGTGAGGTTTCTCCAAGTGAAGGCAGTGCTTGGAATGGAAAACATATTTCAGTCTGGTCAGCTGTATGGCAGCAGTTCCATGTCCACCCCAAATTCCAGTGCTTTTGAGGTCAGTCAGTATTGCACCACCTACTTCATAGCTGAAGAAACAGAGGCACAGATACCTACTCCAAGTTAGGCAACCCATCAAGGAAGAGAAGCAGCATTTCCTAACTCACCTGCACCATCTAGAGCCCCACACAGCAGACCTCCCTTGCTCTCCCAGCAGTGGATACATATGTTCATCTATGAAACTGCAACTTTGGCACGACGAGAAAAACGCCGCAAACAAAACCAACAAAAATTGCTGTACACTGCAAAAAGGAACAGTGTCTGATAAAAGACTTGCACCACCTCTTGCAGCTGTGCCTTGGGAACAATAACGTTTCAGACATCAAGTCAGCAGTGAGAAAACCTGGAGTCAAAAGTAGGAGAAGGATTCCTCCCTCTTTGCTACTTGCATTTTACTCATTGCAAGCCCAATTACAAACATTAACTGTGTGCTGCTCCCATCATTTCCATGAGGTGTTACAGGCAGTATCCCCGTTTTACAGCTGGGAAAACAGGCACACGGAGGTGAGGGATTTGCCATGGGGCACTCTGAGTCAGTGAGGCATTCCAGCTCCTCAGCTGCCAACACCCAGCACAGCACAAGAGGAGAAAATGTTGGTAGCAGCAAGCTTTCAAAAGAGTTATGTAACTTCCTCAATTAATTTTATGATATTCTGTGAACACTACTTTTGAAAGAGTTCTTTGCTACATCAGTTTTGTTACATTTCCTTCTTTCTAAATTTTTCCTGCTTTTCTACAATGATTCCTGCCTCTTTCTCTCATTTCCTCAGCTCTTCCCCTAGCTTTCCCCATTCATTTTATTTATTACACGAGTCACTGTAATTGCCAATGAAATCAATCTTGAACACATGTTGAAATAGATACTTTACATCTTATTTATTAATGTTTACTTACTGCCCTATGTTTTATGTTCTCCCATTTGCTTGGGCAATTGCATGCGCTCATTCCCCTTCACCATCCCTCTCCTTCTCAAAGGTGGGAAAAGCTGGCCAGGCTCGTAAAGCAACTCAGCTGTTGTAACCAACATAAGAAGAAAAAGTCCAAGGCTGACCTTCCCCACATCATGATTCATTTACAAAAAACCAATCCAACACTCCCATCTTGTATGGTTAGAAAATAGTATCAGAGCAGGCTGAGCAAAGCACAGAAGTTGTGTATTCCAGAAGTATTTATTCCTTCTGCCTTTCAAGGAGGCATTGTTAGTTTTGAACAGATAATTTTGGCCTTTGCAATATCAGATGGAAAAGCTGAAATGACTCTAAAATAGCTTGTGTTGCACATCAGCCAGCTCACCCTTCCCATTTATCTCCAGGGATGTTCACACCTTACCCAAAGGATAGTAGACAGCCTAGTCTAACCTAGATAAGATTTTGCTGATTTAGGAATCATTGTAGCCTCGTTGAGTGCTGCAAAATCAAGGGTTGAGAAGCAAGATCAGAGGCTTTTCACCTGCTGCCCTTCTGTATCTGGCTTTTCTGTAGTCCTCAGTGCAGTACCCAGGCAGATCCTAATAAAACCCTTGTGCACAGGAGTTTCTATAGGCTGAACATTACCTCTCCTTAATTTGGCCTTCTCTGTGATTATCCAACGGCCTGGTGAACGTGTCAGGTTTTGTTTGATGTTGTGATCTGATTTATTCTGGTTACACTGGGAAAGAAGTAAACCTTGCAGAATGATTTCACATACCAGACTGGCATATCTCTGCTCCCTGACCAAGAATACATTATCTTGGTTTCTCAGATATCTCGTTCCAGACTTTCCAATATGCTCTGTGCCAGACACATACAGCATAACTAGAGATTTGGCCAGGGTAAAAAATGTTTAATTGAATATGTAAAGCATACAGAAAACATATTTGCATCCTTTCACAACACTAAATGTAACTAAGTAATAAATGCTTCAGGCTGAACCTTTTGATTGCAACGAAAGCTCAAAAAGAAGTGATGAAAGTAATGTTTCATAACACTGAACCAATGTTCCTCTGCATTTTCAAGAACAGATTTGACAATTCACTTCTCTGCTCGGGATGCTCTTCCCCCACTTTGGAGAAGGTTCCCTTTATTTCAGACATTTTAAAAGATCATTGGAAGTTATGAAGTCTGGCACCAGAAGTTAATTTTCATTTCCTGATTCATTACACAAAGAGTTCCTACAGAACCCATCTGGAGCAGTACTACACACTGATCTCTACCAACAATTTAACATCATCTCATCCTGATCTGACTTGCCTCGATTAGTTCAGCTATCCTGAACACACTAAGCATTTTCATCAGCAATTCAAATGTGGTTACACTATCTCACTTCAAACAACTTCACTATCAAATTCATTAAAGTCCTTTAACAGCCTCCCAGTTTCTTTTCCATGAGACACCCCCACCCAAAAGGCAGCAATATGCAGCCTGGAATTGCCATGTTATTGAGCAGAACCTCAGCACTTGTCCATGGCACAACTCATTTCGCAGTTATTCTCATAAAGTGCCTTCATTATTTCACTTGAGACTCTCCTCCTGTCTTCTCCCTCACTGACCCTTTCCCTCTGCTTTTTCTGCTCCTGTGCTCATACTGGTTCTTTGCTTCCCTAAAATGCTACCTACTTAGTGCATTCCCTCCCAAAAACAGGACACACAGACACAAATCAATGCTCTTGGATTCACAAGTATTAAACTTTGTTGAGTTATGGATGGGTTCCTCTTCAATCAAGCTATCCTAAATATGTTTTGATAGGTAGGATTTTTTAAAGTGAAATAAAAATACAGCATAAGGATAAAAAAAAGGGGACAAATGGCAAAGGAAACTATATTTTACAATGTCTGTGGCAAAACCAACCTGTAATTTTTGCAGCCTTTTCCTCTTGATTCACTCTGTTTTCTTCATCTTCTTCATTGTCTTCCTCAAAATCATCTAGGTTACCAATATCAGCTTGTTTCATACTCATCAAACTAGCCAGGCTTTGCATGTCTTCATCCCTAAATAACAAACATACACCAGACATTAAAATGCAGCTTGTTAATACCACATCTGATACTACTGCATTCTTAAAAATTCTTTAAATATTTTGATGTTTTCTTCAGGGAGGTCTATGATATCAGATCTGATCCTGATTATAGTGAAAAAGAAAATTAATATAACTCATAAATATATATCAATTTCTGAAGGGAAAGTTTTCAATTAACAAAATTGTAAAGGGTAAAAAAATACTGCATTGCATCAAGAGCTAACTTAACAACTGCTTCCTAAAATTTTAAACCAGCCCAGAAAGGCTGGCAAATGCTTGCCTGGTCTGCTTTGGTTAAAGTGAAAATGCTTGGCCAGACCTACTGCCCATATGCTACATGCAATACCTGCATTAATTCATAACTGCTGATACTGTTATGCGATTAAAATCCTTTTTATAAATATCTGAAATCATTAACAAGATTTTTTTTAAAAAAAGGCAGTGTCTATTTACACATACTGGAAACCAATGCTTTCACAAAGAGCAGCTTTTTTTCAGATCCCTTGTTCAGGGTACAATGAAAGCCCTGTCAATAACTTACAATCTAGAACCAATGAGTGAGTCAAGGGAGCGCTAATCAGTGCCCAAGAGAACTCTTCCCACAGGATGTTCTTGTGCTCAACTCAAAATCTTAACTCTAACTCCACCCTCCCTCACCTTCCAACTGGCTTTGTCCTTATTGCATTCTTTGTGAAATATCAGTGGGCTCCCTTGAAATCTGCCAAGGGTATTGTTGGATGAACACACACATGCACATAAACACACACTCCCACTCATTTCAGACCTGTAGATACTTTTAAGCTGTTGTTATTTAAAATGTCTGTAAGAGCAGAGCACAAGCCACTTGTCTCTGAAGAATACAAGGCTGAAATCAGAGCAAAAAACAGCTTTTACTCAGTTAAGAAACCAGGTATGGCAGGAATGATAGGTATGCTGAAGGATGCTCTCAAATTCCACCATTCTATACAGAAAGAGCTCTTTATCCAAAGGATTCCTTGAAAAGCAACACAAAGCAGGCTATCTGGTTTAAAAAAAACCCCAACAAACAAACAACTTACGTGGCTTTTCCTTCCCTCAGGAAAATACAAGATAATGAGAACTGCAGTGTGGCAGCTACCACTTTCTTAGACAAAGGCTTGAATTTTAACCTGACATCTGTCTGTGTAGGCATGGGGCTGGCATATTGCTTCATGTTGATGCTGCTGGTGGCAAGCGCTTTTCTACGTCCAGAAGGAGATTCCTGAAAGCAAAAGAAAAACAAAGCTAATGTAAAAGGTGCTGTCACACTAAAACCTGCATGTGCACAAAACAAAAAATGCACTTATTAAATCTGTAGGGGTTATTTTGGTTTTGGTATTTTTTTTTCCAAAACATCACTATGGCCCTGTTGAGTGACAGAAAATAATTTCTTAAACTACATCAGTCACTAATGGTGGTGGAGCTTTGAACACTTTCTTAGTGCAATTGAAAAAAAAAAAATATTGTCCATTGTGATTAGTGGAGCTCCATTACAAGACCTAGGCTGTCTTTAATGGCTTGAGCTTGAACCAGATCCACAGCCCCCATCCAGTTAAACTGTTGGCAATATATTCTCATTTCTTTTAACAGCAAACTGGACTCGCTCTGTCCAAACGTGGCTAGTTCTGGACTGGAACTTCCAGCCTATGGAAGACATAGGTTTGGACCATGCATGTATTTCTTTGCATAGTGCTTTGAGGTCATCTACTTTGTGTTCCATGCTCAAACAGTATACCTGAATATTTTTCAGAACAGCAGTTCTTCTCATTAATGTTGTACATGCACTATCAAGAGTGAAAGGTTTCTGAAACTAAAATTGACAATACTTCCAAACATACTGATAAAAATTTTGCAATAAAAAAAATAAATAAGAAAATAGATAAAAGCCAAATTTTTTTTTGAAAAGCTGAAGTTATATTTCAATATAAAAATGTTGCTCATGGTTTAACAATTCAGATAAATTAATCTAAAATGCATCTAAGAATCTACTCTCTTATTCTATCTACTATCAGCATCATCAGGAAAGGAATGATTATATGCAAAAAAGCTCCAGTAACAAAAAATAAAACAAAAAAGCCCTGCTATTAATTCTTTTGAAAAATGTTCCCACAATAAGACTACATTTTACTGCAGTTGACAATTTGTGTTGAATAAAGAATACTAATTCAATCAAAACATTCAAGCATCCTTTTTCAAAGTACTTGACATTTCTGCCCAGTAGAATAAGTCAGAATGTAATATGTCATCCCCAAAGAATACCTTGTTTAAAAAACTAGCCTTATCTGACAGATTATGCACAGCAATATTATACAGAACTATTAGTGCATGTAGATACCTTATGAATGAATTTCGAAAATGCATCAAACACTTGAGAAGGATTTAGGCCCTCTCAGAAGAAATACTTAAGAATATGCAAATACTCTCAGCTGAATTAAGTTGAACAGATGCGACTCTCACAAACAATACGAGCGCTCCTTCCCCGCCTGCAGTTGTCAATCAAAGAGCAAGATTAAGGTCCAAGGTTCTGACAATGTGTAAAATGGAAAGTATGATCAGGGAGTTTCCATTATTACACAGATATGAACAACAATAATCTGTTATTGTATCATACCTTTAGAATAACTAACATTACAACTCGTTATACGGAATGCAAGGTTTACTGCAGCGCCTGTTCAGGCATCTACACCCAACAGGATCTCAGACAACTCATCTTGGAAGATTTTGAATAGTTGATGTTGACAGTAAGATGTTGATCTTAGCAAGATCAACAGATCTTAGAGCAAATCGTGGGTGCTTGCTTGCAGCCTTCCAGATGAATCATTCATCAGCCACACTGTGCCTGTATTCTGATGTGCTCCTCTCAGTCTGACTACGAAAACCACTTTTCAGCAGCTGTGAATATCCCCAGTCTAACAAAGATCTGGATTTATTTGCTTGTGTAGCTACAAATGCCTTCTCAGTGCTGGCTCACCTGTTAGATGCAGCCAATGCTATGGGAGCAGCACACAGACCTCCCACTAGGTCTCTTAAGGAACACCAATATGCTTCAGTGACTCCAAAAAACAGGGCTACCTGGGGGCAGAGCTACTTTCTCTTGTTACAAACACACCATCTTATCTGGTAAGTCAGGTGCATGTTGTCTTTATCACAGTGATTTTTCTAAAAAAGTTAAGGCAAACAAGAGAAGCCAACCCCATCTCCAATTCAATGGTGGTTCTGAAGTGAAGACAAAGCACACATTAAACTTGCAAGCATGGAAAAGCTAGACACAGATAGCAAGGCAGAAGAAGTTTGAAATGATGTGAAATTACATTTTCACTTAGTATCTACTTATTGTACAAATTATCATCTTGTCATTTGCACCTTCAGATTATCTGGATTGGAGAGTGAATGAAAGACATGAATAAGAAAGAGGCAAAGTTCTCCCAGTGAAGGTGATCATCAGCAATTCCTAATGGAATCTTCTGGTGTTAGCTGATGTAGAGGAAAAGGGAAATGAGAATGCAGGCAGCAGGGTGCCAGGACAAAGGGAAGAAGCCAGCCATGAGCAGGAAGATTGTCCTATCACTATATATCCTGATGTGTTGGGAAGAACAAGATACACTTGGCAATCGAGTTCAGTCTTCCAAAGAAATTTATTAATTTCATATTTTTGTGGGCCAAAGACAGAAGTTGACTTTGGAAGTTCCAACTGCCTACAAAAGTCCAAATTTGTAATATTATTATACAAAAAAGCCCAAAACTGCCTACAAAAGTCCAAATTTGTAATATTATTATACAAAAAAGCCCCCCAAAAAAAGCCACCAAAAAACCAACAAAAAAACCCCCACAACCAAAATCCCCAAACCCAAATAAAAATAGACAGTGCCTGATATTTCAAGTCTTATTTTGCTTCACATGCAAGTTTATCTTCCCACTCTTCCAGAAAGTGAAGTCTGTCAGAAGTTTTGCAATGTTTTCTCCATTTGAACTTTACAGGTTTGTCTTTACATGGTTTTAGCTACATAAGTAAATGGGGAAAAACTTTTTCCATGTTAAAAGAATGTTCTCAAGCTGCTTAGGTCCATGACTGATTCACTATGGATTGTGTTTTCTACTCTGACACACAACCAACTTCTAAAAAATTGTCTTTAAATGTCAGAGTGTGCTAACAACCACTTCTTGCAAAGATTGTAGTATTTTCTTCCTAAAAACCAACATGCTTCCTTATAGTAGAATCTGAGTTACCCCAGAAACACAGAGACATTTTCTTGCAGAAGGATAAATAATTCTTAAATTAGCAGGGATAAAATAATCCAAGAATAGAGTAGACAGCAAACCCACAAGCAGAAGGGACAGAAACAGCTCAGCAGTAGGCTTAAATGAGTTATTACAAAGAGAAGCCCACTTTGGTAGTATACTGAATAAATAATACCCATTTAAGGGTAAATGTCTGATCTGGTGTTTACTTGTGTCTCATGTGAGCATGTGGAAAGTCAAGCAGGAATCCCAGCACAAATGTTTTAATTGCTCAACTTTCCTGCTTTTGCCTATATAATAAAAGTTTAAACTGTGTGAGGCTCTGTTATGCCTCCAGGTGTTTTACATTCATGTGACTGCCAGGGTTGCCACATCCTGTTTTGTGAAAGGGTGGCATGAAAAGTCAATTTTGAAGTCACAAGACAGAAACAATCCAATGCAATAATAAAGGGAGGTGACAAAATACAATACTTAATAGTGAAGATGGAGTGCATTCTGTAAGAAAACAGCAATTTGGAAACCCTTTACTTTTAAGAAAGGCAGTGCATTATGCAAATAAAATCAGCTATGACATCTGAATGCCACAGAAAGATCGAACATACGATGCCAGTAAAATACAAATACCTCTGTTATCTTCCAGCTCAAACATCCTACTGAGATTGAGAGAATGGGCACTGCTGGACTCATAAGAGAATACATGGAGCATTGGTTAACAACTATTTTTTGCTGTTTCATGTTTGTTATTGTATGGTTCTAGCAAGTGAAACAGCACACTGGAAAAAAAAAGTGCCATTCTCCTAGAAATTGTTAATAAATTATTAAAAATATAACTATTTAGTATGTTAGCAGAAACTACAGCAGGCCTATCTTGCATAACAAAATAATGGCTATATGGTCAGCTAAAAGCTCTGAGAAACCTCTATGTTATTCTTAAAGTACATTGTTTGCCAGAGTGATCACTGTAATTCACTGAAGAAGAGTAAAACCTAAGCACACATAAACACAGCAATACTTCTCCATCTTTCTTACCTGTATTAGGGAATTTCTGCTTTTGTATTGTACACTTATCTCTCACAAGAAGCTTCACTTCTCTTGACAGTCTCCTCCTCCTATTCCCCACAGTTCCCAAAATGCCTCCTCAAACATACACCATTTTTTTGGGTGAAATAACCCTATCTGGACAGTACATCAAGCTGCATCAGCTGTTCCCAGCTGGCAAAGCAGCAGGAAGAAGCAGGTGGCTGACTCTGCACTATGCACACTGGGTGGTTGATACTTGTGCATCCTGGTAGTTTAAGAAAAAAATTGAGCAAATCATTAAAGATCCGGAATAAGAAGATGCACTCAAAGATATGAAATGAAATGAAAATTAATATAGGAAGACTTTCCAATACCCTGTACTGGTAGTTTAAGAAAAAAATTGAGCAAATCATTAAAGATCCGGAATAAGAAGATGCACTCAAAGATAGCAAAATGAAAATTAATATAGGAAGACTTCCCAATACCCTGTACTTGATTTCTGAATTCAGACAAAGAAATATGTAGAACAAGCGATACTCAGCAGATCAGCATTAAAAGTTGCATTCCTTTTTTGAACAAAAGAATATTAGTAATAAGAAACTCAGGCAGTTCCCAATTTCTAGGCATGCTGTTTGTCTTTGCACAGACTCTAAAAACACTGTCACCTCAGATACCAACAGAAGTGCAATTCAGTGGTACCATCAGAAAGACAAATTCCAGACAATCTGAAGCCACAGGAATCACAAGCTGTGAGTGCAGGACCAGGCTCAGATGAGCTCTCACCTTGCACTCAGCTCTGCAAAGCCTGGGGACCAACAGCACACACAGACATGGACTGCAAGGAGGGTTTCAAAAAGCTCTGCATGGTTTTTCAAGGAGCAGTCCCCAACACTATCCCTCCCCAGCACTTTAAGTCACTTCCTCAAACCCTCAAATGACCACCATATAACAAAGTCTGGGGCTAGAGAAGGGAAAAATAACATTGGCCAAACTGTAGTCATTTCAAATGAAGCAAATGAAGCTGCATTCACTGACACAGATAGATACAGGGCCAGACCCACTTACCACACAAATTCCTTTTCAGTAATTCAACCATGCATTATTCCTCTCATAACATCCCTGACACTGAGCAGTGTCAGCATCCCAAAACTTACTACAGAGGAAGTGCCACCCTTCTATAAATATCTGCCTGGCATCAAGGATTCCCACAGCCTGATCATCTCCTGCAATGAGAACAATGTGAAGCAGTGCTGTGTACCACGAGCCTTGTCTAGGAATCATCCCCATCATTCCCTACTAAAGAGATCCTTTCACAGCAAGCAGGACTAAAATACTCTAAGGAGCTAAGTGCAGAGAGCCTGGACCACAGCTGTAAAACAAACAGCTCATTTTTACTGGGAAGATGATGATCACAGATGACAGATATGTCACACTATTAAACAGTGCCCAACTCTGTTCCAAAGGAAGCGAGCCAAAAGATTAACACCTTCACACGAAAGGTCTGAACTCAGATTCTTAATTTATAGGAGAGACAAATAATGCTGTAATGTGAATTTCATGCAGTCTTCTTTCCTTAAAATGTATTTTTAATGACCTTGTATCCTGTACTTACCAACTGACTGGCAAATCTTCTTCAAGGTTAATATAAGAGGTGCAAATAAGTAAGAAACATCTTTGTATTTTCTGTGAAACTGCCTCCAAGCTTCTAGAGTCACACAGAATCAAAACATTGGCTGGGTTTTGTTCATGGAATATATTCCTCTGTGTTATTTGGGCTGGGGAAAGAGTCCCCCCAGAGAAATCAGCAGGATGTGTTTTACCTCTGCACACCTGAACTCAGCTTGCCTACACAGAGCTGTGACCCTGCTGTGCTGTCTGTAACCCCTGAGGCTCCAGTGCCCTCCTTTCCACACACACGTATATGGAGAAATAACAGGAAAACATTGCCATTCAGCAGAAACCAGATCCAAAACTACTGAAGTTCTTCATTATTTATATAGTAAATTGTTTCTCCGTAATAGAAATATATTAAGTAATTAGTAATCAATGTACAAACATTATCCAAAAAGACCTAACTAGAGAAGACAGCAAGTTTCCTTACTAGATATTTTGTCAAAAGAAACAATAATTGTCTTTGTCACAAACAAGGCAAATGTACAGCATAATATTTTTAGGGGCTGCCTTTTCATTTTTTTTTTGAAAAGCAAATGCTAAAAAGCCCACAAAGATATGCAGATTTTAAGGAGGAGCAAACTTTGGCAGAAAATAATTGACAAAGCCATTTGTCCAGCTCTAAAAACTCATGGAGAGAAACAACGGCTCCTTGGGCTTCAAAATTAAATGGGGACTGTTCTGGAGGAAAGCTTCCCCTGCCCCTGCAGCCCCCAGCAGCAGCAGAGAGGAGCTGCAAGGTTCTCCCTCTCCGGGCGTGGGAGGGCAGCCCTGAGCCTGAGCCGCACGCACCATCTTGCTCAGATGAAAAGATCACTGCTTCACCAGCAGAGCAAAATGGATCACTACAGAATTTAATTTGGGAGAGTATACAGCAATTAAATGCTAAAATAGACAAGCTACAGGGAGCTCTCTCAACTGGAGAGAGTAAATTAGAAACTATGTCAGTTAAAATAATTTAGACAGGCGGATGGGAGATTTGGAGGACCGAATGAAGGCAGCACGATCTCTGCTGAAAACTTGTTTAAAAACAAATAATGGTTCAAGATATCCAGAACATTATTAAGAATTATGATGCATCTGAATGGAGAATTTAATGTCTAAAATATTCTGCACATACCAGAAACATTGGAGCCCTAGACATGAGGACTTGGAATAAAACAAAACACTTTTAAACATTGAAACAGCTACCCTTAATGACATAATTATATATTAGTTATCCTCACAAAGTGACCTTTGTCCTTGCAAGAATCAAAGCCTTGTAACAAACTGTTTATCATACTGGTCATATCTTAAGTTTAAACTTGAAGACTCCTTCAAAAAACACCAACATGCTGGTTTTAACAGCACATCTACATTGATAAATCACTATATTGGAAGCACCACACATTGTTTCTCATGTAGCACAAGCAGAGACAATAATTTCAGTAAGCAAAGAGAAAACACTATATGCTACTTCAGATTCTGTCTTCTTACAGCCCCATGAGATTTCACTGGCACCCCGAGAGTGAGGTATGTAGTGAAAGGTTCTTTCTGACTAAAATCATACCTGTGGGTGTGCTCAGCTGACCTGCTGTAGGTAACAACAAACCTTTCATCCTCCCAGGCTAATCCTCTGCATTCACAGACTCTGGAAATCTCCAATGATTAACATCAGACATGAAGTTTAGAAAAAGCAACTATACCTAAGAAACTGAGGTAATTCATCTACACTATGCAGAATAACACCAAGAAAATTCAGAGGTCCTGTTTTTCTAGCAAAAAATATTATTAAGCTTCTTAGACTATGCCATCTCATACTGGACAGATGGCAAAGTATGTGCATGATTAAAATTTTAGTTGAGCAATTTATTAATAGATCATTTGTATGAGACAGGTATCCCCTTCTAAAATGGGCTTGCTGCTTACAAAGGACAACAGAGAAAAAATTACATGTAAGCTGGGTAATTTTAGTAAGCAGCAGAACCCTGAAATACTGAACCTTCTATAGGATGTGGATAACTGCTTTATGTATCCATTTATAACATCTTCAATTGCTTTCTCCCTTGGACTGTTTTGGTAATGCAGAAACAATTCCTGAACGCTCTCCCACAGAAGTATACAGGAGATTGATAACTAATTTGAGAAACATTCACTTTAGTATTTGTAGCTTTTTTGCTCTTTCAGATCACTTCTTCTAGAGATGCTGTGCAAGTTTCTCTTCTTCTGTAGTGACAGGTTTAAATTTACTGTTAGATGCCTTTGACTAGCTAAACTCAGACTCTCCTTGCACTTGATGAAAACATTACTGTATCTTTGCAAAATACATGAATTTTTGCCTGTGTTTGCAGAGCTACAGCTTGTGCTGTACAACTCAAGAGCCTGGAACATGAGACTATCCTTAGCAGAAATAAAAGGACATCCTTTCCTGCAAAGTCTAGATCCCAACACGCTGAGCTCACTAATGCCCCAATGGTTCTGCTTCTCTTTCAGAGCCATTCACTCTCTGCTGTTGGGATCACTCCACATTAGAGACTGTCTGCTCCTTTCCTTTCCCCAAATGCTACAGCAGCCAGGGATGTGACCATCTCCCCCAAGTCTGCTAAGGCACAGGGTACAGCTGTGTGCAAGCCTGTGGGAACTACTACATAGTAATCATTAGCAAGCAAAAGCCATCAGGATGAAATAATTTTTATGTAACAAAAGCTAAAGAAGTAACTCCTACTGTAAACTCCTGTACAGTTTTACTTTGCTATGGACGTGGGCCACAAGCTTGTGGAAGTTCAGCTGAAGCTGGAAGAGAAACTTATTATCATTAACTGGCTGTTTAAATCCTCAAACCTTTCCTCTCAAAGGAGCAGATTTAAGGAAGTCCAGGCTTGAGCTGCTGCTGCCACGTGGCAGGTGAGGCTGTTAGAAAACCACTGCATACAGGGCTGGCAGCTCAGCAAAACACAGCAGTCCCTCATTTCCTGGGAGCTGTGTGCAGCTGCATCCCTCACATTGTGCCCTCTGCCTCCAGGAGCAGTTCCCATGCTCTGCTTCAGCTGAGGCACTCAGCATTCCCCCAGGCTGGGCTCCTGCTCCTCCCTGCTTTTGAAGAGTTTGCTGTATAACTGTGTGGTACTTCTGTACAGTTAGCTTCAACACAAAGTAGAAATACAGATAATTTACCTAATGTTAGAGAAGGAGAAACAGCAGATGATAAACTTAGCTCCTAAAATTTTAGCAAAAAGTGGAGTAAGAAACACACTTATTTTGTGTGACCTCCTTCTTCCAGGGGGAGGACAGGGTAGCTGACTTCATAACTATGACTTTATTTACTGCTTAGCAGCTCATAACTCCACATTTTTTCCTGTATCAACTAAAGGGACTCACAGGTTGTTCTCTGGTTGTGTTTTAAAATAATAGGCAAAACCTGGTACAGTATTTACATTTAAGCTCACTTACCAATGCCTGGTACATAGCTCTACTTTGCTTGACAGGAAGCCTCCATCATCATAATTCACTCCTCTGCTGTGTGCAGAGGTATCCCATGAATGGTGCTACTGCACCTTCAAATAGCTACAAAAGAGAGATGTCCAGCTAGTGTCTCCTAACAGAGTCAGTCTTTAATGAAAAATAATTGACTATTTTTTAAGGGTAATCTAGTTACCGATTTATTGTTAGTTCAGCTTCTTTTCTCTTTCCATTACAGTCTCTAAATTTCCTTACTCTGTCTTGGTGTCACTTCAAGACAAATACCCAGTATCCTGGAACGTTAAAAAGGTGTGTTTGAAATAATACCTCAAGCTCAGGAGTGAATATTTAATGTGAATTCAATATAATATTAACTGTTTCTGCACCTCAGGCCATGCCTACCTACAAACCTTGTCCTGAGGAAACAAATACCATGCAGGAAGGCATATGTGATAGAGGCTCCAGAATTAACTCTTGATTATTTAAACAAACTTGCAAATGTAAGCACATTATTCAGCTCCTTTGTAATCTCCAACAAGGAAGAAAGTTTGAGGCAAAACTCCTCGAAGAAGAAACAAGGTGAAAAGATTAACTGCTCCAACAAGCTTACATACTTTAATTCATCTTTCCAGAGAAAGACTTAATTATTTAGCATAGATATAACCTGTTAAAATGGGATTTTCAAAATACCAGTGTGTCATCAACCAGTTGTTATCATCTGAGGATAACTTCCATAGAGCAAATGCACAATATTAAATGACCAAGTTTGCAAGGCTTACAACAGAGGAAAAGCCTGCAAGAGTGTCAATATTATTGACTCTTATTTCGTATTTTTTCTGTACTGAAAGTTGAACCTTAACTGCAAAAGCCCAGAGCAAGTGGCTGAATGGTCTGTAACGCCTGATGGCTGTGTGCTGAGCAGTGATGCTCACACCATGGACATTCCTCTGGGCAGAACCAGAGACTCCAGGTCAAATGACTGATCACTTTGGGAATTTCTCAGAGTTAGGCTAAAAGGCCACTTCATTAAAGACAGCACAATGTTCTTCAAAGTGAACATGTCAGCAATATTACTACAGCATGAATGTATCTCCATTATTAAATTCATGACTGTGCTCTTTTTATTCTCTTGCATCTTGCTCAGAGGTTCACAGCATGTACCAAAATCGCCAGAATACATAACAACAACAGGACACAACACAATTGGAGATGTGCCTCAAAATACAGAGAAATTTCTGGACCTGCTGTTGCTCTTCCCTATATCTCCCACTGCTACCAAGGGGATACACTGCAAGGCCACCACTGTCCTCAGCTCCATGGCTGTGATCCTCATCACAACATCCACTCTGGAAGAGTTGGCTTTTCAAGGAAGGGTCTCCATTCCAGCAGACAGTTCTCTCATCCTTTACTACTATTCTTTATACTTGTACCTTATTACTATTCTTTATTACTATTCTCTTATGTCACTTCATTACTATTTCTATTATCCAAACCTGCAGCTCCCTATCAGGGGCAAAACCTCAGCGATACAGATTCAATCTGCAAGTCTCCTCCCAGCTGTTATGTCAGAGCAGTGTGGCTGGCAGGGGATGGTTCCTGTGCACAGCAGGCTGCTCTGCAGAGTTCAGGAAGGAGACAAAAAATCGGGCTCTGCGGATCTCACCAGCGTCATCCTGCTGATGGGTGGGCTGAGTCTGATGTCAGCAGGAAGAAGCAGGGAGCAAAGAGTGGGAATACAACCAGGGCAAAAGGGAGGCAGCTGAAAATTCACATCTGTGTGAAGCTGGAATGGGGACATGCTCACACATGTCAGACACCTCAGCTGTCACACCCTGTGCACACACAGCATGGGAATGGTGTGTGGTGCAGGTGCAGTTATTTATTTATTTAAGTCTATGTTTATAAACAACACAGTATACATGTTAACAGCAAGGATAAACAAAAAGCATTCCAAAATGCATCTCGGCAATAAACATAAACCTCAAGTTTTTGAAAGCCCATGCCACCCTCCCTCCCTCTAAATTTGTTTCAATCAGGGAAATAGCTAAATGGATTTCTTCTAACTTTGTACTTAAAGTAAAATTCACCTCAAGGCTGACAAGCATAGAAAATTTCAGTCCAATGGGTGAATTTTATTTTTTGTTAAAGCTGCAATAGCCTGAAAACAGGGGCTTGTAATGAAGCTGCCCCATCAACCATAACCACACTGTCAGCAGAGCAACACAATCATATTGCCTGTGCAAAGAAGCAATGCATTTAACATTTTCTTCACTGTGTATTATCTATTAGCTGAGTTTGTCACAGAGATATGTGGCAGTTCCCTGCAATACTTATGAATATATGGCAAGGCATACAAGAATCCATCTATGTCTGCTTCAGCATAGATTTGTCTTACTACATTTTGGCAAACAACAGAAAACCCACCCTTCTCTTACCTTAGGTTTCTGTTAAATACTGTTACTATCTAGAAATTGAAGTCATCTGAGGCAAACATCTCAGATCTTCCCATTGCTATTCTCTATTACTAATGCACATTACATGTTCAATTCTCCCTTGCTGTTCCTATGAAAAAGGTCTTGTCAAAAACAGATTTCATTTTTTCTGTGTATGCACAAATTAGTTATGGATGATTAACAAAGCATTCATTCTTTTATTTGCTTTGGCTGAGACTTGATCTGTGTTACATTCATGTGAGGGAAGCACTCAATTTTACGTTGATTAAATATGAAACACTGCACTCTTGATAAAAAGAGTTGTATTCAGAGCTGCATATTATACTGACAAAAGATGCATGTTCTTGGGCTAATAGTTTCTTAAACAAGTTTTTCCAGATTTTTAATTGCAAAAAACTTGATACAGCTGCTTTTTTATTTTTTTTTTTCCTTCTCAGCAAGTAATGGGCAGTGAGAGCTTTGTGTCCCAAGCAATCTGGTGCAGTCTTAACAAACAACAATAGTTATTTCAAATTGGATATAATAAAAAGGAATTTTCAAGTTCTGCCCCACAATTTGATTTGTTTAAACATAACTTGCACTGCAAAACTTTTTTTAAAAAAGATTGCAAAACTAAGGACAGACAACAAACCATAATTGTAGAATTTGTCTTTTATTACATAAAAAATTCAGCAAAATAAAGAGGTATTGAAGAAGTCTTACTTACAGCCAGTCATAACTGAGAATTTAGCCCTGATCCCAGCTATCACAGGATAGCATGTGCACAAATGCTCCTCAGTAAGGCCCATAAATTGCCCATGTCCCTTAAACACAGTGACAAGTGACACCAAAAAGGCACACCTCAGTTAAACAAGGTATTTAATGCAAGCCTAACTCTCAGTACACAACCTACTTGTAATTAAATCAAGCTAAAAAAGCCATGTGATTAAGCACCTTGTTAAATTTGGGAACAAATTATTAGCCCTTATAAACCAGGAGATTCTATCTTGGGGTTTACAGCACATGAAAACAAACACGAGCCCACAGAAACACGCACCAGGCAGAGCGTTGTGATACTTTTGCAAGAGGGGATTTATTTTAGTGAAACTATACAGTGTAAGGGCAGCTCTTACTCAGGTTAGGAGGGGGTCTGGCCACACATTCATTATTTTCTAAACTTTCAACAACAATTGATGGTCTTATAAAACCTTTGCTAATGTTCCTATGCCACAAAAAATAAGTCTGTTCAGTATCTGTCTTACACATCACCAAAATGAAAGCATGAACTTAAGAGTTTGCAATTTCACTGCCAAGGAGAGAGAGTCCTACCACAGCAAGAGTCTAAAAGAGCCAAAGGAAGGGACTCTTGATACAAGTTTGGGTCAGGAAGGACAGCTAGTGCTCCACATGGAAGAAGGTGATTTCTGGAGGTGCCGCTGAAATCTCACAGCGCTGGATGAGAGGACAGCAGGAGAGAACAGATGGAAATTCAGCCAAAGCAGGTTATGCATGGTCTCTGAGCAAAAGGTCTCTGCTCGCCATGAAGGGAGATGGCTGCTAGCTGGCAGGGATTGGAAGAGCCCAATCTGAAGGAAGGTCCCTCCAGTGCTGATACGCTGCAGGTCATGGACAAGAGTGGCCAGCCAAGGCAGCCAGGCCCACGGGGAGCAGCCGCGCGGCAGCACAGGGTGGGAGCTCCTGCAGGGCACGAGGGGTCCCAGGAACACCCATCCCTCCTCGTGGGCCTCACCCAGAGCAGAGGCACAATGGAACAGCCTCTGCCTGCAGCCATCAGACAGCGCCTGTCTCCAAAGCAAAACCCAATCCCACTGCTCCAACCACAGGCTCCTGCCTTGCACCAGCCATGGCACTTTCCTCCCTCTTCTTTCACAACCCGGTTCCTTTCACTAAACCAGCAGAAAACCCACCCAGAAAAAAACCCCACAATGTTTCAGTTGGGTCAGACTGAGCTCTCCAAAGGCCGGGGAGCACCAGCATGGACACACAGAGGGGCTGCTGTCCACAAAGTGGGGAGCAGCGAGGACGGAGCAAGAAACCACCTGTTTTGACAGCAGCATACTGAGAATGGTTCAGCCATCACATGGGGTTACATTTTTATGCAGTATTGTGTGGAGATTTACTCTTCCTGTTCCAGCCTGTGTGAACTCAGCTCCCTGTCCTTGCAGACAGAGGATGGCTGAACTGAGACAAAGATTTTTTTTTTTCTTTAAGGAGCTCCAAAAACTTTTTTTTTTTCCTTTGCTTCAGGTCACATAAGAACACACAAAAGGACAAAGCAATAAATGCTCACATGCACTTTCTTGTCTTTATTTCCACTCTCTGGAATGAGGCCAGAGACATCTAAGTAGTGCACTCTGTTCTCTTCCACTCCCTCACAGAAATTATGGACTCTCCTTCGCAGCCAATTTCCTCCTCCTTCTCTGTCTGGGCCCAAGCTTCAACCACTACAAAACAACCAATTTGTTCCCCTGTTTCTCTCCAGGGCCCATTCTCCATGCATCCACCCCAGGCTCCCTGAGGCCTCCCAGACCTTTAAGGCTTTACTTTTACAGATCCAGGATGAAAACCTGTTCTTTCTGCTTCGGTTCTGGGAAAATTCCACTCTCTCCCCACTTTGCATATGAACTCGGGTGCACTCATTTCCTCCAGGTTCAGCCCTGGAGGGGCTGAGGGGCTGCCACTCCCCAGGGCACTGGCACATCAGCAGCCCTGCTCAAACATACCTGGCACAAGTCACAGAGCTGCCCTGGAAAACACAGAAATGTTTCATGGCACACGTTCTCCCCAGCCTAAGCCTGAAACTTTAAATTGGGCACCGGCAAGTCAAACAGCAGGCATGTCACATATTACATCACTTCTCCCTCTTCAAAACTATCTAAATTTATTATTATTATTAGACTTGCACAATTTATAACTCATAAAAATAAGTGCTACAAAGTAATTACCAGTTTCAAATAATTAGTTTTTACACATTATTTTAAAAGGATGTTATTCTCCACATTCCAGCTACCCCATGAACATTCCTGGAGTGCTACAGGCACAAGCACTGTCAACAATTCTAAAGCTCCCCTAAAAATAAGTTCATATGTGTACAAAAGGCAAAAGTGTTCCTGATGGCTTGTTTATTAATATATCATGTTTCCATCTAAAACAAACACAAGAATAAATTAATAAACACAGAATATCTCAAATGGGAGTATTTTCTTCTCTACTTCTTGCCTGTGAAGTTAACATAACTTATGATTTGTGCTCAGTGCTAATTAAATTAATATTCAATCCATCCATATTTTAAAATATTCCACAATAAAAGCAAATTTAAAAAACAAAGCTAAAAAACCTGACAAACATAAGCAGACCTAATCTCATGATTATTGTTATGTGGAAGCACGAGACATATGCATTAATCAATTATCAGAAAGTAGTGCTTCAGTCCCAGGTAGTCAGCAACAGCACTCGTATAATATTACAGAGAGCCTCATGTTTTGGCAAAACTAGAGCAGGAAAAAATGAAACTAAAAGGCATATTGTACATGTGACCTACAGGACTGGGATTATTACCTCTAAGCTTATTAAGAGTAAAAGCTGTCAGTCGGACCACCCCACAACCAAGGAGGAAAACTGAGATTACTCAGCAGCAAAAGGCATAAAAAAGGAGACGTGTCTTCTCGGAATGGACGGAGGCAGAGTGAACCACAGCCCTGCTTCAGCTATCTGAGCAGTAATTGGCTCACAGGAGCGACTGCCACGTTAAGGCATTATCATTATCTAGCTCACATAACTGGAAATTCACGCTCTGTTCTTTAAATTGGCTTAACCAGCAGCATCTGCAGCACTTTAATTAATTACAGCAATTGGCGTACCTTAAAAGTAGATGCACAGATCTGAAATGATAATGCCCCGTGAGTAATAATTGTAAACTAGCATTAAACCAGACCTATCCTAAACAAAAACTAGGGTATACTGTTGGGCTTCACCAGAAAACAAGCTTCAACCTAGTAATTATTATTGTCTGCCCAGGTTCACCAACAGATACTACAATTCTGCGTGACACTTTACATCCAATTAGCTCAGGAACGCAGAAGCTCACAACACGTACAGCAAAAATCTGTTCAGGTTTGATCCTCTCCAGTCAAAATTTGCTCAGGCACCTAAATCTGGGGTTCCTTGATATATAAACTTTGAGTTAAAATCATAACAGAGACTGATTGCCACTATTTATTTTTAGTACACTCCTTATAAAGAAATACAGAATCCAGACATTGCAGTAAGCTCAGAAAGAAGTTTTTTTGACAGCCATTAGCTTTGCTTCAGTAAAAAAATCCACAGGCACTGTACATAAACGTGGATTTATTTTCTTTCCTGATATCTGCAACTCTAAAATACAGAAGAATTACTTGGAAAAAAATTTGGAGACAAGAAGTTAAAAAACTCTTTTGTTCCTTTTATGTACAGCAACTTGAAATCTTTACTTAGAAGAAAATTTTTAAACCCTGACAGTGAAATCCAGGTACACATCCCAGAAAAATCTAAAAGCTGTTCTTCATACCATTTCCAGCCAGAACACAAAACAGTATCAAGATTTGTTGTGACTCGCTTCTGTACAATTTCTAGTTTAAAGACAGATTTTACATTTAATTAGCACCATGCTGCAAAACAGGACACAAGAATTTTAACCAGACATCTTGAATGTAATGGAAGTTTAAACATTTAAATAGCTCAATGTTACTAAATTAATCAAATCTGATCCTCAAATTCATAGGTAATTTAGGGGTCAGAATACCTGGTTTAAAGGCCACTACCAAACCAAATGTGAACTCCCCATTTATCAAAAACCAGTCTTATCTTTTACAGCCATGTGAAATAATGAAGCACAGCTTCCTGGATTCTAGTAAAGACGTAAAGTTTTGAACATATTTTTAAGCCAAAGAAACCCAAAACCAAAGACTCAACTAAGGGATGACTGGTTTTAAGTTGCAAAAACTTTAACCATGTAATAAAAATAGATGCTGCAGCACAAAATACGCCTTTGTGCAATGTTGTCCCGTGCCCATTTCTGAAAGCATGACTGTTCTCCTTGTAACTCACAGAACTCACACGGAGGCACAACCTCAGCAAGGCAGAGCACAAGCCCGAACAGCTAAAATACCAAGGCTGATGTAGCAGCAAAAACCAAAACCAGCAATCTTATGTAGCAACTCACACCACAGAGATATGCAGAAGGCAGCCAGAGGAGAAAATACCTTTTCTAAAGCAGCAAAACCAGTGACTGTGTTTATGCACTCCGTGCTTACCGTGTCTGGGCTGTGCAGACAGCAGCGAAGCTTCACTGCTATGTGTAATTTTAAGACATGAATATATGTGCTCAGAAATACTCTGATAACATGTTTATCTTGGGTGTACAGAAAACAACTGCATGCACAAATAAACAGATACAGTCAATGTAATGATGTTCATCTCCCGAGCACCAAATTTTTATTTGGATAAATCCCAATCTAGAAACAATATGTGCTACTAAAGCATCAGCCTCTGAGGAAAAATGGCCACAGTGCAGGAAGAATAAAAATAAAATAATAACTCTTATCTAAGACTGATAGTTATTCCACACAGTCACCCATTTCTGATGGAGAGGGATCACAAGTGCACAATACAAGTTATTCGTTGACTAAATATCATCCCGAAATGCTCGGCTATAAAGGTTGGAAGGATTAACACAAAAGGTCCCACTCCAAGACAAATGTCTCCTTCATAGTTCAGTTCACAGCCATCACAACTGCTCAGTCAGGCCTGCGATCCCAGAGCGCCAGGCATATACCTGCTAACCAAACACGCCAGAGACTTGGAAAATCTCTTGTTGATTCTGGCATATTTTTAGAGGAGATTTTAATTACCACCACAGAGAAACAGAAAGCTTATTAAGAGTAAAGAGTTTTTAAATACGCAAAGATCCCAAATAGTTTCCGCTCCAAATCTCAGCACTTTCTGAAGCAACTTCCACAGAGGAATTACAAATTTGCCAGGCTAGCATGATTCACATGCCACTTCCTCCCTTCTCCTCATTCAGTCTCTCACCTTCTCCCAGCAAAAAAAAAGTGAGACAAAGAACAGCTCCTCCCCAGCTTTAAGCTGCTTGCAGAAGCCTTACACGATTTATTGCACATTTATATAGAGACCTCTTTTCAAAATAAATGCAGATAAATTAATTAATTAGCATGCACTAAAACATGATGGGGTCTGCTGTAACAATAAAATCACTTTATGATTTTCCAATAAAGCATAAGTTTTAGGGAGGAAAAATTGCTACTGCAATTCATATTTCTAAATATGCATTTGGATTTAAACATTCCTGTCTAATAATTACACTCTTTCACATGGCCTCACATTTCAGAAAATGTCTGAACTGTGTTCATCTTTTATTTTCAGTCACAGACTGCAGTATGAGAACTAAGATTTCTGAAGGAGAAAGGGCTGAATTTTAGTGCTAAATATTTTATCCTTACTGGATGATAATTTTTCTACTCCCTCTACTGGCATACTTTAAAAGCAAGTAAAGAAAAACCTGAAGGACATCCTAGCTTATAAAACATAATGAGAAAATATTTCTTGTAACCTCAAAACAATTGTTTGCACAACTCAGCAAAACATTATTCTTAAATCTTGGGGATTTCTAAGCCATCAACAATTTTTTGGCAGATTTCTTCATTGTAAAAATTAACTGAGCACCGCAAAAAAACCCATCCTGGACACTGTATGTTAGAATTACTGTCAAGTAGTCCCATCACCTGTCACTGCTCTGATCAAAACAGGTCACTCCCTCAAACATACTCCATGGCTAAAAGACCCGAAGAGTGATCTATGGAGTAGAAATCTACATGATTACCACAAGTCCACATAAATAAGCAAAAATATCCTGAGCTTAACGAGTTGCTACTTAAATGTTAGACAGTACTCTGTGAACCATTTTATATTAAAATTGGATAGTTCTAAACATCACACATACAAGAAGTATTGTTTGACACAGTGCCATTTTGATGATAAATTGCAATCTACAGCTCAAATAATTCTAGCCAGGGATTAACATTTCAGAGGCTGAGCCAGAGATTATGTGTGTGGATCTTGAATTTCATCATCTCCCTTCGGCACAATACCTCATTCTTCCTTTTTTCATCTATTCTCTCATGAAGGGTCAGGAAAGCTTAGCCTTGCTGTTTCATTCATTTCATCTCTACATTAACCAGATACCTTGCAGTCTTTAGTTCTTATGTGTTATTCCATTACAAATACTACAGCCACACTGCACTGTGCTCCAGCTAATGAGGCATGTACCAAATCAAAGGCTGCCATCAAGTGGTTGCAGCACACTGCCAGCACTAGCAAAGTTAGTGCTCTGCACGGGCTTTCACCAGCACACACTGGTCAGGGTGCATTAAACTCTGCCCTGATTTAAAGCTTTGGGGGAAATCCAGATGCTACAAGATGGTGGTCCCACACCACTTCATTTCCTTCCTTTCAAATTCTAAGGTCCAGCCTAATAGCTGGCACTACCAGCAGATGTTTCCTGTTTCTCGCCAGTCTGGATCAGCAGGCTTCAGAATTTCTGCCATCACACTGCTCATCACTGTGCACCAGTGGAGACCAGCCTTGATAACCAGTCAAAAGCTTCCCAGCTAGCATGGGACAAGAAGGGTGTCACAGAGTGGAGGTTTCACACAAGATGGGGAGAATAAACACCGTTTCTTGTGCCACCATACCCAGTTTCAAATCAAACTGCATTAAAGACTGTTAATGCCTACTCATCCTGAACTTGAAGACAATGTGAGAGCTCTTCGTTGCAGTGATAGAGATGAATATCTTCAGCATTACTCAGCAATTTGAAGCAGCCATGCCCTGACATATCATTCTTCAGCACAAGCATTCCATCCCACCCACACAACTGGCCTTTCCATACACGTACTGTATTGCACATACCATCAGCTCTAAACCACAGCCTGTAACTCCAACTCATCTTTACCTGACAGGTAGAAAAACAACCAACCACAAAGAATCCAAAGATTCGCTTCCAAAGAATCACAGATTCACAAATGGGCAAGATGGGTAAGGACCATAGTTGGGATCATCTAGTCCAATGTCACTGTTCAAGCAGCATCCCCTCAGAGCACATTACTTAGGGCATTGTCCATCTCCAGTGAGGGAGACTCCACCATCTCTCTGGGCAACCTTTCTAGCACTTAGTCACCATCACAGTAAAGTTTTTCCTCCTCATGTTCAGGTAGGGCTTCCTTTGTTCCAGTTTCTGCTTGTTGCCTCTCATCCTATTGCTCGACACCACCAAGAGGAGCCTGGCTCCATCTGTTATATATTGGTAAGACCCCTTCACAGTCTTCTTCAGCTCTAAAGAGGCCCAGCTCCCTCAGCCTCCCTCATAACTGAGGTGTTCCAGTCTCCACAACATCTCCAGAGCCCTCCTTTGGATTCATTCTGAAACTCTCCTGTACAGAGATGCCCAGAAGTGGACACAGCTCTCCAGATGAGGCCTCTCCACAACTGAGGGGCAGAAGTACCTCCCTCAGCTTCCTTCTCACTTTTCAGTGCTCCAAGACACATTTTTTTTTTCCCCAATGGAGAAGAGTGGTGTCTTTCTAAAATTTGTGGCAATTTTGCTACTATAGGGAAAAAGCTTTCCATGTGCCATGGGACAGAAAAGTTTTGCATGGTGGGGATGAAACTAAAGATTACCCAGATGTGTCTTCCCAGATCATACCCACCCACAGCATGACTTCCACCAATTGAGCTGTCACGTAAAATACCACCTTCCATCTTGCAGTTGTAATGAAAATACCAAGAAAATATTATTTGAATGTAATTGATGAAGACAGACACAATTCTCTTCATTTCTGAAAGGGCTTGGCTCCAAAGTATAAAAAGCTGAAGAGCCATGTTCTCCCTGCTGCCCACAGTGCCCGACCATCCAGTCTGTCTCGGTCTCCCCTTGCCATTGTCATTAGCCATGTCTTGCATCTTGGACTTCTCATTTTCTGATGGTAACAGAAAATTTAACATTTTCTATGTTATTTTTGTATTATTTTCAGAATTTATTTAGCACTTAGAAGTGGAAAGCACTACCAAATCTCACATTTCAAATAACTTCTCACTCTTTAACAGGAGAAAAAAAATGCAAATATAACTAATTTTCACGACAGGAATCTACTTTACAGATAAAAGTAGGACACAATTCTTCACCTGAAGAATAGTCAATTCTGGTTTGGTAAATATTGTGTGTGTTCTTTGAATTTTAAGCTGTGCCTTCTTATGACTGTTTCATGGAGTTGTTTTGCTTTAGGGAGGAAAGCTTTAAGAGTTTCTTTAATCTTATCCCTTGCTGAGCAGAATACTCTTATAGTACAAATCATTAAAACTATAGTATAAAAACTGAGTCTTTAAAGAAAATCTCTGAAAACTAGTAAGTCTATTTATTTTTAGCAGATGAAGTCCTCAGAGTCAGACACAGCTGTTTGCTATCTCAGGCTATGCTGCACATGGTATTAAAACAAACTTGGAAAACCTGCCATCCATCCTCCTCAGTCTGCCATTCCACCACACTGCCAGGAAGGGAAGATTGGTTTATTTTCAGTTCTAGTCTACAGAAAACCCTCCAGAAGCAGAAATATTGCTATTTAACAGTCCAATGCAACACACAACTGTACCATCTTCAGCCTTTACATGAATTATGCTTTATATATATATATAACTGCTGAAGTATAGTGCTGTGGCTAAGGAATGGTTTTCCCTGATTCAATGTTCACACTGAGACTCTCCAAACCATGCTGCACTTGCTCCCTCCCCGCTCCTGTCTGAGGACTTGCCCACTGCAAACTGGAGCTGCATTTACCCTAAAAGAATTTCCCGTGGTTCCTCCTCTCAACTCACATACCCATGTTGCCAGGGCAGAGGCGGGTTTTCAATCCCCCTTCCTCCTGTCCTCCATCTGGTCATGCAGGTAAAACCCCAGGGTACCTCGTGGTGTGAACCCCTCTCTCAAGCAGGGCATGCTTGCTCCCAGCAGCAGAGACTCTGGTCTGCACTGGTGGGACACGGGATGTTTCCTCTCCAACCTCCTTGAGTCCTTCCAGTCTGTCCACAATCTTGGACTGTCTTTCCACAGCTGAGACACAAATTGTTAGGGAGGCAGGGAGATGGTTTTCATATTGCTGGAGTCGGGCAGTCACCTGAAGCACTGCTTGTTCACCTTTCATTGACATCAGCGCCAGTGAGCTGGCACACAACAATGGCATGCTCCATACAAATTTCCACTATGTGGATTGTGTCGTCTGGACCTCATCTGGATCTATGGGGGACTCCTGTAATTTGAATCCTTATAGATTACCTCCAGACAGCTAATTGTCTCAGGTACCAGGTACCTTTCTCCATGGCATTCCACCTGCCTGTGCACACCACTAGATCATTCTCAGGACAACTCTGCTGTACACTCAGCAGGAGTGGCCTCCAGAGACTCAGAGTTTCTGTCCTCTTCCCAATCCCCCCCTTGTCAATGCCCACATCTCAAGGATCCCAAGTGCTTGGTTCCACAGCATGGGCCATGATATCCCAGCATTTGAGCAGCCAAGTCACCAGGGGCTCACCAGCCTGGTGGCTGAAATCTTAATCTCACAGCTCTGTCCAGAATATGGATCAGATTATTATCTCTGGCCCTGCCTCTTCCTCCTGTTGGGAGGGCCCTCCTTCCTCTTCATCCCTCACTATGCAAACTGATTTGGTCTTGGATTTCTCCTTCTGTACAGGATCAACTGCTACAGGCTGTTCCTCTGGTTCAGCTCAGTTTGAGCAGCCACAGTGCCTGTAGGTCTGACTTCCCCCTCCTCCTCCTCCTCCCCCTGATGCCCAGTCTTGAACTGTCTGGTGAAGAGCAGCCAGGACCCAGAACACTGCAGTGAGCTGCTCCTCTCTGGAGCTGCCACAGCATTCTCCTTGCAAATATTCTGTCACCTTACCAGGGTCCCGTTGTTGTTCAGGGGTGAACCTCCAAACCATTGGAGCAGGGAATTTCCCCAAATACTGGCCCATTTGCTACACATTCCATGGCACTCATGACTGTCCACCCTCGGGGCAGATCTCTGAGTGACCTTCCCAGAATCTCTGTCCTGACTCTAAGCAGGTGTGGGCTGCACTGAGAAGTCATAGCAGACACAGCAACAAGAAAATGCTTTCCTTAGCATCCAAGGGAAATACAAAATTCGCAAAAGCTGTTGTAACAGGCCTAAAGGAGGAAAAAGGAGTGAGAAGCTGGGGAAAATGATCCTCCTCTATTCCCCTTCCAGACTGCAGAAATTAACCCTGTCCTGGCCAGAACCAGGACACACAGTCCACCATGCTCAGAAAAGGAACCTTTCAGTTCAGGGATGCAACTCTGTATGAGTCACATATTTGGTAAAAATTCAGTTTATTCTTATATTTATGCTAATGTTTGGGAACAGAGAAAACACTGATAAGTTACAAAATGCCCTTTACAGCAGCTTATTCATTACCATTTTATTCAGGCAATCTTTGCAGCCAAGATTCAGGTTGCCATCATACTTAAGCTAAACCAGAAAAGGTTTGTTTCTACTGTCTGTCAAGATTCAAGAAGCCATTTGGCTCAGATATTGATAAAGCAAAACAATAAGAAAGGAGAATCTTCACAGGAAAAACACAATGTGATGGTGTAGCATCAATTCAGAAAGAAGAATATGCTGGGAGGGAAATGAATGAAATGGCATCAATTAAGTTATGGAGGTCAATTAATTTCTATTATATTAAACTCTATTAAGGCAGCTAACAACCAAAGATAAGAGGCTGAAAGAAATAACACTCAGAGCTATTACACTGCCAGATGGTTTTCCTAATAACAAGGATATTCAGGAGGCCAGAACTCCTTATTTTCCTGTCAGCTGGCTGTAGTTCTGCTGCTGGCCACTATTTTTAAATAATATGCTCTCAGTTAAATTACAACTGCTTGCATGTACAATCCTATCCAGTTACTTAATGCAGAGCTACATTTTACACAATAATGGATATTTTAATTCTTTTTCTGACACATATTTCCGTACCTTGAGCACAGGCAATTGCAAGGTATTATCTCAAATCAACCAAAATATTCAATTTGACTCCCAGATTATCTGCCTTTGAAGGTGACTTATGTCAAAAACATTTTTCATTAAATGCACTGCCATTTTTTCCATTTTCCATACTGAATATTTTGTACTACATGGCAGCAGCATATGCTGCTGTTTCAACACCGTACAGCTACCAGGTCAAAAATGAAATTTATCCATCATAATGCTGCCCCAGACAGTGATATTTTACATAATGATATTCTGAACCACATCAAGAGCAAACACACAGCCGTGACTGTATGGAGGTGTAAAAACATACTCAGACACGTAAAACCAGAAAAAATGTGCCAAGCTGAACAAGCTTAAAAGCAAACACTTTTCTATTAAAAGGTAAGTTGCTTGGCTCAGCTTAGCCTGGAGTATGATTAGAACCCCACTGTAAAACAATCACAAAGACACTTTTATGTATTTGATGTCTGAAAGGGAAAGGACCTCATGCAGACTCTGGCTCTTCCATGCATTGGCCAGTGTATTTTACTGCTGACTTCCTATGAATAAACATATGCTAAGAGTGGCTGAAACACACTGTTGGTTTTAAACATGCCTAATGTTGTATTAGAGGTTTGCTTCCAAAGCTGTCTGCCTTGTTTATCAGCTTCCACCCTCCAGCTGGCAAGAGACACCAGTGATAGCAACTCCAATCAGCTGCCTTGGCTATAGGAGACAGATTCCTCTAGCAGGAAATAGCCTCCCCTCAAAAACCCAAACAAAATGGTCCTAAGCAATTTAGAAAACAGTTGTACTTTACTGCTGTGAATCAATAATAACTGTATAAATTAAATGTTGCCATGTATGTGTGTCATGTACCACACTTTGTGAGACACAAAGCCAGAGCCTCACACCCGGGATGCTCTGCCCAGAGCACTTGCAAGACCCTCCCATGTAACTGTAGCATAAATACCAGAAAATGAGAGATCTCCTTCACCAGAAAATGTTAAAGCCAAAATGCTGTCATATAGTTCTCAAAATTGCCATAGCATCTGCCAAATTATATTTGATATAGATGCACTTAGTGCAGCTATTTACACAGCATCAGAAACAACACTATTTAAAGCACAGTTTGGGCACTGCGTTTCATTTAGGAGGTGAAGATCAAATACCAAAAGAAAATTTTCCTAACTGTTTTTGAAAAAAACACAGTAGAGAAGACATTGATGTACTCACATTTTGCACTCATTCAGGATAAAAAAAGCAATTAAAAGTGTAAGAAGTTAATTAGATATTAGGAGTTATTTTAGTGGTTTCTATAAATTTTTATTTAAATAAGATTTTTGTCATCTCTCAGCTCTGCTTTAAAGGTTATTATGTATTAATGACAGAAAGGATTCACAGTGGCCCTAATTCCAGGTGATCTGGGCACAGTCTTGTTTTGGTCAGATGGAAAATGACATTGCAGACAGTAAGTTGTATGTCCTAACAGGACACTAACAGGCTTTGCCTGGGGATACAGGAGTGGCTGCAGGTCAAAATATCAATTAATTAACTGTGCTGTTCAGAAAAGTTTATGGAGCTCTTGCCCTCACAATGCCTGCCTGAAACCAGGGCTGCTGGTGCCTCCCCTTTGTGCTGGGCCATGTAGAGGGGAAAACACCCACAGTCTTTCACACTTGCCCTAAATACAAGTGGTAGTTTACTCGTCCTACAGAATTTGGTGTAGAATTTCTCCAGCAGAATTCAAGCAAGTGCAATCTACTTCCACTGCCTTCTGTAGTTTTCAGAGAAGATGCCAAATCCAAGGAGACTGTTGAAGTAAGGGACTCCTGTAGGGTCGGTGTGGACACACAGGGGAGTCACCCACTCTCAGACACCCCAAAGCAGAGTGATCCTCTCTGTGCAGAGCCTCTCTCCTGCTCCTGTCCCCAATCAGGACCCTGCCCCAGATAATATTTCCCTTTTGGTTAAAAGTGCCCAGAAAGGCCATCATGGAGCACAGAAGGAACAGCAATGTATTACTGGAAAAGCACAGGATCAGGCCTCCAAGAAAGATTTCCTCCCCTGGTTCCTCTACAACCAGAGCAGCCAATCAAGACAACAATTTCTGCAAGTTTTGCTCCAAAGGCCTAATCTCGGAGATTTCTCAACTAGAACAAAGTGCTAAATATTTAATGTAAGCAAAAACTAAAAGTAAAACAGGTTTTCTGAATCTCTATTACATTTAAAGCAGAACAAGAGCGAGACAGCTGACAAAGCAGCATTTAATTCCTAGCTATATCTAAACCAGAATACTCAGCCTAATTTACACAGGCAGCTAGTCACAGTTCACATAATCACACACAGCAGAATATGACAGGGGAATTAAAGGACCAGGAAAGCATGTCTGAACTATAAGCTATTCTAAATATATTAAATGCAGACATTTAATTCAGAAAAAAGCTAACCCAATCAATTATTTTAAGCAAAAAAATTACTTCAAGCAAAAAATACAAAATGAATGCATAGAGAAGCTTTTACTACTGATTCTTAAATAAAGGAAATAGCCAATTTAAACTTAAGCTCTCACATGGCACAAAGATGCACTAGAAGAGATACCCAAGATTTTGTAATAACTTCTGATATAGCAACTGATCAGCAAATAAGGAATTCATCCTGTTCCTGTGTCAGTCTTTTCCCCCACATTCTCCCAGCAAATGGCATCAGCAGTACTCAGAATGTCAATTCCCTATGCTATGCTGGCATTTGCTCCCCAACATCTATTTCCAGAAACAGGTGGGAAGATCAGACTTGGGCTGCCACTCGGATGTAGGGCAAAACCTGCCCTTGCAGAGTTACTGTTGCAGCAGTCCAGTAATAAAAGACATTCAACCACCCAATAAAAAGTATGCTTTTACCAAAATTCTGGGCTAATTGCTACTCCTTTTCAAATTAGTTTTTCTCTAAAAGATTCATCAGGAAACCAACACGATCAGATGAAAACTTAACTTTTTGCTAATACCTCATTTTATTGTATCACATTTAAAATTGGTGTCCTTTAAGACTAGAAAGAAATTCATTTCTATGTCCCATCACCTACCCTCTCTTTCCCATTACTTTCACCTTATTTATCACCTTTATTAGTGGTGTCATGCCAGGCATTTCAAGAGAGAGAAATAATCTCCCCAAACCTGTGAGTGATAAAACATGCTCCAGGGCATTCAAAATGAGAAATCATCATGAGCAACCATGATCCAGAATTTCAGAGGTGACGGGGGAAGCATGGACTGGGGAATGTCAACTACAAAAGAACACACATGTACCAATAAAATGAAGCTGATTATGTCAATTGTTCTGTAATGTTTTCTAATGTTTCTTTTCTTTTGAGGCTTTGCTGATATTTGAGTGGAAGCCAATTCATAACTCCTTCTAGGCTGGGGTTCCTGAAGCTACACAAGAGCTACAGACAGAAGGAAAAGTCAGATCTCATTGTTTCAGCTTAAACTCATTACTCTTTGTAACTCTTCCCTGAAGGCCAGCATGAACAACAAACTCTAGACTACTTTTTTCTCTCATTCCAGAAGTTTCAGTGGCTCTATTCAAAAAGGCATCATTAGAAAACAGTGTCTAAAAAGGCATCAAAGCTTTTTTCCAAGACTCTCTAAAAAGGACAGATGCAGAAGTCAGTGCAGTTTCCTAGATGTCAGTACAAGAACAGCCTGGAAATCCTGCCTGGAATGCTTCCCCAGGCAGGTGACAGAGTGCAAGCAGAGCTGGGCAGAGCTATTTCCTGAAAGCCATGGGCAGCAGGGGCAGAGCAGGACACTGAGCACTCACATAAATGAATCCGTGGAAAGAGAATGCTAATGACCTGCTAATGCAATCAGGGGAAGTGAAATCTCACATGTAAACACTGTCACATTACTGGGGTCGATTAGTCAGAGGCGAGAAGGAGCGAGCCTCCAGCCACAGAGAGCAGACTGTTCTCCAGAGCTGTAATTGCAAAGAAAACCAAGAGCAGCCTCAAGTGTACCAACAAAGATCTGGGCCAGAATGATTCCCCACAAGGACAATGGAGCACTGGAAGAGGCTAACTGGCAGTGCTGCAGACAGCCCACCTTAATTTTATTTTTTTTAACTGTTTAGGCAAGTGTTTGTGTGGAATTATGCTGCCTTGAGGCAACAGTACAAGACAGGTGAGGCTGCCTCCAGCTCACAGGAATGTACAAGCAAAGCTTCAACAACAGGTGGGGCATGTTTCTCCATTCATCTGCCAAATCAGTAGGTCTGGAATCAGCAAAGACCAAGTTTTAATAGGCCTGCCACATAAAAAGAGGGCTACAGTTTGTGGCAGGAACAACAGCAATTATTGTCAGTGGAATATCCTACTGGAAAGGGCTTGCTCACCACAGCCTGAGCCCTGGGAATGACCTACGGACAACAGTGAAACATCAGCACAGGTGGGAAGATAGAGAAGTCTACTATGAACTTTGGAATATATTGCTGTGCTAGACACACAAACACGGGCTCAAAAATGTTTTTGACAAAAAGCTGGGAAACGTGCTTTATAGTCTGTGCAGTTTCAAGTCAGGAAACATTCCCTGACTTTAAGGTTCATTAAGAATGTAGGAAGTAATGTCTACAAAATTGCCAGCAAACAAGTCAACATTATGGTTTGTCCTCAGTGGACATTCTTATGTACTTTTCCATGCTTTGAGCATGCAAGGAAGCAAAATTACATTTCTTCCATTGCTTCGATACAAAGTTCTTGCACATAGAGCCAGTGAAAGCTTCCACATCTTTGGACCAATTTAAACCTCCTCTCTTCCCTCCTATCCCTTCCTCATTCCATAAGCTAAGCAACCTGCAGAGACCAAGAAACACAGCCCAAAACTTCAGGTCAGCTGAACTCTTCTCAGAGGTGCAGTCTTTGTTTCAAAACTGCCCTCCCTCCTGGCACCTCTGAGGGGACACTCGAGGAGCTCAGACAGTGAAAGGAACCAAGAATGGAAACAGCATATATTCAAGTTACCCACAGAAGCAATGAGAGAGAAAAGTCACTTACTGCAGCAAGGGGCTTATAAAATAGAAGGCAACTCGTCCTTGTTCTTTAAATGGAATAGGCAAAATACACCAACACCAATCTGTGAGATTTTGAAAGCCTACTACAACTCTACATGAGCAAGTCTTAGTCTTAGTTGTAAATTTCTTGCTCTCCTACTTGCAACAGCCAACCTGAACACCCAATGTTATTATTCAGGAGAACATAAAAAACACCAAAAGAATTCCAATAACTGCCTCATGACGTAAAAGCAGATAATCAATTACACAGATTGTGGTTAAAGAGAGATTAAATTAGAGACAAGAAAGTTATCAGTAAATATACACAGAACACAGCTGTGAAGGAGAGAATGACATAGAAAAGGCCAATGGAAAATGAATACCAAGATTTAAATAGTAAGAAACTACTCTACGATCAAACTATTTATGGATTATACACACAGTAGATGACAAAGTTCACCTGCTAGAATACAAATACAGAGTGACTAGGGCAATAAAAATACAGCTAGACAATAATCAGGGTAATGGATCATGAAGTAATGTACATATACCCCCAACAAGAAAATAACCACAAAAAAACAAGTATCGTTTCCTTTTCATTTACAGCACGGATTTCTTGCACAAATCACCTCATCACTACTTAAAAATCCCTCTGAAAGTGCAGAATAAACTTGTTTGGAATTTGGTAGCATCTGCCTGCAAAGGCATCAAACTCAGCCATACTGAATCATAACAAAATTATTTTGGAGACTGATTTTTAATACTTATTTTTTAAAAAATCAAAATTTCTAGCAGAATTCACATAGCTTCACAATTAAAGCACATCCTCAAGCTCTTCAGACTTCAGTATTTTGTGTTCTGAGTGTTGCTGACCAAAGAGGAGGGGAAGCCCTGCAGCCAGAAAACATCCCTGGACAAAAGAGAAAAGGTCCCAAAGGACTCTGAATGTCCCCATGATTCCCAAAGGTGACCTGGTCTTGCCAGGTTAATGATAAATACATTGTTGTAAACTCAGGTAAAATACACTTTAGGCCTGAAGAGGGTAAATGCCTGTAATTTAAAGAGTGAGGAGAACAACCTCCTGCCTCCCTGGCTCCCGTTTTTAACAGGCAGGTGTTCCATGCTCTGGAATGTCAGCCAGCCATTGGAACACCTGTGACTTGCTCGAACCGATGAAGATGTTTTCATCCACCACTAAGTGGAGCTGTTACCCTGGGAAAAGAGTTTCTCCATCTCTTTCAGCATTAAGGAGAGAAAAAAAAATAAAAGGAGGTAATTGAAAGCAGCCAGTTTTATAGTTTCTTTAGCTCTCAGTAATTTTTGCGGTAAGACTACTAAATATATAATTCTGAGGATACTACTTCTATATCCTCCAATCAAAGAATAAACATCTACCTACCAGTAGTGACTATTTGGCAGTTCTTGTGAGATGAACTAACAGCACCACTGAGGTTGTAAAGAAGTTCCCACATAATAATTCTGAGGATACTACTTCTATATCCTCCAATCAAAGAATAAACATCTGCCTACCAGTGGCTATTTGGCAGTTCTTGTGAGATGAATTAACAGCACCACTGAGGTTGTGAAGAAGTTCCCACATCACAGAAGATTGCCCTGCACAGCTCAGCAAAGGTGTGAGGCAGAGAGCAAGAGCAGCAAGCAGCAGATGATCTGCTGCCCCCTCTATGTGGAATACTCTGACATGTCAAGAAAGCAGGACACAGTCTACATGCCCCATATAAAATCCTGAAAAAAAATCATCTGCAACGTCACAGGAAATCCAGCTATACCCAGAGGGGCTGGCTGAGAAATACACTGACATTGTTTTATCCACAGCTACTTGTATGGTGACAACTGGGGATGGATTAAAATAAACTGCGTGAGAAAGAAAAGGAAACTCCAGGAAACAGTAACTAAACTATGTTTTGTGTTAACAAGTGTCATAGGTGAAAATAGAAACTTGACATTTAAAACAAAAGTATAAATAAAGCACTTTGCTTTCAGCCCTTTTAAATGTTCAGTTACTGGTGATAAGAATAAACTTTAGCTTTAGATATTCAAATCACTTTCCAATATCGACAGGAAAAATTAGCATTTTTAGGTAAAAAAAGATATCATGCAAAATCCATTGCTTCCCCACACTTCAGTGCTATGTGGTACTACTTGGTAGAAGAGCAATTTCTTTTTTGTTTAAAAACAACATAAAAATTATGTTACTGTGAAACAGTCCACAATGAAACCATATTAATGAGCAATAAACACTGTCTTGCTACCACAATCCTTTACAATATACTTGAAGACGAAGTTTCTTTTCCAAGAAAACCCTGGGTAAAGCAGCTTCCCCTTTTTTCAGCCAGGCAGCCCCAGAGCGGAAGCTGCTGCCCAGAACAGAGAAGGGAAAGGAAAAAAGTACTTCATGCAGCACTTGCTCCATGCCGTGTCAAGCAGTGCACTTTGGCAAAGCCTGCTGTTTGTGCAGCCTGCAGGAACTCAGCTCCCCAGGAAGGTCTGGGAGCTCCTGCCTTGGAGGAGTTGGAGACTCACAGGAGCAGCTTTGGGGTTTTCACTCGGGGCACAGGACGTGCAGAGGGATCCCAGGGAGCAGCTCATGACACTCCTCACTGCTGGTCCCACCTTCCCATCCTGCCCCAAATTCCTCACCCATCAAAGTGAGCAACGAAGCTCTGCTCTCCCCTAGAGAGTGGCACTCAAGCCCAGAAGGGTGTGCTGCCATTTGGGACATGCAGATGTCATAACCCAGCTCTGACTCGTTCACTGCCCTGCTCAGACACAAATAATGTGTCACAGCCCATAAAACAGTGAGTCATGACCCAGCTCTAACTTGTTCACTCCATTGCTCACAGCACACTAATGCAGGGCAGACTGAGGCTTACAGGGAAGGAATTTAAGCAGTGTAGTATAGCACTCCCCTCCCCTGCATTTTAATTGTAACATAGGTATTTATTGTACAATAGGTATTTTAATAAGCCTTCATTACTACAGAGCTAGGGTTCAGGTGGTTCAGCTGCTCAAATTTTATTCAAGACTTTTTTAGCATCTGGACACCTTTTAATCTTTTTAAATTATTAAGTCTTATATGTATAAAAAAACCAAAACAACATTCCAGCTTACGTTCTCTATGACAAACATCCATTCCTTGTCTTCAAACTCTTCAGCGTGGGGATCCTAGAAAAACAAACCAGAGAATTTGAGTCTAAAAATAATCCAGGATGCAAGAGACTGCAAAACAGCCACGGCTTTCATATACTCTGAATTATTTTTACCCACAGAACATGCCAGAGAGAAATATTTTAGCTAGGAAGTAGGATTTATGGGATGTCCACTATATGATGAACAAGTTGGGGTACAACTGCCAGTAAGGATTTAACAGAGACTCCTAAAAATACAAACTTGAGGCTGATGCTGATGAAGGCCTGTAACTCTGTTTCCTTTCAGTGGGGGAAAAAAAAAAGAAAAAAACCCCCTCTATTTAATTCTCAAGTTCCACCTCCCAAATAAACAAAACAAATCCAAATCTTGCAGAAACAGTGGAGGGAGCCACTTGCTTCCACCAGAAGTGAGAAGATGCACACTCCAACCTCCCTAGGCCCAGAATCTATGGGCACAAGCAGAGATCCAAAGTCACAGCTTCAGCACAGCACCTCCTTCCACTGCAGGTTTTTTAAATACTTATCCTGAGTTCACAACATTTCTATGGTATCACCTGTGAGGATCAGAAAACATTTTCACTAACAGGAAGAAAAATAACAATGAAGTTCATATATTTGGTGCTTTTTTTTTAATTTAATGAGCTTTCAGTCTGCTGGAGTGGTCTGTATTGTTGTTGTCTGAAAGGAAAATAACACTGGAGAAGACAATAAGTCATTCCTCTCAAGCCTCTATCAAGGATCCTACTTTAAACAAAATACTTATTTTTAAAAATAATTAATCATCCAAAGTTCTGAACAACTGCAGCAAAACTACTCCTCTTGCAAAATAGATTCTCACACTAAAAGAATGTATCTTGAATGTATCTTTCTATCTAAAGAATGTATCTTGTATCTTTGTTTTTATATGAAACCTGCTTTTGCTATACCTCAATTCTATCCTATTATTTCTAGTTACAGGCAAACACTCAATTACTCCTCTGTCCCTGATATTTGCATGCTATAGGTGTTGGGAGATAAATGCCACTTCCATATCATCAGCATTTCCCAACATCATATATGAGACCCCTCAGCATCTCAGTTTTCTTGCTACTGTTTGGCAGCTGGTCCTGACACTACAGCAAGCATGGCAATTCCATCTCGCTGCTCTAAATTAGCAAATTGCACCAAGATACTTTGCTCCCACTTTATATCCATTACCACCATCTTCCTTTCCAGAATGCTACAAGCCTCACATTTAATCTTCTTGATTCACCTTATCTTTGTCTTTGCTTTAACCCTTGTTTCACTTCAGTTTTGCTTTGAAGTCAGACAGTGGGGAGAGTTGCTGTGCCACTTTTTAACTAGTTCTCTTTGAATACACAAAACATTTTGTAAGTAACAAGCTTATAGCGCCAACAACCAGAGAAAAGTTGTCATTTGCATTTTTTAAAAAATTTTTCAGGACACAGAAAACTTGGGAAGTGTGCTCTTAAATAAACCTCCTCATGGATGAACTACAATAACACCTCTAGGAGGATATTATCCCATCTCCTGCGCATCCTTCCTCCAAAACCCAGCCAAATGGGTTTCCCATGCAGCCCCCCTGTAAAACACTTTCAGTGAAAGAATATAAGATGTTACTAAAAACTTACGTCAAAACTGGTGATTCATTTTTATATATGAATAAATATTTTAATAGGTTTTTTAAAAAAGAGACGAATTTAAATACTGCAAATGAGTGTCAAAACATGCTGTACCAGTTACCATAAGGACAGAAGGGCAAGTAGATACATACAAAATTATACTGAGGTATCTCCATGTTCCAATTAATGTCTTATAAATATCAGATTATGTAATTATATCTCCATCACATTAATCAGGTTTGTGGAATTCTGCATTATATAAATAAAACACGATAGCTGCGGGTTTCGTATATACTATATGAGTTCTAAAGATGTAACTAACTTTCTGTAATCCAGCTATTAAATACTTAAAAATTTTAAGAGTTAACCTGGGGCAATTACCTTTCTGTCTAATTGCTTCCTTTAATACAGCATGAAATGACATAATGAGATTTAATGGGATCATTAACCACTTTATGTTTTAATAAGCTACTCCATAATAAGTGACTCAACTCTTAAATATTTCATCCTGCTCAATTTTTTCCCCTAACTCCCCCAAAAGCTATTAGGGAAAGCTTGCAGGCTGACCTAAAACTGCTTCCAAAGTCATGGTCCAATATTTTATCCCATGTAACAAACAAAACATTGCTTGTTTTGTTTCTGCAAGGCAATAACCTATAAAGCCAAACCAAGCTCTCTGTCAGTGGCAATAAAACTCACACCTTTGAGTGCTACAGAACCAGGTGTTCTGCTGAGTATTTCTGATCATCTGACAGAGCAAAATAACACTGTATAATGCAAAGACTCCTTAATGTTCAACATTTTAGCACACACTTGAAAGCAAGTTGTGAACACTTCAGGAAGATAAATGCAGTGTATTGCCCCAAAACAGCCCTTAAAAGCTTCAAGGACTTCTCTAATGAGCAGCCTAACCAAATGTTCAGAGTACGAAATATGCTGATATATGAACACTGCATATGTGTAGGATATTCCAGATTTAAAGGCGAATCCAGATTTTTTTTTAAGCCATTTTTTGTCAGTTTTAAAATGTCTTCAGAAAGAGAAAACCCTGAATAATTTTATATACATAAGCCTCAGCATCTCCTTGCAACAGACAAATAAGTGGCTTCACTCTTCCACTAAAATGCTTTTATCAGAAGCCCAAGGAGCAGCATAGAGAGTCCTATTTCTAATTAAGTTACAACTTTATTACATGGTCATGTAAACAGATACTTGTATGATTATAGTTATAACACAGTTTCCTGTATGATTACAGTTATAACACAGTTTCTATTGCAAACAACATGTTACATTTGGGGCTAATATTTCCTCAGGTTGTCTCCATAACAGGTGTTGTTTCTATAAATCCAGCTAATCTTTCATCTTATTTTGGATTTGAAGAGAGTAAATACCAGTAAAAAAAAAAAAAAAAAAAAAAAAAAAAACACAACACCAAATACTTCCCTCACTGGCTAATGCATATTTTCCATTCGTTCTCCACATAAAACCCATGTGATGTATCTAGCAAACTATTATTTGAGGACTATAGCATAGGTGACTAGGCTTTAGGAAAAAAATGCTATTTCAAAGAAGAACTACAGGAGTAATGGTTTTAGCAGCCTTTGGAATGCTCCAATACTGTATGAGTTTTAGAGCCTTTTTTCTCTACCTTTTTTCATCTCTTTTTTGTCTCACAAGATGACCTTAGTGTGCCAAAAGTAATACTCAGGTAAGAAGCAAATAGTAGGGAACTGTGCAAGAGATGAGACATCAGCTTTTCTTTGCAATCCCACTGCTTAGCTTCTTTCTGTGACACCATTCTGCCCATCCACGTGGCAACTACAACTAAAAAAGGTCAACTCTTCTGGAGTTAGGAAGAGCAAAGGACATGCCAGACACATTTTTCTGTTCTCTGTTGATCAGCCCATCATGAACCCATTCTTGTCAAGGACTAGATCCTTTCTGCAGAGTACAAGGTGGTTTCAGCCAGACACATTTTTCTGTTCTCTGTTGATCAGCCCATCATGAACCCATTCTTGTCTAGATCTTGTCACTCTAGATCCTTACTGCAGAGTACAAGGTGGTTTCATATGACTGAAGAAAGGTAAACCTTTTCCAAAATAATTCTGGTTATATTCAGATTTACTTTTGTATTTCTTGTAATAGGAACAAAAGAATATCAGGGGACTGCTGCATTTCCTAATCAGCAGCCAGAGTGGGTAGGGAAGATCTCCAGACTGTTAGTCCCTTCCTCCCTTCCTTCCCCAAGCCTCCTCCCTAAGTGTTCCTGGCTTTTGAAGCTTGTCTTTCAATTAGATCACTTCATACCAGCCTTAATCTTCAGTCTTTCTTCTTGGGGAATAACTGCTTAAGGACTGTCACAGTGAATCACATCAAACACTGACAGGGTGTGTGATCTCCCTTCACCAGTGACCTGCAGCAGATGCTCTGGGTTCTCCAGCATCTGTCCTCAGCTTTTGTACTTGCCTGCTTGAAACTGCAAAAGACTCAAAATTTGACCCAATTCTTGTTGCCTTCAATGCCGATTACAGAGGTCTGATTAGTCTAGAAAATCACACACAACTGTGATCAGCTTTAATTGGAGCTGCCAGAAAGCAGGGAGCTCTGAGGGGACTGGCAGAAACATCCCTGTGCATCACCACACCAAGCTCACACTTTCCAGTAAAACCTCTGGGCTAGAAAGGCAAGAAGCACTGAATATATATATTTTTTTAATCTTTTTTAAAAAGTAGTCCCCCGCTTGGTGTGGGGGACTAATCCTTTAAGTTTTTAACCATTTAATTTTTTTTGATGTGCAAATGTGCTTACTTCCCCAAGCTTATAATTTTTATATGTGATACACAACACCTTGCCAATGCAATTGGTTTTCACTCCCATGGAGTATTCTCCATAGAATCTGGTCAAGACCCTGCTCCCTCCTAAATTGAAATAAGTATGCTCTGAACTTGAACTTGGTCTCTACTTAAGAGAAATGGTTTTATGAATAGGTTTTGGGCTGATTTGGGTTCCTTTTCTTCCTCCCCTGAGATAACACACTGGCATTTGTGCAGTGATCCTGCTACAGCATGGCCAGTTATTATTTTATAAAAGCAGAGCATGATTGACTTAGGCTTTCAAGAAGAATGATAGGGATTTTTTCTGAGTAATGTGGGGGAACAAGAATACTTTCAACTACACAAATATGCCTTGATCATCTATTTCATTCTTATTTTACTTATAAATATTTTTTGTGTGCTTAGAAAACTATGCCTTTAAAAATGTCTTTTTCAAACCTTTTTATTAAGAGCTGGTAATGGTCCCTGCTGTTGCAATGGTACATTGGTGTGATAAACCATGTACATTACTGACAAAACAAGTGTTTTGTGTAATCCAATGAAGCAAAGTCCATGCTTACTCATGTTACTCAAACATTTTTGAACAGGAAGTCACTTTGCTTTTAAGCTAGAAAATAATGATGTTGCAATTTAAATCCTCATAGTACAATTGATGTTCATTTGGCTTTACTAAAAGCACTGCGCTTGCTTGGCAGTGAAAATTTCTGGTTTAAAATCTGTGTCAGCTGATAAAGATTTGTGTTTGTATATAAACCTACTGAAAAATATACACGTTTTCATATGTGGTAATTAAACTTTGCTAATGCAGGGACTCTAAAAAATTAACTTCTAGAGCACAACCATGGTAACAAAACAAAAAAAAAAGTGGGAATTCAGCCCTGGCTTTTCTGGCATTTGTGAATCTTTCCATGAAAGCACCACAAATTATGGATTTTAAATGCACAATAGGCTTATTGTTTCATGATGTTTCTTGCTCCCCAGTTTGGTTGAAAAAAACCCCAAGGCATAACTAAACATCAGTGTGGAGCTCAGCAAAGGAAGAAGTTAAACTTTCAGAACAGATGGAACTTTTTATGTAATTAGCACTTCAGTGGCTGGATGGGCAGGAGCTACAGCTAGTCAAGGAAAGCTGAATCAATATATCCACATGATGCTTATCCCCACACGACTCCAGGGCATTATGAAATTTTACCAGCAGCCCAGAATTAATTGAAACAAACAAACAAACAAACAAGCTTACATTTACTTGAAGTAAAGTTTTCTAAATGAAGGTTGTAATCTCTCCAGTACTTTGCTTGTGCAAGAATTACAAATCAGTTGATGTAAGCAAGGTAACACCCAAAGTAGGGCTGTGGAGATAATGCAGAATATCTCATCTGTTGACTGATCACAGGGACTTTAGCCAGCTCTCAAGCATCCACGACTGACTATTGGAGAGAAGACTCTTAACATTCTCATCAGCACTTGAAACCTTGACTTATCTCCTAATCCTACCAGCAACACATTTCAACAGCCACTTACGAATGCGCTGCCACTACTGTGTGAATCATTTCCCACAACACATAGCTGTCTGTCTGGAGCCCACTCCTTCCATTCCCAGCAGCACCACTGCACTCGTTTGTTATCTGTGATTGCTACACAGCTCTGTGGCAGCAGCCAGCTCCCTGCTCTGGGCTCTGCCAGGGTGGACATGGAGCTCCCTGAGCTTCTGGGGCTGGTGAAAGCGAGCAGCTCCTGTTTGTTAAACAAAGCCAGGCTGAGTGCACGCACTGCAAAGTGCCAAAGCTTCAGTAATCACCTTCCTTTGCAGGGGATTGGCTCCAAAAAGGATTGATACAGAACTGCAAGATGAGCAGCCTCTTTCTCTGAGCTTTACTGTTTCCAGTCTTTTTGTCCCCTTTCTTCTAGAGGAAGGAACAATACAAACTCCCGAGTTCCAAGGCAGCTCCCAGGAAGGCAGCTGCAGAGTGCCATCACATCCTTCCCTTCCCACTGCTGCAGGGCTGCCCAGACAATGCAGCAGCTGTGTGACAAACAGCCACTTCTTCTGGACTGCCTGTGCCCAGAACCTACCAGCTACAGAAATGCCAGCTCTGTGGGTGCTGGGACATGTCCTGTGCTGCAGCTGAAGCACCACAGAGCCAACAAAGCCAGCAGGGGACTGGGCACAGCCTGAACTGGGCCAACACCGTCTTCTGCCTGCAATCCCCTGCCCCTCTCAGCTGCTCTCACACAGCTGCAGCACTCCTGGGGCATGTGCCACACGTGCATTCCCTTACAGAGAACAAAGGGTGTTTGGCCACTTGCAGGCACTCTTGTTAGAAGAGCTGGAGGATCAATTAGAGCAGATTTTACAGTAAGAGCTGCCTGACAGTGTGATGGTTCTCAATATTTTGATTATAAATCCAATGCTCATTCCCCCAGAGATCAGTGGGTACCACTTACAGAAGGCACAGGGCTGGGGTTATTCACTCTCCTACCTCTCCTCCCGGACCAATTCTTGTGACAGACAGGCTCATTTTTGGGGGGAGGAAAAAGTCCAGTGAACAGATCTGCCTGCAGAATTAGTGCTGGGTAAAATTAAGCTTTTGTAATACCTGACACTGGCTCCAGAGGCCCTTCCATCCCTCACTAGATAATCCTACCCTCAGTCTCAGTTACACAACTAACAAGGCTGCTGTACTGTTCTACATAACAGAATCCTGAAGCAGTACAAGTGTAAATAAACAGATGGGATGGCAAGAGAAGGCTGGAAGACACCTTCACTCTAAAGCCACAGCAGCACAGAACTGCACTCAAGAGAAACTTTATTTCTCATCCTTAACCTAACATCATAATCACAATCAAGATCTGTGTAATTTCTGCTTCACTTTATATGTTGAAAATTGTTGAAAATATCAAGCAATGTTTACAGTGCTGCATAACCATGTTCAGATTGTACAGACGTGGCAGTGCCACATAATGCTGACAAGTTTCTTAGTCTAAGCAGAGGTCCTTGAAGCAAACAATTTTTGGTAGTGACTTTTAAACCTCAGTTGAAGACTACATGTTTGCTAAGCAGAGAGACAAGTTTATGATAGTTCATATTCACTGTAAACTTGAGAAGTTTGTGCTCATGAGTAATCCCAAAGGCAGAAATTAAAAAAAGGGAAGGGGGGGAGACAACCCTCTTCTTTTAGGTTTAATGAACCAAGTAATAAATTCCCATTCTAAGGCTAATCAGAAGCCAACTCCAAGCTCAGGAAAGACCCCAAGACAAACAAATACAAATATTACTAATTAGAAAGAAGTATCTTACTTTGCCCTAAGCTGCAAAGGGAGCAGTTAGAAATAAGAACAGTCAGAATGTAGATGAAGGCACCAGAGTAAAGAACAAGGAAGAACTATGGAATGAAAATCCCAGAAATCTTCAGCCTCCTACACTGTCACACATGCAAAGCTGCATTGTTTGTATTTATGCAGAAAGGGCCTTGCCCAATGATATTTGGGAAATAAGTTCTAGCATAACCATCACTTCCTCCTCCTGCTTCACAGACACACAAATAAGCTTCTTTATTTTAGTAGAATAAATGAAATTCAAAAAATTAAAAATTTCCCTGTAAAATCTTATAATTCTCTGTACTACTCAAATACTGCACATCTATTCTTACAGCTGCAATCACATCAGTGCTGTGATGTTTGTGTAGCATTCTAAATAATGGGAAATGAGGAGCTGGATTCTGTTGCAGCCAATAGCATGCACTGAAACTCTGAAACTGAACAAGGAAGTCTAGAAATGACTGTGTTATGATAACTTCTCCCTTCCAGCATTTAAAGAAAACCTACCAGGCTGTAACCCATGCCAAGTCCTTACACATATACTACGTGCACAGTTACACATGTGCTGGACTCTGTGCCAATGCCTCACCATAATCAGCTCAATGGGTATTTCAGTGTGTTAACTAAACTACAGAAGTCAGCTTTGGCAGGGAACAGAGCATCCCTCTCACCCAGATTTGAACTGAGGACACCAGGCTGTGCAGTTAATGACATAAAACCAGCAAGATTAGACCTTTTGACTATAATCTGGCATTTGCAGACAGAATTATTTATGTTGTTTAGGAAATAGTAAAGATTATGCTTTAAAGAAAACATACCTTGAAGAGAGTCACAGTAATTTCAACATTTTCAGGTACAGGCCACACCACCAACCCACGGTATGGGTTCTTGATTCCAGGCTGCCAGCTGTGTGCCTAAAGGAAGAAAAACAGCCAGCTGTTTAAAGCCATTATAAAAGTGCTGACCTGACTCCCACAGGACCCAGGGCATGCAGGTAAAAGCCACATATCACTGACTCCAAAAATGTCACATGACTCTACTGAACACTTCAAAGGACAAAATTAAGAGTGACAGTAAGGAAACGCAGACCACTAGCAGTCTCTTCCATTGAACTAAAGCTGTTCCTCACAAGGTCCTAAACTCAGCTTTTTTATTACATAGCACAAGTCAGGACACTCAGAGCCTTGCAAAAATTAAGGCTGTAGGGTCAGAACTTCTGTAGCATGCTGAGCTTTATTTTGTGCACAACACATAATGCAGGTCTAATCATATTTACACATAAATGGAGCAAGATGTTTTACTTGAGGAAAGAAAAGTGAAAACAATGATTTATAATGCTACTAAAACATTTAAATTTTTAAGAATTAACGTGCTGGAGTACCTACAGCTAGAAAACATGACAAAAAACCCAACAGTTAAATAGACTGAGAACCTGTCTACCTCTGAGCATCATTCTGAATTAGTGTATGGCCTGTATTTACATTTTAACAGCTTGTCCTAAAAACCACCATGTGTGAGCATTTCTGGTCTGGTTTGGAATAAGTATGCCTTTTTCCAAGCTCAACCTAATGTATTTTGTGATGCTGTAAGACAAATGAGGGAAGGATGCTGCTGCAGAATTGACAGCTATGGAGCCAGGGTGTCATTAGAAACATCTGGAAGTTTTATCAGGAAAGACTATACAATCTATTTGCTGTTACCTCAAGCCAATTAACTTTGCTTTTTTTCTTTTTTTTTAAATTCTAGAGCATCACTCATTGCAATTTTATACTCCTTCCAACACTGAGAACTTCAGATTCAGGCTGTCTATAAGAACATATTTTTGCCTTAATAAGGTTAGCAGGACCTGTGACTCAGGTTCTCTGAGACTCTAAGGTAACCTGGGCAACTTTAAGGATGACCTTGCTGTACCAAAGTGGGAAAGACAAAGCTGGAGTCGCCGTCCCATCCCTACAGAGGCAGTAGCTCTCTGCCACTGTAGTAGGGAGTGCCAAATGTTGCCAGCTCTCCTTTGGTTTTATCACAATGTTTTTTCTCTTTGATGTTCTGCTTGAAACCCCAGTTCCCAAAGATGCCTAATTAGATCTGATTTTTCAGTGAGTATCTATGCTTTCTGCTTGCAGAGGAGCAACTTGGAGCTTCTAAAAAAGGGAATTTTCAAGTAAGAGCAACTTGAAAGAAGCCAATTTCTACTGGTTTTACTCCACGAATTTCAGTCTAATCTCATTCTAAAGAGGGCCTGAATGTATTTCCTGAATAACAGAGCAAACAACAACAAATAACACAAACAAAACTTACATATTTTACAAGAAAAAGGTATTTTGTGAGCAGCAAAACACACCAGAGTAGATGTCATTACTACCACAGACACTGGAGCTGCAGTTTGTGTGTCTGTCCCACAGAACCCACAGCCCCCTGCATCACTCCCAGTTTGCCCACAGAGATCCTCAGCAGACACGAGGCAGTGATCCAGAGCCAGGCACAAGCTCATCTGCCACGTCCCCTGGTAGCATCCTGTAAAATCAATAACTTCTCCTCCATAGGGGCACTCCATCCTCTTTCCAGCCACCAGTTTCACAAAAATAATTGGAGCTCATGGTGTGTCTGAAACCAGTGCTTTCCTGCTGGGTTTGGCCAGCACTGAAAATTGTGTCAAACTTTTGCTGTCCAAGGTTCCAGGCACTGCCAGCCTGTTCAGTTGAGGATCACTTGTTCCATTTATTAAAAAACCCTAGAAAATGAGCATTCAGTAGTGCAGTCAACACTTCACTTCAAGCCCTTTATCAGCATTTCCTCCCACCAGGAAAGTCAGTGAGACACAATAAACACACAGGGATATATATGTTTTTCTGTCACTGAAAGCAACAACCAGGAGACAAGTTCTAACTAATGAGCTTTTAAAGCAAAGCTGTTCTGTGATCATGAATGTTATCAAGTCCTCCTCTGGCTTTGAAAAATAAACACTGTATCACATAAACAGCATGACAGAAAAAGATAACATCAAAAGGACTGTCTGGGTTGTTGGGAAGGAGAAATGGAAAGGGGAAAGCAAATCCAGAGAAACAAAGAGTAGCAAACGACAGTAATTTAAAATTAAGATGCAGGGTGTTATTCTAATGCAACATTTCTCATGCCAGGCACCTCTACGCTGCAGTTTCTTCAAGTTACATCTGGCCTGTATCAAAAACCTTTTCAACTCCCAAATTATAAGCCTTGACTTGGAGCTGGATCAGGCCACCGCTGCAGGTGACAAGGACTTGCTGTCAGGGCTCAGCCAAGGCAAGGTCCTGCAGCTGCACAATACATTTCCACCCTAATCCTCTCCTTAACCTATTTTCCATCAGGATAGACCCACTTTTTCCTCATTTGCTACTGGTCTTCACCAGCCATCTCCCATTGTCTTGGAAGTCAAGGCAAGGGCAGCTAAGCAGAAGTGGCTTCCAGCAGCAGGTGCCTCACCCACAGTCCTGCCCTTGCCTGACTTCTCTCCAGACCTGAGGGATGGGAGCCACGGTCTGCAAAGAGAAGCAGAAGTGCTTTGCTGCATTTCAAAGCAAAAGGCAACTCTTCCTTTTTTCCTGCCAGTAGAAAATGACAGAAGACAACATAGCATGAAAGCTCTTTTAAATCTGGAAACAGGAGCTACAGGATGGGCTGCTGAAATATCCTATAAATAGAGTAGGGCTGTGAATGACATTGTCCAACCTACGGCATTGCTCTGGCACAAAACTGATGACTGGGAGAGGAGGAAATCTCTTAAAGAAAGGCAGTGGAGATGAACCCACAGAAGTTGCATGGGCACTTTAGGCTATCCATTTTTCTCTTTAAAACAACAGTTCCAATCCAGGCAGCCAGCTTTGCAATGCACCACTTGCGATGTGAAAATCACTGCTGTTTTGCTGTGTTTGAGCTGGAATGACAGACTTGATACCACATTATTTCAGGAACCTGCCCTTTCAGATGCTTCAATCTCTTTTCTGCTTTCTTCACTTCGACCTTGCCTCATCCTGTTGTGCAGGATAATTTCATGTTGCTTTTCTGTAAGATGCTAGACCTAACCATAATATTTTAAGCCTGCTGCAAATTATGGAACAGTGTATACTTATGAATAAAAAATATGTTCTTATTGCCAAGCTGTCAATATTGGGTTTTAAAAGCAAAACTCATCTGAAACAGACCTACGATTATTCCTCACCTGCAGCCACAAGAGAGGCTTTATTGTGAGCCAGCAAACTGCTGATTTTCTTTTCCTTATAAATTTTTTGCCAGCTGCCTGTGATCAGGCCAGCTCTGCTACTTGTTGGTGTGACAGGTTGCTCAGGGCACAAGAAGCAAGCAGGAGCTCAACTGGCTCCAGTAGTGCTTAGGCCAGCTCAGCTTGTAGGGATAATCCCTCTTCTTCAGCATTATCCAGGCAAACACTTAGATAGGAAAAAAAAAAAAAAAAAAAAAAAAAAACCCAAAACTCAAAAGGAAGAGCTGACATTAAGCAGCCAGATCCTTCATCTGGTGCCTCCATGCCAGGAGTGTGGCTTTGGAACATTGAAACACCAAGGATTTGCTCCATGTGATGCATCCCACCAAAGTCATTCACCATCCAAGACAGCCAGAGTTGTATGTGGCTGCTGCTGGACCTACTGGAGAAAGAATGGACTGGGAAAAGCTGCCAATTCCCTCACACCAGAGGAAACCAGCAGTTTGTGAATGGCTGCTTCTTGTTCTTCTGTAACTCAGTTCAGTGTCACAAAAGGAGACAAATTAAAGGCCATACTCCAGACTACAGCTTGCATCCCCCCCATGAGCATCTTGAAATCCCTGTGCTTGTCCCACCAGTTAAAAAGGCTGGGCACCAGAACAACGCTTCAGTCACACTCATGCCTTGGGATGCAGTCCAAAAAACCCAGCACGTGCCAAAGAAGGAAGTTCAAAGCCCTGGAAACTCCAGGCAGCCTTTGATCAGCACATTGCTGTCAGTGCCCCCTTAGAGCAGACAAGGAAACCAGAGGATTCCCACAGGTCTTCCCATGAATGCCTTCAATTCACCGGCAGGCACACGTGTTACAACTGTCACTGTGCACATGTGTGGTACTGCTGCAGAGCTTCAGGAACACTGCCAAGCTTGGGGAATGAGCAAAAACTCATCTCCACCACAGCTTCTCCAGGACTGGGCTACTTCTTCAAGCTTGATTTCACACACACATGTTCATGACATACATGATGAATACCTCATGTATTAAATACATAAATACATGATTCATGCTATTTGGTTCACCAAGTCTTGCCTTATTCACCATGCTCAGATAAAGAGCCTCTTCCCTGTCTCTTCAATCAATTTCTCACATCATCTATAGGGTTTCTTATTAGAAAAGAAAAACAACCAACCAAATAAAAAAAACAAAGCCCAGACAAACAAAAAAAATGTGAACACAGTTATTTTGCTCATTGTTTTCTGGGACAGCCACCACTGCACCTCAGAATGCACCCACAAGTCAGCTTTGTGGGACTCCTGGAAAAAAGAAGAGTATTAATGACCTCCAGTTTACAGTCAGGGATTACAATCACAGCATGATCTTGTAACTTTACTAAAAAACTGAGAAGGTACAGGAGTGGCATTATTGAACTGTGCTGGTCCCAGACAGTCATCAGCATGTCAGGGTCACAACATGTCTTTGGAACTCCAGCCCAGCAGGGACAGGCAGGGCTGGCACTGGGCAATAAAGCAGCCAGAAAAGGCAACAGATTGCCAAAACCAGCAGAACAGGTGACCCAGCTGCTGCTTTATTGATGGCAGAACCTTGGAAAAGTGCTGGCCAGGCTGCTGCTGTGTACAAGAGATTCCTTTTACTCCCTGCCCCTTTGCCTCTCTTGGCTCTCACTTCTCACTGCCCAAGCTCTTTCCCTCTTCTCAGCATTGTTCCTTCTCCTTTGTGCTTGCAAAATTTTTGATAAACCTGCAAGAGAAGTGCTGAAATCACAGGCAAGGCACCTTCTTTCAGCTTTGATACAAAAAGAATCTTTGAAGAATAATTCTGTCAGGCTCTCAGAAGCAAGTGCAAATTTGATTCTTCAGAGGTGTATAATTCAACCATAAGCCTCTCTATGTTCACAGGAATAGTAGAAAGTACCTCCTTGACATCACGGCAACATCTATTTTCAAATCAAAATTTATTAGTTCAAAGCCTGGAAATTTGAGAGCATCTCAGTGAAATGAAGGTAAACGTATTTTCAACACGTTTTTCCCTTGCTCTACACTAGAACAAAGACACTCTTCCACCACTCAAAAACAAAAGAAAGAAGAAAACAAAAAAAAAAAAAGAAGAAAAAAAAAAAAGAAAGAGAGACAGATCCAAAAGCCCAGGGCCTGAAAACCTGGGCAGGCAACTTTCCAGTGTGCCAGGGTACTGAAGAAGAGTTAAACAAGTCCACAGCTACAAGCTGCACCTTCTGTAAACCTAAATAAAGCTTGAAGAGTGTACTTGATTTTGCAAACAGACAACATTTGCACCAGCAGACAGGCAAACTCCCACCCTCCCCAAGCTGAAAGTTCATTTTGGTTCTAGGACTGCACAGCAATTCTGCCAAGCACAGCAAAACTGCAAATCACCATTTTATGTAAACTCCTGGCACACACAGTGGAGATGCCCAACCACACAGAGCCACCTCGTCCTGACACATCTCATGAAATACATTGAAATTAGACTTGCCCATGGAGAGCAAGTCCCAAAATAGAACTGTAAGTAACTTAAATCTGCATTAAGGTCAGTAACTGCTGGATATATTTATGGTCTTGTATCCATCCACCCATCAGACTGCTATTTATAAGCTCTTTCAAAATGAGTGTTTGCTTTTCATTTGCAACACTTTGAAACTTACTGTAATTAAACATATCTACAGCTCTTATTCTGTGTTTCCCACAGTAAGAACAAAAATATTCAGACTCCTGCACATAATGCCTCTTATTCTTTATTTTAATAAAGGGACCACTGTCGTTTATTTGGAAAAAGAGCACGTGGGGCAAGAAGCATAGCAAAATCATGGAAACCCACAAAAACAAGGGCTTCAAAGGACATCAAGAACTCAGCTTTCAGCTCAATGACATTTTAAAACTGTATCAGTTAGAGCAGGCATCCCAGTGCTCATCCAGAGCTCCATCTTCCAGCTGCACGACATTTTTGCTTAATACATCTCTTGTACTTTCCCAGTACAAGAGACACAGAGCTACTGGAGAGCATCCAAAGGGCCATGTTTGTGAGTTTGTGAACTATCTGCTGGTGATATTGCTCATTAATGATCTGAAAAGTTCAGAAAACATAACCTCCAAAAAAGTCTTCACAACATCTTTACAGTAAGGTAAAACCTCATCCCTCCCTTCCTCCCTCTCAAGAAGCTGAAAAACAGACAATTATTAATGCTTTGTACTCATTGAACCCAGTGTCCACCAAAAATAAAATAAGAGGAAATATTCATTTGACTTGCTTCCAATAAAGCAATTAGATGAAACAAGTATGTTGAATAAAGTATTTTACTGGCAGGATGACTAAGAGATCAAGAACATTTATTGATCAACAGTTTTTGACCCAAACAGCTCAAGTCACACCAGCTACCAAATCTTTAAAATTAACTCTATGCTCTGCCCAGGTTTCAGGGCCACTCAGCCACTCCAAAGTACCTTTGTGGGATCTTACTAAACATGACTTAGTCAGACAAAGATTTTTCTGAGTCTCAGGTTTAAATCTGCTAGTTTATCCAAGAGTTGTTTCTACTGCCTGGTGACCAAAAATGACAATATATCATGGAAGTTTATGGCCCAGCTGTAAAAAACTTCAAGCCCAAAAGGCTAAGCTAATGCCAGAAAATCCTGTTGCCTCAGGGAAATGCTGTCATTTGGATCCTATAAAATGACAGGGAGAAACCCATCAGGTCACAAAGCCATGCTGGACTTGTTATGGCTTCTATTTCTGAACATATTCTGAACCCCAACAAATCAGTCATTTATGGACAAATACCTTGTTTTTCACCAATCTTTTCAGGGTTACAAAGCTTGTGCAAGCACTGCACTTACTGTTTGATATAACTTTTATCTCTCTGTGCAACATAAATTAAATTCAATTAATACAGAGAAGTTGTCATAGGGTGAGCCACATCAGACATCAGTTATTGACATCAGCACTCACTGCCTAGACACACACTGTGCTATAAATTTAAAGGAACTTGAGTTAGTTGATGTTTCAGTGAAACAGGAATAGTCTGACTGGCTTTGCTGAAGAGTATGGAACAGGAACAGGTACCAGACTGAGCTCACACCCTTGTTTACTCATCAGGTAACACCTTTGGGTTTTCATAACCTGAAGCAGAATTTTGGATGCACAACATTTAGTTGTGCAGTCAGGAACCAATCTTTATCTAAAACAGCCTAGAATAGCTTATACCTCAAGTTAAAAGACAAAATACAACAAATATGCATGACAGTCAGAAAAAGAGGGGTATCAGTAAAAAATAAACCCAAAGCCTCTCCTGAGCAGGGTAGAAAACTGTGTATCATATTTTCTAAATATTTAAGTTCTTCAACACAATTATTTCAAGATATATTCTCTATCATTAATGCCCTCTCTCCACTATGAGAGTTCTTTGAAACATCATTTTGCCTTACACAGACAAAAAAGAAAAATAAGCTTATACCATAATCTTTTAACTAAGTATCAAAGAATTATTGTAACTTCCAAAATTTCCTCTCTGACAAGATCACTTGCCATAAATCCAACCAGGCTTAGAGGCCACAGCATAGGGAAAGGCAACAAGGGAATGAGCAAGTAAGACCAAGTCATCTCAAAGAGAAGAGGAGATGCTCCTGGGAAGGGAGGAAAACAGCATGCACTCCTGTCTCCATGAAAGACAAACTTTATCAGTGTCCAGACACTGGAGAGACTTCACTCAGAGCTTCCCATTCCTCAGGCTACCAAGTTATTAGTCATCAAACATAAATTTACAAGTTTGGCCACAGTGTTTGTGTAAGTAAGATGTAAATATTCACTTCAAAGACACACTGCTGGGCTGAAAGACCCTGCTTTTACTCTTTTTTATTCGTAGCATTTCAGGTTGTGAAATAGCCTCTTATACAGGCTTTATCTGCCTGTTGCAGGGATGTCAGATGCTTTATTACTTTTTTTTTAATTAGTTGGGTTGTTTTTTTTTTAATACACTTCTAGTAAAGAAACCAATTCTCCTTTCCAATTAGGTATAGCAATTAATAACTGAATTGAACTGATGGTGATACAGTTGTGCTAAACAAATAACCAAAGCTGAAATCAGAGTTAAGAGTTCCCACAAATTAGCACTGACATCAACAGCAGTTTATTCTGAACTTTATGGATAAACTGAATTAAAAAGAGAAGTCAACAACTAAAATACTTCTCATTTATTTATTTGGCTGCTCCCCACATTCAGAAAAACAGTCCCTCAAACCACTGACCCTGTTTGTCACTCAAGTTGGGACTTATTAAGCAATCAACTAACCTTAGAGGATTTTCTTCTGCTTCTTCTTGTCCAAACCACCACTAGTTTATCTGGCTGCCTGTTGAAGATAAGGAAAAAACAGCTTAATATACAACAAGATCAATATGTAAACAGTTTATATTAAAACTCTTGCAACACGTAATGACATCCTTAGTGGGGAACATGCTCTCAAAAATAGCTCATCAAAAAGCCACTCTCAGCATCAGTCATTTAACAGGAAAAATAATGTGTATTTATAGGGACAGGTTGTCCTCCAGTCCACACAGTAATGTCATCATTGTCCTCCTGCTCTCCTTGCCCGTGGACATTTCCCCAGAGCCAGCAGCACATGTGAGCAGAAACTCTTCCATTGGGCAGAGAACAGGATTCAGACTCTATGAAGACACCTTGGAAACATTCCAGTACCCAAAATAAACATTAATGCAAATTCTAGCTTGAATTTCTATGCAGATATATTGAAAAGTTACTTCTAAGTAGCAAAGAAAGCAGGTAATTTCACATTTTCTTACACAAAGGAATTGTGTAAGAACACAAATTTTTCTACTTGAATAACACAAAGAACAAGAGAATCAAGTCCTGTATTACTCCTCAAAATCACCTTGGAGAATGACAGGTAAATCAGCACTTCCTCAACTTATACTCCAAAGGACAAATATATTGAAAGTCAGTGTGGTTTCCCAAGCAATTGTTTATTTGGTATTTGCAATGAATGTAGATGGAAACCTCAATAAACAACCCTTCCAGTACAAATTATTTTCTCTTCAAATTTCTTAGGAGTTATTTATTGGTTAATAGTTTACCCCTATTATACCTACATTATTGGTTTTACAGTTGTGTCTGAGTGATTTTTGATACTGACTGAACTTCCAGACTTCCCATCCTCCCCCCATGATACACTTCCCATTGTACGATGACCACACTTCTGGTCCCACTTCCAGACCTGTAACCCTCTTGTGCAGACTCCTGACACCATTCCAGCTTTGTTCTCTGGCTGATGACCTGAATTCCATCATGAAGCCCAGCTGCAAACCCACCCACAAAGGATTTTCAACGGAGTTCACATCTCTGCTTAAAACTACTAAGCCTGCATATGCAACTCTGCCTGGAAAAAAATTGCTGCTCAGATTTTTAAGACACCACTGTAAGAATCCTTGCATTTCTAAAGCAAACAGAAAAACAAATCATAGGGAGGTAAATGGGTGTAGCCAAGAAAAAGTCAAGACACAATACATTCAAATCATGATTAAAAGATGCACCTAAAACCCCCCACACAAATATTCTGAGTAAAGGCACTGTTCCCACTGCTATTTCATCAGAGGCAGATTACCTACTTAATAACTAACTTTTCAAATGAAATCCCAACTGGTTTAATAATCATTTTAGGCACTGAAGTGCTGGCCATATTTCCTTTCATACATACTTTTCCATTGAGCTGTTGATCATTTCTGCACATTACAATAAAAGCAATTCCTCACTCATGATTCACACTTAAACCCTACCAGAACTAAAGCTCTCCCAAAAAACTGAGCTACAGGCAGATCCCACAAAGGAAATGAGGACACAAGATTTGTTGGGTTTGGTTTTTTTTCACTGAAAGTGAAATAATCTATTTTAAACTGTAAATTCACTCTTGTGGCTTGTTTAGGTGACTTAAATTGCAGAATGACTCTGCTTGCAGCTTCTGCAAAATCTTGCTTGGCACTGAGGTCATCCTGTTGGACGTCAAAGCTCCTCGCTCACTTGGTGCTGGGTTCTCATCTTTGGCTTGCAGCAGCACCAGCCCACTTGATGGGAACTGTATCTGTGCCACCAGGGAAAAACAACACACCCCTAAGCAAAGCAATCCAAACCCACACCAGCAACACTTCCCAGTCCTGAGGAACTCCCTGTGCCAGGAATATACGGAAATGCATCAACATGAAAAAAGCCAATTAATGTTTTAATTCAGGCTGAGAGGACCAAGCCACACTGATGGACAAGCAGAAGCAGCATTTGGCCCCCTCACTTCTCTCACCAATATATTTATTTTGTTAAGTACTGAGCACAATTTGCTCCTTCAGCTTCAAGTATGAGAGAGAAATTCACATCCAGAGGTACTTTACCAAAACCAAAACAAAACAAAAACAAACAAACAAAAAAAACCAACAACAACAACAAAAAAAAAACAACACCAAGGAAGGTCACCACAATATGGAGACAGAAAATAATTTAGGGAAATGGAATGGGATGAGAAGGGAAGAAAATATCCCAAAGGATGAGTGTCCCTCTCTATACACCACATGCTTCACTGAAACCTAATAAAAAGCACAGCAGTTCTTCTAATGGATTTTCTTCAAGGAAGTCACAAATCCAACAATTCTGAAATATCTTCATAGAACTGTTTGACTAACAAAACCAAGAGCAACCTTTCCTCCCACAATCTGTTCATTGCTCTCCTATGGCAGTATAGTTCTAGAAGAAAAAGCCCAGCTCATATTTTAATCAGCAAATTTGCATTCAAGGTTATTAATGATATCTCAGTGCTAGGAAATGGCTGATATCACATCATGCACATTGCTAATTGAAAGCATTAGGTAGTATTTCCTACTTCAGACCTCTCCCCTTCTTTAACATCATAAAACTCAGCTGCTCATTAGCCAATAAGCAAAGCAAACAAAATCATCTCCGAAGAATTAGTCTGGAGACCAGTTTTAGTATCTTTTATAAGTTTACTTATTGATCTTGGATATCATTCCAAATACAAAATCCACAATGCTGCAAGCTGAACAAATGCTAACGGTCAGCAATAAAAAAAAAAAAAATTTCCTGTGCTGCATAAATGACATTTCTCATTTCTTTAAACCCACCAGCTTTTAGTCAGTCACTTATCCAGCAATGCCAGTATGCCTAATGCAAGGAACAACACACTTCTTACCTTAAGAGAATGGGTTTGGAGCAGGGCAAGAGAACTGGGTTTTAGCTGGACACTGCATTTCCCCACTAAGCAATTGCATCAATCTATCAATTCAACAGCACTGACCTTTCAGCAAGAGTGTTTAACACTGCACTGGAACCTGCCACCATTGCCTTGGGGGTGCTGTGCATTTCCCACCAAGGCAGCACTTCCCTGGGAGGGGGAGCCAAAGGAAGCCATCAGCACTGGGACATCAGGGACAGCCCCTGGGAAGAGCAGGGATCCAGTGGAAGGGGTTGAAGGATCCAGCTTGGATCCAAAAGATTGCATTTCATAAAATTTACCATAAACCTGTATTTATTTGTTATTGTGTGGTTCACAAAAAATTATTCCTGAAGAAAGGCAATTCATCATAGTAAATTTATTTTATTATTTACAAGTGAAACGTAGCAAAGAAGCAGGGAAGATTGATTTCAAAGTTTGTGGCTCAGAAAAAGAGATTCACCCCTGCCCTGCATACTAAACAATGAAAATGGGATCCAAAATACAGATTTATAAAACACTTCTAATTCAAAACCAAGCCTGCTTTTCCTATCAGATGGAAGCAATGATTTTGCTACATTCCATTTTCCCAATGAAACAACCAATTAAAAAAAAAAAAAAAAAAGGAAGACAAATACTGGAATCAAACTTTGCCATATCCACAACTATTAAATAATGTAATAAAAACATTCTGCATACTGGACAAAACTGTCATCTGAGCAGCACCTCACACACTACCAATTTTACTGATTGAAAGGCAGTTGTGTAAGATTCAAGGTCTTCTGCGGGTTGGTCTGACCATTCTAGGAAGTGTTTGGCACAATATTTTGATTACAGAACAATCCAAACATCACTTGTAAAAGAAGGACATGAAAGGTATCAGTCTCCTGTGAACTCTTGTTTTGTAAACCTTTGAGCAGAAGCTGATAACATTAATCAGGACATACTTCTCCACTAAACTTACTGCTCAGTGACAAAAAGCTACAGAAGTCTTGGGGTTAGAATCTGTTGCTGGAAAGAATTGCAAATGCACTTAACTTTCATTCAGACCACTGAAGCCAACAGCAAGACCAATGATTAACAACCTTTTGGTGAAGGGTGGGAAAGCAGAATATCTTAGTTGAAAGGTACCACTGCATTTCATAACACTCAATAATTGTTAAATTATTGAAATGTAAAAGGTACATTTTCTGCATGTACGCCACACAGTACAGCCTTGCACGTTTGTTTTGGCATCAAACTGCCTAAGTGTTGGGTTTTGTCTTCCCCTCTCCTTTTCCTTCTTTTTCAGCTGAGCTGTTTTATTTTTACTATGTTTGATTTGAACTGCATTAATTAGTACAGGCTGCTAGATTACTCTTGTGAAGCAAGCTTAAAAGAGTATAATTAATAAGAGAAGGAGCAGTGTTAGCACAATAGCATGCAGATGCACCTATTGAAAGATAAAAATAATTACTTGAGGACTAATGTCAAAGTACTTCTGATAAGAATTTTTTTAAATAACCTTTTGTCCCTTCGGCATTGTGCATCCCAGCATTTCCATTAGGGACCAATCCTCCCACCCCACTAGCACACAGCTTTCTACATGGCTGCTGAAACGCCAGCAAGGCTCTCTAATGGTCTCTTAAAAATAAATGTGGTTGGTTCTATACCACCATTAATTTGGGATGAACATTGCTTTTCCTCATTTTACAGCTAATTACTTTGAAAAGCACTCTTTGCAGAGCAGTTTTCTGCACTAGGTCCTGCCCTATTGCCATGTATTATCATTAGCCAAGAAACTAATCAGGCCACAGCCTTTCGTGAGCCTTGAACTGAGGTTTTTTTCCCTCAGCATTTCCTGTTGGTCACCATCAATGAAATTTCACAGCTGCCTACAACTGCATGCAGGAAGTGCAGTCAGATACTGCCAATGCCTTAAACAGACCCAGAGACACTGCAGGAATGATGTCACACACTGATGCATTTGCCAAATGAGCCCTCTTGCTGAGTGCAGGTACCGCGCTGATTGCAAGAGCCAGAGACATTAAGAGAATAAAATGTAGTGCAGGTAAAACCCCTCTGAGATAATTATAACATGAAGTACATTACAAGAGAAAGTTGAGCATTTCAGGAAGGGGCTTGGGGTCTTCTTCCCCACCTCACCTTAATTTCCATGGTGGAAGTTAAAAGACTCTTGGGTAAGGCCTGTGCCATCCCACAGAGCTATGTCAGAGTACCAGAGCATTCTCTCAACACAACTTACTCTGGACTATGCATCAAGCCCCTAAAAGAAGGCAGAGTTTGCTCTTCCATCATTAAAACCATTCAGTAGTTTTTAGCAAGCCTGGGAAATTTTAAAAGAGAAATCATTAAAACAGGGAAAGCAAGAGGATGTCACAGTTGACATTCATCCACCTCTACATCTTCACTTTCTAACACACAAAATTCCTCCATTTCTTCCCACCAGAGGTCTCTACAGATTTTTTTTTCAGGACTCTACAAGCCCATTGAAAGACCAGAATTTGCCCTGTGAAGTGAATTTTATTTTTTTAACACATCTGCTGCTAAATAGACTGGCCTCTACAAGACCCACAGCTCAAGATTATGCTTTGCTTTTCAAAAGAAGCTCTAGTCTGGCTTTGCTTGGTTTATACAAAATAGGAAAAAGCAAGACACTCTGACCTATTTTCCGAGTGCAGTCAGACCTACTGAATCTGCACAGAGTCTATTTGCAGGGCTGAGAGTGGAATGTGTAGTATGTACTGCTGATTACTTGATTTTCTCAAACCAAACACAAATGAAGTTTGTAGGATGAGCTGAATTAAACAAAACCCAAGTCCATCTATTATTCAGGAAAAAAGCAACAAGGGCAGATTTTACTTCATTTTTCAAATAGTTATTGCAGCAAAAAAATCCTCTGCAGAGCTAACTAGCAAAGTCTTCCCTTAAAGCTTTTTGCAACGGAATTTTACATTGCAGAATACACAAACTGACCCTAGTCTTCAGAAATTGTGTTCTTTACATCCTTTTGGCAGTAACACAAAGATGCCTTGACCAGTCCCTGAATTTTAGGTCCCATCCAGCTGCTCTCCGCGTGGAAGCTTTCTTTGCCTGATCCAGTTTAGCTCTGCTGTCACCAGGGGTTCAGCACTGCACGAGAAGAGCCACGTGGGTTCCTTATCTCACTCTGGCATAATCACAGACACTCCCCTCAGACAGACATTTACTCCAGCAAATGCTCAGTCCTCATGTTTACGCCACACAGCCGTCCACACCAGAGCTCACAAACACCACCCAGCACTCCAAACTCCATAGCCAGGAGCTGCTTCAGGAAAGTTCCCTGTCATATCAACCAGTCAGCTCCGCTCAGGCTCGCTGGCAGGGAGCAGCACTGACAGGGCCATTCACACAAACCCTGAATGGAAAGTGCTGCTTTACAGTGGAAAGTTCACTGGAAGGAGCTGCCGTGAGCCAGATCTTTTTCAGATGCCTGATTTTCCTTTTTATGCTCTTTTGCCAGAATATTTGATCTGTTTTAACAGAGAAAAAAAAAAAATATTTTTTTTTTTACAACAAACAAAAAAAAAAGCTTTGTGTTTCAGGTTGGTAGGTTTCTCTGATTTTCCTTTTTATGCTCTTTTGCCAGAATATTTGATCTGTTTTAACAGAGAATTATTTTTTTTTTCTTTTTTTAACAAACGAAAAAAAAGCTTTGTGTTTCAAGTTGGTAGGTTTCTCCTGAGCAGAGCAGGAACTCCACCAACCTGCCTGCACAGCCCGCCAGGGCCTGACCTGCTGTGAACTCTGTGCTGATCCCCTTCCCTGCGGAGCTGGGGCCTGACAACTGCCACGTGAATAAACACAAAACAGCCGGGAAAAAAACACCCGCTCTTTCACCTCGGGCACAGCAGGGCATTTCACAGCTGGCCTCAGAAGGTGAAGTGCCCGACCGTCTCCCTGCTCTGGCGCCCAAATGCAGCCCCCAGCACCTCCACATGCCGCCCCTCCTCGGCGGACACCGCGGGTCACCGCTGCCCCTCTGCGGGTTCGCTGCGCCACGGGACAGTGAAACAAAACATTCTAGCAAACCGAGCAAGGAACTTTGAATTCCAATTCCATCTCCTGTCCTCACTGACATGACAGCATCCAGAAAGTTTCAAGACAGACACTGAGCAACATCAACCCTCCCTCTGATTTTACTCATATCTCTACCTACAGACCAAAAATAATCTCTATACAACAATGTACATGCATTGCTGAGGATGCCCAATTGTTATCCCTTCTTATTTTGAAGCACTATAACTGCTAGGTGCAGTTATACTCATTTATTCTCATGATAAGAAACTCTGTGAAACTCTGACTGACAAATGCTGCCTGAAACATAGTTTCAGCGCATCAAAAATGCCCACATAAACGATATCTTTTTGTACTAAAAATATGAAAGAGACTTTTTGGCACACCATTGTTAGTTTTAATCTGACCCTATTCCCTTTTGCATAATTTATTTCTGTGTCAAATAGCATTCAAACAGATGGCTTTACTGGTCTTCAGTTTGCAAAAACCAGAGATTAAAAATTATTTTCCTGTCATTCCTGCAGAATAGAAAATTCTATCTTGCACCAAAAACACAGTTTCAGGAATATCAACTATTCACAACAGACACTTTCTTCTCCAATTTGTCTAAAATATTTAAGAAACTCTGCATAGCCTACATGAGCAATTAAAGAGAAGGATGATCTTTGCTGTTCTTACTGCCTGGGCAAGTTTGACATTTACACACAGATACATGAACAAAGGCTTATACTCCTGTTCCACAGAAATTCCAGCATCCACATTAGGACTCGGACCAAGCAAGTTTCAGAAGCTACAGTGCATTAATGCCCCCATCCTCCTCCTCTGCTTGCTATCCATGGACACATCCCAAAGAAGATTACAGTTCTGCAGCAGCATGAGCAGAAGAATCTGGCACCATGTGTCTTTTAAAGCTCCCTTCCAAACCAACAGCACCAGGGTTTTGTTTGTTTTTATTTCTTAAGAGCATGGTTTAGGTTACACTAAGCAAATTCTACCATTTGAAGACGCACAGAAATTGGGAACATACTAAAAGCTTCTGAGTGGGCAGCATGGGTGGGATGGTACCAGTTCATAGAGTTTGGAAGAGAAAATTCCTACCACCATCTCAGGTGCCCAGATTATGGAACTGAGATGGCTATACAAGCTAAAAAAAAAAGGCTGACACCTGCAAAAACCAAATGACACACAGCAGTCTGCCTCTGCCACTTGCAAGGTTGAAAAGCTTGGATAAATTCTGGAATATACAAAGACAGCACAGACTCCGGAGTTACACAGAACCCCACAGAAGACTGTAGCCTATCACAAGCACTCAGTAAGCTGAGGGACAGATTTCCTGGTAAACTGTGTCCATGCCACAGAAGCAGTGTGGAGGGCTGGTGTGATACAAACTCATATTTAGTCTTCCAAATGATCACTCTACTGAGCCCTAAATGAATCTGTATTTATTCTGAGACATAGGCACTCCTGGCTTATGCAGAGCGAGCTCCCCAATTAAAGCTTCCTCATCTGTCAGCAGCCTCCTTTTGCTTTTGCAAATTAATATCACAAGAATGGAAAAAAAAAGGGGGGGGGGTGGAGAGTGCCTAGTGAAACCATGGCATGCTAGCTCCTTGCCCCTGTGCCTGCACAGGAGACCAGGCTGTGCAAAGCCAGGTGCCCTCAGCCACAACTACAACAGAGATGGCATCAAGCAGTATGAACTCACTTTTGGGGGAGCAAGGTGCTGAAGGATGAGATCTTGAACTGCTTTCTCTGCCCTGATTCTGGCATGCCCTGTATGAAAAAGCAGGATAGGATCACCTGCTTTCAGCAAAGCACCCAGTTCTTGGGAGGAACACTCCTGGAAGCAATGCACCTTTCTGCCACCCTCCAGGGGCACAGAACCAGAACATTTCACCAACTGCAATAATGCACTGGCTACTGCAAATCTCTGAAGCAGGCACAGCCTCAAAACACCACAGAGAAACACAAGAACCTTGCACTGAAACCTGGGCCCCAACCAAAGTCACACATTTATGCACCAAGCAAAACAAAACAAAACACAAAAACACCAGAGCCTCAACTGACCTTGCCTTCTCCAAGCTTAGTGAGACTGTCAAAATATAAAAATTGAGAATGAGCCAACGTGGCAAATTTAGCAGCAGTAAGCTATATGTAGATGGTTGTCAACATCAAAGCTATGATTTACTTGCATGTTAATGAAAAATGTACTAGATTTACAAAATGTTTATGTGGTTTCCAGGGAACTGGAAACTGCCATGATCATTTCCCATGAGATGCCCCATTTCATGCTGGTGACCTTTCAAGAGCTGTTTTGAGATGGAGATATGGACATAAGAAGTAAAATTATTCTATCAGTATTTGCAGCTAAATAACTGTTCCAAAGACTGCAAAATTAGAATGAGTCTTCTTCTTCTAGCTCAATCTGTTTAAGTTATTACACTGCTTCCAAGCTGCCTCCTGAAACAAAAGCTGCCACTTCTGATTACAAAAGTCAATCTCAAAAACAACACAGATTATTTCCATTTACAGCTCAACAGTTCTTTATGCACCCAAAGTCTAAAAATTTGTATCATTTTCAGGAAGTTAAAACTGACCAAGCCTTTTAACTAATGCCCTCATATAACACCCATGGCTTATATCTAGCAGCAAGTATTGTCTAAGAAAAAAAAAGTATGTTTAGTCATGGATACTTCAGACAAAGCAAAATCTCCTGCCAGCATTAGGGGCTTGATATGGCAAAAAATAAAACTGAATACAAAAATGGAACAAAAAAGAAAAAAAATAAATAAAAAACCCCCAACCTAACTGAAAGACTTCCATTTATATTTTGAAATGTAAAACATACAACTTTTAAAAACTGTAAATTTTTTTAAATACAAACTTCACACTTTGCAAATACAATTGATGAAACATTGCTGTTCCAAGATCCAAAACCTCCCTAAGAACAGCAACAATTAAGGACCTAGATGGATTTTGCCAATAGCTGCTGCTTGTAAGATGCCTAGCAGCAATTTGAACTGGATTTTAACTGTTCATTTCAAGATCAGCTGAACTGGGAAGTAACACTATATTTATTCTGACTGCTTTAAGCATGGCTTTCAGTTAAAAAAACAAACCTACAGTACCTACATTATAGCTGAATTCATTGCTGATGCTGAAAACTCACAAAAAATAGTACCTAGTTTAATAGGTTTTTCTGTTGGTATTTTTAAAAATAATCTTCCTATTAAATATTTTTCTGTTATAACTAGCTTTCACTCAAGTCAGGTACTCCCACCAACAGAGCCTGGCAGCCTTTTGTCCCAGCATCCTTACAGGAGGAACTGAGTAGTGGTCCTTCATATTTTTTTCAGTACACCAGACTGTAGCCACTCTGGTTACTAACAACCACAAGGAGGATACTCCTCAGGGTCCTTTATACACGCAGAATTGTTGAGATTTGAGCTGCTAAAAATTAACACCATCCTGTTCTTACTTACATTCCCAATGAAGACACGTAGACACAAATATCAACTCCTTCAAAATGAAATTTTTAACTGCAGACTGAGGCCAAAGCCAGCCACTGCCTTGGTTCTTGTGCTGCCTTCTCTTTTCTGTCTGTGCTGTCATGGTTGGTATTTCATCTCAGCTTAAAACAGACAGAACCTGTACCTTTTCCATGTTATTGTGAAATGCCTGGTTGTGGTTTAGTCTGCTGGCTTCTTTACACAGCTGAAGGGCTGTGCCATGGGGTAGTTGTAAAGCAACATCTTCAGCCACAGAAGACGCCTGGGTGCTGGCCAGATTTTTCATTATGTGGATTTGATGTCTTGCAGGCTGGATTCCAGTCTTGTACCATTAAATGAGGCAAAGGGATCAAGAGACAGAGCCACTCTATCCCACAGTGCATACAGCTTAAAAGATTAAGTATTTTGTCTCACCTTAGATTTCAATTTTAGTCTAATTCAAAAATTTTTTATCTGTAAACACAAATGTGTCTGGTGTGTAAAGCAGTTCTCCTTGGAAGCAGAAAGGTGAATAAAAAGGGAAGCTACACTGGTTTCTGGAGGAAAATATACTGTTAATCTGGCAAAGGGATGAGAGCCATCCACTGAAAGTAAAAGACAATCTACTGCAACACCTTGTTGTGCCAAGTGAGGAACAGTGTCCTTACAGTGAAAGGCACACACCTCCTACCAGATTAAGGGCTGCAGAATCTAGTACTAAGTGAGGATAAACAGGAGGAAAAATTTTCATTTCAAGCTTTTAGAAGGGTATTACAGTAAAAGAAATTGTGATACGTTGCTGTAAATTATTCCGTTTCAAATAGGAATTTTAATACATTTGTCTAGTTAAGGTCAGAGAAGCCAAATGAATAAAATCCACTCTGCAAACTAACCATCAAGGGAATGAGAATCAATTTTAGCTGTACAGAGTTCACACAGAGCACTGGGGGGGGAAAACCAACTATGTGCAGAATCATCAACACGGACAATAGAGATGCGTGGGCACACAAACTCCTTGGATTCTGCAAAATAAGATTTTCCACATATTTCAGCGTATTTTATACAAAATGCACTTTTCATCTTTAAAACAAACAAGGCTCAAAAGTTGAAGGCTGCAAAATTTTTACATATTTCCTTCTGGAGCATTGAGATGGAAGGCCAGGCTTGGCAGGGCCAGCACTGCACACAAGTGCTCACCCCCACTGCAGCACCACAAGAGCTTCCAAGAGCAAGGGCAGGCCCATGGAGCAGCACTCCGGAAAATTAAGGCTACCACAGTGATGAGTAAATCTCTTGAATCGAGTGTATTTAGCAAGGTTTTATTTCTGCACTTCACGCTTTAAGCAGCTCCCCTTAACTCTTCCACTTTCTGAGCACAGACAAGACCTTACACAGAACATTTATCTCAGCTCGATCTGTAAACTCAACCTTGTCCCCGCAGCTCTGACAGATGGGCACTGGCACAGCGAGTGCCTGCTCTTTCACTCGCTGCCCCGAGCAGCACCAACCCCTTCTCAGGCACTTTCCTTCCCCAAAGCTGCCCATCTGAGGAAGTGAAAGTGCTCTGCTCAGCACGGCAGCTTCAGCGGGACCCAGCCCGGACAGAGGCAGACAGGAGACCGGGCAGGCCAAAGCCCCTTCCACCACTGCAGCAAGGTCGGCAGGTTTACTGCTCCTTGCTCTGTCACTTTTGACATGTACGGGGCTTGTGTTTGTTTGTTCTGCAGCCAGGCAAGCAATACAGCACCAAATGAGGTGTGAATTTACTCACTCACTTCAATGCAGCTAATGGGCAAAGATGTTTTGGGACACTGAAACCCTCAAACTTCAAAGCCAATGGAAAAAAGTGTTCTGGAGAAAATGAAGTCCAAGTGTAAACCACAGTCAGACATTGGCTTTTGTAACATCACCTCACACTGCCGACACAATGCAAAGAAATCTAATCATGCAAAGAAAAAGGAGTTCAGTCAAAGAGAAAAAAACCAGTAAAATAAAGATGACATAAGGCCAGCCTCATCACATTGTTAACAGCACCAGACGTACAGGTACCTACGTTTTTCTTCTGCCTCTGAAGTATTTGATTTCTGAACAATCCTGGTCTCCAAGAATCAGCCACAAAGCAGACTGGCGATTCTGAATGGTCATGAGGGTTTGCTGAGAGAGAGAGAGTCAAGAAGCAAAAATACAGTCTGACCAAACTCAGAGCCATTCTGGCAGTTTAGCCTCATAAATATTTCAAATGTCTCATGTGCTAGCCTATCTCTTCCTACAATAAGTCACAGGACAGATATGCTGGAGCAACAAACAAGTAAAATAAAAGCTACAAACACACTGCACAGATTTCTTGGCATTTTCTTAAGGGTAGGAAATAAAATGTCTCTTTCTCCCCACCCCCACGATATTCACATTCTCTCTTCCACAAGCATTACATTTTGGGATCAATTTTACGGATGTGGTATGAAAGAAAAAGCTATAATGCGAAGTCCAAGCAGAAAATAAATTATAGAATAAATTCTACAGCAATGTAGAGAGGCCAAAAAAAAATCAGCAATTCTAATCCAGACAGTGTGTATACATACTCTTAATTACACATCACTCCTTGGATGTGTAATTTGAAAAGTAAATGGAAAACACACACAAAAACCTTCCTCACAAAAAAAAGCCTTCCAAAACCCAGCAATTGTAGATCAATGATCATGGGTCATCCCCCCTCCAGAGTTATCTGTCCTATTTTTCTCACGTACTCTGCTCCACTGGTCCTGCTCTACCTCAATACTGATCTACAACAGTTTCCACTCTGACCAAACACACTCATAAATAAGCTCATGATTAACATGATTCATACTGGAAAAACAGAAAGGGAGGGGCCACTCTTTTAAGTTTGTAAAGCAAAACTTGCAGTTTTTTCTTTAGTTATGTAGCACCTTGCTATCATAGATCTGCACTCATACAATTCCTATCAGTACAGAGAGTGTTTCTTGCAGCTTCTGTACAATTTCTCTGTATCTCAGTTTCGGAGACATAAAACAGGGATCATTTTTCTCTATCACAAAGCAGTCTTGTAAAGCTGGATTAGTAATGGAGCTGTGTGGCTGCAGAATTTTTGTGCAGAGAAATCGTTAGCACTTTATTTCCACACAGCCAAGTGTCATTTTGTAGTTTTACACCATTACCACTGAACAGAGAGCTGCTACCATCTGGCCTTTAACAGGAGATATAAATCCTCCTTATAAGTAACTGTGGATGTAAAATGTAGAAAAGTTGATGAAAGACGATTTGTGCACACAAATTAGGGAGTGATAGAAAAGATGCCTTTCTGCACAGTTACAAGGGAAGTTGAAAGGAAGCCCAGTGCAGAACCAGGATTTTCTGAGTTTTGTTTCTACAATTAGACCACACTGCAGGAGAAGGAGAAGCAAAGACTTTATTTCACCCTCCAAGTAAAAAATACATAACTAGAAAAAATGCACAAAATGTATCAAGTCTGCTCTGAACAAAGGAAGGTGCTAAAGTGACACAGAACTATTTACATAAGGAACAAGAATAACTTTTACTACCACTTTTAGTAACTGTAAGCCTTTATAGCTTTGCAAACTCTTCTAGTTTCAGTAGTCTCAAAAATCATTCTGCTGCTTCTGGCTACATCTGAAGGGAGACAGAGAACACTGTTTGCAATTTCTTTGCTGTGACTAGGAACTTGCATTGGGATAGGAAAAAATTAAACTTCCACAGCATACGTGTATATTGTGTACGCTGTATTATTCCTCCCCTTTTCACATCAGCCACCTGGAAACTGGAACCTGGCACCAGTACGGAAAACCATTTACACAGATACAGTGAAGAAAACACAATGTGATGGCAACAAAAGGATACATCAGCTTGAAGATATTGAAACATCAATCTGAACTGAGTAAAACTGCATGAGGGAAGGCTTGACACATACTGCAGTTTAATTTGCAAAGCTATAAATCTTAGAAAATGTTATAAAAAGAATACTCAGAATTTTTAGTATTGTATCAATAGCCAGACTTTCTCTACTTGTGTCTTAAAGGTAGAAATATTTAAATAAAGCAGTTTGGTTTTATTCAGCACAGAAAAGACTTCCCAGAACACTTTAAATTTAGACTTCTTTGTTCACTGTATGATTGTTACAATCACACTCACTCAAAAAGAGGTGAAATTCTAATTAGCATTCACCAAGAAAAGATGGAACCTCCCTTTTAAAACCGTTTCTGAAAGAACTGTGATTATCATGAATTCTAAAAGTGAAGCACTCATATCTGTTTGGCAAAGCCAGAGGGAAGGGTAGGGGTTGTGTGACACGTATGATTGCTCAGGCACAGTAAGAGTGGAGCTGCTGCCCACAGAAAAGGTCCAGGCACACATATGTGCACACTGCTTGTTCAGCAAAATCAGGTCTGAAAGCTCAACGTGACACCGTGAGTTCCCATTTTAAAGAGGGCACACTTCATCATAAGAATTTCCCATGGTCTGGGTCAGCAAACATCTGCCTGAATAAAACACTAAAATCTGATTATAGCTGATTATGGGGATTGTATTCAATGGAAGAACAAAGGCCTGGGGGCCTGCTACAATTTTGAGTATTTCAGTAACATTAAAAGCTTCACTATTTCAAAGTTACTTATTAATTTACCAGCAAGAAGGCTTGAGGTTGTAAGGAAAGTGAGATTTCTGGCCCTGCTCAGCCCATGTGCACCATAACACACCCAGAAGTCTCCCAGAGTAACCAAGGGTGGACAAAATTTGTCCCTTACTAGCAACAGCCAGTCCTTTTACTATTCACCACCAGCATCCAGGCTTTCCATCCCCTTAAGATGGTTCCATTACATACATTGATTTTATCCATACACACCACACCTTGAACTATATATTTGTACTTATTATGCACAAGTGACACTTCTCTGTCATGTTTCAGCTTTCAGAAACCTCTCCCCACCTTAACTTCTTTGCTGGAAAGAATGTTCAGTATAAGGAGTTAAGATCCCACCACTAAAACCCAAGCTAATCAGAGATGATGTTGGCAGAAACACAAGAAGGCTCCGTGGCTGTTCTCTGAAATAATTATTTTTATTTCACATGCTGGTTGCTCATGCTTAAGTCTCTGTTTTTGTACCTCCAAACCCATCAGGATCTGCCTTGTTTACCCTGTACACACAGACCAGAAGGCCTTCAAACAGGGAGAAAAGCCTCATGTTCTGCTCCTCACTCCCCTGGTGCTTCCCCACCAGCTCACACCACCTCACAGCCCATCCTGCCCATCTCTGTGCACTGCTGAAACAAGACAGGTGAATATTCCATGAAAAAGCTGCAAGGCTGACCATTTTAAAAGGCTTCTTAGGGCAGCAAAGAAGAAACTACCCTACAGAAGACCTACCAAGGCTTCTCTAAGCCCATCTATGGCACAGCACAGGAGGAAGATGAGGGCAGAACACTCATTCTGTGAGGTTAACAAGGCAGCAGGTTTCTGCTTCTCTAGGTCCTAATGGGGTCAACCATAAGAGGTACTGGCAGTTCTCACAATGAGGTGAACACAAACAAATTAGGATAAATTTCAGTCTTCCTATAGTCAAGAATAACTCAAGATTATTTTCTTTTCTTTTAAAATTACAGTTCATTGACTTCACCATTAACTGCAAGTCAAGTAAGCATCCTCCTTTTAACAGCTGTTGCTAAAAGCAGTAGTATTATTCTTCCCCCTACAGCACATGATCTAGTTCCCTAAGAACAAGTTTGACTGAAATAAATTTATTTACTGAAGTCAGCATTTTTTCCCCCAGGAGGAAACAAGCTTTGTGTACTGTAAATGCTTTATTAGGGTCCACTCCAGACAACAAGACTGAATCTATGGGCAAAAATGTCCATAATCCTGTTTCCAGTAGGGCAACAGGAAAGGAGACAAGAGACTGCACTGTCACCTGCCACTGTACTCAACATTAGCCACTACCAGCACTGCTGCAGTGACTGCTGATGGGTCAGATGAGCACCCAGCACCAGGACTGGATAACCCCCACACTGAAAATGCAGGTAATGCCTGCTTTCACTGCCACTTTCCCTTGCAATGCAGCTTCTCCCGAGGCAGCTAGAGCAGGAGGTAGCTCCAGGAACAGATGGGGAGCACAGAAACACAGAAATGTATCTAGCAGCTCCCTGCTCCAAAAATACACTGCACAAATGGCCACATGGAAGCACAAACTGACACAAACCCTAGTTCCAGGCACAGGGAAAGAGGCTGGGCAGCCAGCAGCTTTTGCCCTTGCAGATTCTCCAGTGACTAATAAAAGGTGAAGGTATGGATTTTAACCTGCAGCCATAAGGTCTGACCAAAACTCCTCTCTTCTGTCCAGAGGCCCTTTGTCATAACCCATGGAAATAATAGCTGGAGGTTTCCACCCCTGCAAACCTTAGCTGGAATTGCCTGCTGAAACTTTCCAATCCAATGCTGAATTTGCTGGCCAGACAGAAAACTCAGGCATGTTTTAACATCACAAAAAAAACCTTTCCCTCTATGAAACAAAGCTAAAAATAAGGGAGAGGCCCAAGCTTCAAAACCAACAACACAGCAGAAAACTTGTCATAACCACTGGCAGCATGGACCCATCAACCACCCCAGTGTTGCATGCCTGGAGGAAACAGGTGTCCTGGCTCTCTGCAAGAGTGGCAGAGTGTGGCTGTGGGGCACAGGGGGCTGCCACAGCCCCACAGCTTGCAGGTGATGTGTCAGGGGCAGTCCCTCACGCCCAGCTCTCTGTAGGACCCTACTCCAGCTCTCTCCTGGCAGCAGCTGCAGGCTTTCAGCTTTTCTTCCCAGTAAAAAGGGAAAGATGTGTGGAGACAAGAAGGAAAAGTTGCCTTTCGCCACCCACCCCCCAGTCGACAGGACAGTCACAGACTAAAGAAAGCACCATGTCTCCAGCAGCACACGTTTGTTTGTAATTCTAGCACTGTGGGTGATCACACACTCTCAGTCCTCCAGCAAAACATCCCTTGATTACATCAGTGGCTATGAGAATTTAGGGTGTTAAGACTACTCTTGGTGAGCCTTCAGCTAAAAATTTGAAAAAATCTAATCCCATTTAGTACAGGGGAAAAAAGGAATCTGTAAAAAGGAAATAATACTTTTACTGCTTTAAGACTGTCTGTCCCAGTATCTTGAACAGATTTGCAGACACTGGAGCTGAGAGTAGCCATCTACAGGGAAGAAAGTAAACCATTTGGCAGTAAAGACAAAAAAACCCCACCAACAAACGAAAAAATAAAAGCAGAGCTTACAACCCATGAGTCCCTCTTCCGCATACACAAATCCCAAAAAAGCGGGGGAAAGGGGTGTGAAAACACCATTGTATTTTTTAAGAAGTATGTTTCAAAAAGTGTGAACAGTAAACAAAAGCCATCCTAAATATGCCTCAAAACCAAGTAATTCTGTTATAAATTCTTTCAATTTTTGTGGTATGAGAGGAAGTGGTAAAAAATGGGTCAGGCCTTTCTCATTCTTAAAATTTTCTTACATGTCAAAGATTAAGGAATGCAGGGGAATTCACTCACTCAAGAGACACTTACTCCAAGCACTCTATGAGTTAAGATCTGCTCTTGAAGAGAAAAAGATGTTTAAAAATCTTGTTCTCCTGAAATTTTTCACAGCTTTATACAACAATTGCTCAATTTACCTACAGGAAATGACAAACCACTAAATCAGTTTTCCAAGAGACATGACTGATAAAAACCAGGTACAGCTAGAAAACACAGCCAAATAGATTTGCCCACCTGTCAGCATGGCCAGAGCTGTACCTCCAAAGCTATAACCACATCAGGTGTCACCAGGAGCTGTCAAGGTTAAATCCTCTGCTAATAAACCAAAGACAAATCAGGAACAGGTTGGTTTGGAAATGTACAGATCTGAGTTAGATCTCTGCTGCAAAAGAGAACTTTTGACAGCCCTTTTTTGTTCTTTTAAATCTCTTCCTGTGCACTGACATAAACAAAGGGATTCAGAGTTTACTCAATGAGCAGACACAGAAAGTCAAGGAAATTCACAGTACTCACTGAGTGGCAGAGTACAATGTGCTGCCAACTGGATTCAATGATCCAGATTCTCCAGTTACTTCATTCAACACAGCTTTTGGTATTAACAGTACTGGCTATGCAAATACTCTTCCCAAGCACAGCTGGGAGGGGAAAGTTAGTTTATGACACCAGATGTAAAAGCAGAGGCATCACTGCATCAGTCTTAGCTCTAAAGAAAGGTCAGGACAGCTATCATCCTAGGGCATCAGGCAGCAGCATACCTAATGCAAGAGCTGACTTAGGGAATGCCTTTTGTCTGCCTGGCCTAGGTGAAAGGTGATGGGGCTTGTCCCAGCAGGAGCAGATGAATTTACACTCCCAGCAAAGCTGCACCCATCAGAAGCCACATCTCCCACCACAGCAGGCAGTGCCACCCATCCAGCAGCCCCAGACAGCTCTGACCTGTCCTACAGCACCAAGGCAGCACACAGCACTTCTCTGCTGAGAAGAGAAGCCACTGAACATGAAGGCTGACTGCTCATTACAGGTGCTTGTGGAGGTGGCACACAGGAAATGAGCAGCAGTAATACAGGAGCCAAAACTGATGTGGTAGGAGAGAGTCTTAAAATACCCTGGATTGCTCTAATTCAGTTGTTCCTGGAACTAGAAATTATTTTGCCTTTGTGATGTTTGGTCAGCACCGAAGTCATTTTTCAGAACAGATCCATTAGAAATGAAAGGTCAGAGCTGCTTGTGTGCTGTTAAGCTGATACAGCAGCTAACCCAAAACAAAGCCCACTGAACACTGCAGGAGCGTGCACATGAAATAAAACCCAAAACCAGTTTGTGCTAAAATAAATACACAGAGCCACAGAAACTGCAGCTCAGCAGCTGCAGACAGTTAAGCAGCTGCAGAGCCTGGCCACAGCTTTGGAGTAATCCTCAAGAAAGTCTCCGTAAATAATAAATTAGAAACAAAAAGAACCCCTGATAATGACTCTCCACTACAAAGAGAAGTAGTTTGCGAGAATTACTTGTGCACTGCTCATCTTTACAGGTTTGCAGGCAGCTAGAAACTGTAGTTCAGAAGGGCATGCACTTCTGATTCATCTCAAAAGCTTGAGCACTTTGAAGCCCTACGGTGACAGCACAGGGCACTGACTCAAGATCTGGGTGATTTAGCTGAAGCACTCCAAGATGCTCTTGCCTGCAGCTGTGGCTCATCTCACCGCTCTGGCAGATTTTCCTCCCCATTGCATCAGGGCAGCATACGGGAGGTGTGCCTGCTCCTCAGCTGTACTTCACACTCGCCTCACAAATGGGAGCTGAAGTTGATGGCATTTAATACTAACACACCTCACAGCCTCCCTGTCACCCTGCCTCTGCCCCAGGGCAGAGCATGATGCTGCTTAGGGACAGTGACATCCCGCTCCACTTCTGAATCCAGCAAACCTCATGAGTCAGAGCCTTGGACAACAGCAATGTTGGTTATGGTTCTGCTAATTTTAGCTCGTGCTTTACCCACAGTACCCAAATCCCTGCAATGCCTCTCCAGGTGCCAACAGCCACAGCTACCCTGCACCTCAGCTGCCAAAGCACACAGCTTCCAGAGGAGAGGCTCTGGTGCACTCACAGAAACTGTACGCTGCAGAAAGACATTTTTCAAATAAAGACAAGAGGAAGAAAACAAGGACAGCTTTATTTACCCTACTGCTCTGCGCATATCTTAATAGGAACAAAAGTTCATCTGCACAGTTCCTGTGTTTCAGAGTCCACTCCAGGACACACAGGACAGACTTTGTGCCCAAGGTAGCTCAAGGAGTGTCCCACAAGGTAGCAAGCAGCCTGCAAGGGCCAGCTTCTGCCCCAAGGAGTGAAAGCAGAGAGAGGGGCAAGGGAAACAAACACACACTTCACACACACTCCTCAGAGTAAACTGGGAAAGCTTTTAGAAGTAAATAAACACACACACACCCGCCCCCATGTTCTCAGAAAGCCACCCAAGCAGAATGCTTTTACTACCGTGGCTGAAGGGTTTGTTTTATAAGAGTAGTTTCCCCAGATTTAGTCAACCTTACCAGCCTCCTCCTCCTCCTCCTTCTCTCCTTATTCACACTAAGCTGTGAAAGGGACTTCAGCTCTCTCCACCCAATTAAAAACTAATTGAAGCAACAGACTGGCACTATACAGCCTGAGCAGTCTAAGAGATGGCAGATTCAGCTCATATGAGGCCTACACAATGTCATAATATTTCATTTTATTTCACCTCACAGCACAAAAAGAGCTGAAAAGAATATTCACAAGGATCCAACCCTAAAAAAACAAACTGAAATCTTTATTGCAGTTCAAGTCACTGGGTTCAAATGAACAGCACACGTTCTTCACTGCATGTGTGCACCACAGGAGCTGAAAAGAATATTCACAAGGATCCAACCCTAAAAAAACAAACTGAAATCTTTATTGCAGTTCAAGTCACTGGGTTCAAATGAACAGCACACGTTCTTCACTGCATGTGTGCACCATGCCTGCAGCACCATGCCTGCAGGAACAGAGCAAGGTTTTATTTGTTCCAATAGCTCCGTGAGGAAGTTATGCACACAAAGTTTCTCTCTCAAAAAGTAAAGCTATGTTAGAACATAAGTTAGTGTATTTTATTCATTCAAGGAGACATCTTCACCACTCTGACCATTAAAATGAAATATGTCTACACCTGCATATAATCAAATGTTTTCTGCTTTTGCTAATTATTTTTGTTACTGCTAGGACAGGAAACAAAGAATTTCTGAAAAGAAATGTGTCTTTCAGAGAGAAACAAAATTCAGAACAAGTATTTATGCCAAATCTTTCGACCCTACAGATCCTAAACTTTGTGCTTGCAGCTATCAATGCATTCTTTTAGAAATGACAAGAGACACAAACACTCTTAAAACAGTGCTGCAAATAGAAAATGGGTGTGAATGTGCAGCACTGACAACCTGAAAAGTCATCAGCAAGAAAGACTTCATGAACACCTCTACCTTTCCTACAGAAATTTCTTTGCTGCCAATATGCACCCAGCAACTTTGATGAGAAATCCCTAATTTGTGGTCCATGGACCAGACCTAAGGCTGTAAAAAAGGGCTAGGAGGGGAGCTTGGCAAGGTAGAGAAGGAAAGCAGCTGGCATTAAGGAACTGGGATTCATAGACAACCTCCTGACAGAAGTCAGGCAGAGTCCACAGAGGCATATCTAGGTTTCTGCAATGAAGGATTTTCTTTTTGATACAAAGAAGAGAGATCCAAAGTGACAGAAGAGAATTGCTTTTGTGTGTGGACAGTAAATGTGTTTTAATTGACTGCAGAAAGAAAGGGGGAAGACAGCTGTAAGGCAGCTGGTGGTGATTATTTGGAAAGAGTATGTTTGACACATAGTTTAAGCCTTCAAAAAATCCTCAGTCAAAACCAGAAATGAATGGCAAAGAAAATGCTGAAGTGTGTTTGTAAATGGAGATTATTTAGAGTGGAATTAGAACTCAATAAAAAGTATAAGGACAAAGTACAATTTCATTGAGAAGAACAGAAGATAAAACACAGGAGAAATTGCATGGTGCTTTCCTTGCACAAGTTATATATACTACAGTGCACCCATATCACCAGCACCCCAATCTGATCAAAAACTCTGCAGAGCAAGCCCACGACACAACAGCACAGTGCACAGCAAGACTAATTCAAAGAGATTCAATATGATCATCCTTTATAGTCAAATGCATTTAGGTACTCATGAAATCCCCTCTAACAACCATGCAAAGCAAGAAAATTAATTGAGCAATGTGACAGCCTGACCCCATGCAGGCAAACAAGGATTCTACAGCAACCAGCTAAGCCCAGTTCTTGTGGTGGCCTTCAGCACTGAGGGGTTTGCTGGAAAGCAGCAAGCACAAGGCAAACAGATCAGTGTGAACTGTGCAATCTCAAAAAGCTCATTTCTCTCCCAAGCACAATGCATGCCAAATCTTAAGATTCCTGCAGCATCCAGTTATGAAACTACAATAGAAGAGGAAAACAGATGGCTAAAGCCTTTTGAAAAAAAAAAAAATTAAGCCTTACTTCATTTCCAAAAGAGAAATATGTGCATTTGAAAAGAGAGAACCTACTTCAGACCATACCTAATCGATATAAAAATAGGCAACTTGCCTCATGGACATCAAGCCTGTCTTCAGTTAAAGCTTCTGAACATATGAAAAGTTTAACCCTTTTAAACATCATGGCTTACTGTATTTATTAGCAGGATTTAAAAGCAAAGGAGTTCATGTAAGAAATGACAGACATTACAAACATTGTAAAAAAAATAACATATTTCTTTATCTCTAAAGCACCTCCTGAACACAAATCCTGTGTAAAAGCCTCTATGTTTACTCTTTTCCAGCCTTTGTAAGCAGTTAGCATCTGTTTTCAGGTGAGCAGCTTTCTTGTTCATAAAAGCATCCAATGAACAATGCCAGCTTAGGAACGTGGCAGCCTGAACTCTCCAAGTTCAGCCATTCCCTGTGGAAACCAGTCAATATTACATTTGAAGCCTCTATTGAGTTCTTGACTTGTGAGATATCACACAACAATAAGGAAACAAAAAGAAAAAGCCACCTTAAAGAGCTCATGTGTTCAGCAGCAGATGTTTCAGCAGCTCTATAAAACTGCTATCAGAGCTTCAGGGCCAAGTACTGGAACTGACCTCTGGTCCAAAGGAGAAGTTTCCTGAGCCTGGATCTCAGACAAGCCTCGACTCAGCTACCAGCACAGAGGCCTCCAGCAGCTGGGCAGCCCCAGGGTGCACCAGAGATTCTTGCTGGGCTGGCAGCTTGAACCAGGATCAACAGGAGACCTGGGCTTCTTCAAACTGGCAGTACACCCAAAGGCAACCCAAACAGGGCCTGACACCATTGTTCAGGCACCTGGACTGGGTTCCCTGCACAAGTCACAGCATTCCAGCTGCCAGGGATGTTCCTGCCCCCCACAGCAACCCCCTGCCCTGACAGCACAGAGCAGGAAATACAGCTGTTTCTGCAGGAGCCTAGGCAAAATGAATGAGGCTGATTTCTGGTTTTATTCAATGACTCTGCACTGAGGATAAGCACTGAATTAACTCCCTGGTATCACATGTGGTCCTTTCAGGCCAGGGCTGCAGTTCACTGGTGAGGCTGTGTGGAAAATCCTGAGCTGCCCCAGCTTAGTCCAAGGGTAAATGGAGGATGACACACTCCAGCACTTCCAAGCAAGCACCTTTCAAAAAAATCAACTGCTTATATGATTAATGCAAAGTACTATGTTTTTGCAGTAGCAGGAGTCACTAATCCATATTAAAGACCAAGACTGCATCTGTTTATTTATTTATTTTTAATGAAAGGTTCTAAATAAACCAACTGTTCAATTTTTTCAAAGGTACTGAGCAGCCACAATAATTAGGTCTGGGTCAGTGGGAGCTGCCAAAATGCCACAGAAGTGACTCAGTCCTGTTAATTATCTGAAAAATAAGGAGCAGTGACAACACTGGACACTCCATCACAACCTATCTCCCCAAACACACCACCAAGGAAAAGCAATCATTTGTGAGTGGCTGTCTGTAACCATTAGTAGGGACAAAAATTAGAAGTTATAGACAGGAGAAAAAGCAAGGAAAGGTTTCAGACCAATCTGGCCAAATGCTTTGAGACAATATAATCCTTTAAAAAAGTGAAGCAGCAACACTACAGCAGTGGCAGCTTCTCACAGTGCCAGGAGAATGCCAGAAAAAAAAAAAAAACAAACCAGGAGCTATTTTAGACACTAAATTTAAAAACAAACAAACAAACAAAAAAACCCACACCAAAAACTCCAATCAATACAAGTCCAGAGGAAACAGAGTAGTAAAGCTAACCAGAAATTCACCCTACCTTGCACACCATCCACAATCAGTACAAAATATTCTAACACACAAGTCTCTTTCTGAAGAGTCAGACAAATGCAAACCCAACAGAAGACAGCAGTTCACAAAAAGGAACACAGCCTGTTTTGGTCATGCACTCACAGTCCTTGCTCACAGACACTTCTCAGTTCCAGTGTGTTTATGACTGTGTTGTCATTTACTTTAAAATATGAATGGAGCATTCTTTTCCTCCAGAAACACTGCATTGTTAAAATGCCAGTACATTAAAATAACTTACTGCTTACTACATTTCAATCAAACAAACTACAGACTACAGCACTGACACTTTATATATATCGAGTGCTTTCAGCAAGAACAGCATATGGAGTTCATTTCTTGTGTTTTGTTCTCAAACTCTGAGGCAAGACTTAGAAACAGATGAAGCAGTGATCCTTTGGGCATGCACAGAAACTGTATCTTCTCCAAAGTCAGGGAAACACTTAGTTGAAGGCTCTCAAAACACATACATATTTAACCCTTCATTTCTGTAGATGTTTGATTTATGGCAGAAGTGTAATATTTTAGGTTACATGCTTAAAGAACATTTTTTGTTAAGGTTCTCAGAATAACAGGAAGCAGAATCAAAAAGCTTACAGTCAAAGGACTTTATGAGTTATGTTTTTCCCCATTGTGATTTTTCCTAGAATTCATCCACATTTCACCACCATACTGTTCCTTTGTAATAACCAACACAAGCACTGATATTGTCTATGTTTAAACTCAAGAATGTAGAATGAAGGTTCAGAAGGACAACCTTTTTGCAAAAAATTAGTTACATATCTGAGGTTTGGAATGGCTCTCTCACTACTTCACACACAGACATTCTGCTAGGTGGGCACTCTCAGTTATGACTAGCCAATAAGCTGCCTGTTTCTAAAATAATAAGATACTTCACAAGAGAACTTTTGTGTATGACTTTTTCTTTAACCCAGGAAAGGTCAGCTGCAATTCCAATGCAAACATTCTCCTGCAGGATTTATACTTTAGTGCTGAAGCATCCTGCAAATTGTCAGCAACGAGTGAATCAAAATGAAAATGAAACCTAAAACATCCTCGTTAATGCAAACGAAACATAAGAAATAAACCAAACTGCTGAAATAAACCTGATCAACTAAAATTACTGCAGAAAACTCCTTGGCCTCTTTGGGACATCAGGTTTCAAAAGATAATCAGGACAGCTTCTTTCAACTTCTACAATGTTTCCATTTGTAGCTTACTCTGAAAGCAAGTTCAACTCCATAAAAATTCTGTTTCTTAAAGGTCCTAAGCATGAAGACAATTTGCTAAAAAAAATCCAAAACATTTAATCTGACAGTGCTCCTTTAATACAGAGCAGTGCTCAGCCTTCCAGCATATTTGACAGAGATTTCCTACTCCAAGAGATAGAATTTAAATTTGTAGAGGCAATTACTCATAACCAGTGAAAGCAGCCAATGCATGTGCCAAACTTGCCAACAAGAAGAAAGGCCAAGTATTAGAAAGGAGGCTGCAGTTTATTACAAGACAATTTGAACATCTCAGTCCACAAGGTCTGGAAAGTATTTTCTTCATCCCCTGACACTACATGCTCACACTAATGTGAGGAATTATGTCAGTAATATCAATATTCCAAACATATAAAACAGCAGTTAAGTATTTATATAATGGAGATCTTCTGCTGACTACTTAAAAGCTGCTTCTAGTCTTGCCTAGCAGATTTATTTAAGCTCATTTTGCACAGGAAAGAAGACGTGCCAGACTCACACCATTAACTGCTGTCTAGTCAGCTCCAAAGCCATCCAACTGGACCACCACCGAACAGAATTCCTGTCTGATTAAACAAACACCTTAAGGCAATTCCCAAGGACCTGCCTCTTGCCCCTTCCTATTAAAAGATAGAAAGGAAAAATGGAAAAGAAGAAGGAGAAACTTGACCTCCTAAGGTAAGGAAGTCAAAAATCAAAATGGGCATCCAACCCATATGTCCCATGACCACCATGTCCAGGACTGATCTCCAATGCACCCGTCAAACAATTCCAGTGTCAGCAGACAACCCTCAGCATCACCACACTGAATTGGCAGTTGGAAAAGACCTCATGGGAAACATTTAAAAAAAAACAACAATAAAAACCAAACAAAAAGCCCCACTAAAAATACAAAACTGACAACCAAAACCACACCAAGTCACAGATGCGAGCTGACAAATGTACCCTCCCCTGCAAGGTAAAAACAATGCCTGCCTAGAAAATCAATAGCACAGAACAAATCCAGCAGGTCCAGGGTAACCATGCAGCAAAGCCAGCACCCACTGAGGAAGACAAGCAGCTCATGCAGCTGCTTCTGCAATGGGCTGGCAAGAGAAGCTGAGGGGATGCAAGAGCATGCACCTACCACACAATACACAGTGAGCAACATCCTTCCTATTTCAGCATCAGCAACTTACTCCACTATTTTTTTACAGCAACATGAGCTGCTTCTTACCATTTTTTGGTGCACTCAACCATCAATTCCTGGTAAGAGGCCACAAACTGGAACTTGGATGCATGTTTCCCAACACGCTGCAGTCTTTTCCAAACTGAAGCCATGGTGGTGAGAAATACCAGTCCTCTTACACAGCAGCAACTGCGTGAATCCCAGCGGAGGTTTAAAGAGCGTGTGTGCTTGATACAGGTTTATATACAGACACAGTAAAAAGAGTGGGGGAGAAACTTGACAGGATGTCTACAATTCATATTCTGCCTGTCCCCTCCTCAGGGTAAATCCCAGTCTAGCGGAATGGCTCGTCACTGGCCAGGAGCAGCATGCAGTAGCAGTAGGCAGGTAATGGAGAGGAAGTTCTCTCATGGAATCATCATTCTTCACACAGCAGATGAAGGGAAGACTGCAGGACTGGAAGACAAATAAGAGAGGGAGAAGAGACAGCATTGGTTAATACACTTCTCACTAAGTGCTGCAATTGCACGTGATCTCGTACCTTTCAAAGAACTACAAGCAACCACAAGAACACAGCCCTTTCCTGCTGTCATCTACACACCCCCCCAACCCCAATTAAATAAATAAATAAAAATACTGCAGCAATTTCAGGAATTCAAACCACGAGACTGTTCAGAAACATATCAACATATCCTATTATCAGCAGCATCACAACTGGCAACAACAACAAAAAAGGGCAGCTCAGGGCCACACCGAATCCTCGTGAAGCATCTCCGGGAAGCAGCGCAAAGTGGCTGAGGTGCTGCCAACATGCACCCAGAGGGAGGGACACCGGGAGATGAAGTTCTTTGTCTTGATGACAAAAGGTGTAACAGTTGTTTCCTCTAACACACCTCCCGCTTCCATCTCTCTGTCCAAAGAGAAGGAAAAGCCAAGAAGACAGAAAGGGAGTGTTGCTGCCCAAACGCCTGTGCCAGGGTGAGGAGGAGGATGAGAGAGGAAGGGGCATTTCCCGAGTCCTGGCTACCCAGGATTCCCCATCTTCCTCGCTGCATCATATTGAAATGGAAATGTCTCTCCATCCTGCACTGAGGAATGATCATCAGGGAGGTGAAAAGGGAGAGGAGAAGCCCAGGTGGGGTCTCCTCCCTCGGCAGGAAAGCAGCATCCGCGCTGGGTGCGGGGGGAAAAGCCTCTTCATCAGGAATACAGGGAAGCACAAGCTGGCCGCAGCTGGCGAGAAGTCAGGGCAGGATGGCATCAAAGCTGGCTCGGAGGCTGCCCGAGGTGGAACGGCCCCCGGGAGAGAGGGTCCCCGGGGAGCGCCCCGCTCCGCCTCGGCAGCCCGTGTCACCTCCGCGCCCGGCCCGCCGGGGCAGCGCCCCCCGCCCCTGGCCGCCAGCCGGAGCCGTTTAAAAATTAAAACGCCACCGGCGGGCAGCGAGGAGGGCAGCGGCGGCCTGGGGAAGGGAACGGGCGGCTCCCCGTGCGGCACTCACCTGCCGCCGGCTCCTCGCGGGCGGTCCCGCCGGGCGGGCGCGCTGGCACCACACGGCAGGCGAGAGTCAGCGCTGCCGCTGCCCATTACTGCAGCAGCCCCGCCGCCGGCAGCGCCCCGCGGCTGTCCCCGTCCTCCCGCAGCCTCATGGCGAGCACCGCTCCCCCGCCGCTCTCCGCGCCGGCCGGGCAGACAGCGCGGGTCGCAGCGCGCCTCACGCCGCCACCATCGCCCTCCTGCCGGCGCTGCGCCGCGCCTNCCCCCGCCCCCGCCGCCCGCCGGGGCCCCGCCCCCGTACCACCATTGGCCCCGCCGCGGGCCCTCCGCAGCCCATTGGATGTCGCGCCTGTCAATCATCTCGCGCAGCGGAGGGGGGGAGGCGGTGAGAAGAGGGGGCTTCGCAGACCCTCATCTCCCGCCCCCAGCCCTGCTCTGACTGGCCACAGAGCCCGAGGAGGCGGGTCCTGCTGAGGAGCGGCTACGCGATAGGCCATCGCGCCCGTCTGTCACCGCCCGGCGACTGGCGGCGGCGCTTCCCGAAGGCGCGGGGGGGCGCGGCGCGAGGAGCGGGCTGTCAGGGGAGGGGCGTGGCTCCGCCGCCGCCCCCGGGACCCGCCACCGCCCCGGGGCCGGGAGCGGCGGGAAGGGACGGGACGGAGGGAACCGGGGGGGAAACCAGTGATGCCTCCCGTGAGGCGGCCGCGGGGAGGCTGGAGGGAGCGAGCGGCCGCGGATCGAGGCGGCGGGAGGGGCCGGGCCCGCCGTGGGGAGGGGGCGGCGGAACGGCAGGCCCGAGGCGAGCCCTGCGGCACAGGCCCGGGCTGTGGGGGCTCCGGAGTTCGGGTGCGGCTGGGAAAGCGGCGGGAATGAAACAGCGCGGGCAGGACGATGTTGGTGTGCTGATTTGAGCTGCGGGAGCGGCGGGCAGGCGGCGGGGCTGGGTGTTGTGCGCAGTTCGGTGTTAGCGGGAGAGCGGAGCAGCGAGCGGTGGCGTCCGTGGGATGCGGCCGTGAATCCCCCGCAGCCACGCCGGCAGAACGCTTCTCCTACACTGCAGTGCCATGTGGGGACCCAGGTGCAAACCCTCGGTGCTGGGTTCCAGCATTAATCCAAAATTAACCAGTGGCTTGCTCCGGTTGCTGCTCGTGTTGCCCGTGCCCTCTGGACACCCGCCCAGGTGTGTTTGAGTTTGGGATCCCAAAGCGCCGTTTGCTGTAGGTGAATCCCAGAGTCAGGGCAGTGCTCTCTGCGGGATCTCCGGGAGCTAATCCTAAACCCATCAGCCATCCAAGTCAGAAACTAAGCCATCCATCAAGGGGAAGCACAGGGAAATAAGGAAGATAATGCAGTGGAGCTCTGAGAGCAGCTGTAAAATTGAAGCCTCAGGGCTTTGCAGTCCTCTGTCTTCTTTCCCGTGACAAACCGAATGGAGTCCAAGCCTGATCCACAGTCTGGAAAGCTCCTTATCCCAGTGTTCTCCTCCTTTCCCCTAAGCTGCCTCTTGCTGTTGTGGCATATCACAGAGGCTGCCAGCACTCAGTGGCTGGAGTGAAACGAGAGAAAGAATGAGTGTGTGGATGGCCACAGGCCTAAGCTGAGCTAAGTTACTTCAGAGAGGTTGAATATTTGGGCTATTGAAAAGGTCAGCCCTTTGCTTGTAATGCATTACTCTTCAGCCCTTAGCCCAGCTGCCAGAGGGTGTGCACTTGGAGCTGTCCTGGAAGATTCTCTTTTTTTTTAAGTGTTACACTGAAATGTTGCACAGTTGTACTACTCATACAGATTTTCTTGGAAAATCCTTTTTTCTTTCCCCTGAATATTTTTGAAGTTAAGCAAAAAGATTTGAAGATTTTGTACATTTGTGTTAATGTATCTGTCCCAGTTTTGCAGCTGGTCTATACACACAGAGTAATTCCAACACACTTGAGGGAGACATCACTGGGCTTTTTAAGTGCAGATCACCTGCTTAGCATTTGGGAAATGAGGCCAGGATTTCCAGAGCACATCACACTGAGAACATGCAGGATGGAGCACACAAATGCTTGGTGCTGACTTGGAAAATACCAGATGGAAAACTGGCAGCTGTGAAGTGGACCAAGCAAGGCAATTTAAAATTCCAGTGGCCCTGAGGAGATCCTTGGTTCTTCATACCAGAGAAATACCAAGTAATCAGTTGTGTTGATTTTATTTCAGAAGTTGCTTTATTCTGAGTATATTACCAAAAGTTAATCCCTGAGCTTCTCTGATTTATCTCCTGAATAACCTGCAGAACCCAGGCTAATTCCTAAGACATACCTGTGACCAAGATCTTACTTTCCTCAAACTGAGATAGACATTTTCTGTCCAGTGGAATAAACACAGGAGGTCTGGTGGTTTGTTCAGTGACTTGTGTTTCAAACATCATTATTTATTAACATTTTCCATTTCCTTCATAGCTTTTGGGTTCAAGTTACACCAGGCTGGGAGGTACACAGCATAAGGCTGCTTTTGCCTTTCTTGTGTGGGGAGAAATACAACACAGGCAATTATCCCACCAGTTATCTATTTTACACTTTTTAAGAGCAGCCATCCTCAGTTCTTGTGATTTTGGGAAAAGCCTTAGGAGAGTTCAAAGGGTGAGAGGAATTACTGTGGGAGGAAGGTGAGATCTTCAGCTGCAGATTGGAAGCTAGAGGCCACCACAGCATTCTCAGGTTACTGGACTGAGTCTTGCACCAGACCAACTCAAAAGCTCTTGTGACTTCTGCTGGCAGCTCAGAGCCCAGAGGAACCAATAAATAGCAAAAAAGGGATTAGCAAGGACATGGATGAAGAGCCCCAAAGCTCCTCCTTGGGTCAGAGCACTCAGAGGGGTCAGCAAGGAGCCCCCATGTTGACTTCATTTCCACATTGCAGACATCTCTTGACTGGTCTTGCTGGCCACAAGCCTGGTTTGTGACAGTGACCCAGCTCAAACCATAGCTCAGCTCAGGATCTGAGCCAAGCTTTGGGGAAATGGCCACATTTTTACTTAATCCAATATTATGAGCTTGAAAACAAGCAAAGCTAGTTACACCAAGGTACCCAATGCTCTCTTTTAAGGTCGGTAGCTGAGTGAAAAACCCGTGTGTGACTCCCTTCACACAGAAGGGTCCTGTAATCAGGGTCCTTCTGTAATCAGAAAGGTCCTTCTGATTAAAAAAAAAATGGTGCTTCACTTTATGTACAGTGTCATATCTCTTCTGCTAGCAGGAAGAACAGTCATGTGATGAGCAGGGAGGTACCATTTTATTATTTAATGGGTATGACACAATCCATTTAAACCATATGTGTGTCACATCTGCTGCCTTCCTTGCCCGAGGAAGGACACCTGAGGAAGTGTATTTGTGTGTATTTGTGTTGTTTGTGTACCATCAATATTTGTGTTGTCCTGGAAGTGCATGGGACAGGATGCTGAGAGCTGCTCAAGCTGGGAGCTTGGTGGGGCTGGCCAGGGAAGCCCCAGAGCAACCTGACCCTGTTCTTTATAAGCAGCTGGTTTCACCAAGGACACCCTTACTATCCAAACCAAATACTCATGCTCTGTGGCTCCTCTTTTCCCCTTGCTATCTCGACACTCACACTCCCTCACAATCTCCACAGTAATCCCCGTGTATTGTTTTTTCTGGATTTTGCCTCCTGTTCCCTGGCTTTGACTGATTGTGGAAGAATTCAAGCTTCCTGGCCCAAGTAGAGAGATGATCTGTGCTCTATTTCTCTTATTCCCTGTCAAGCTTTAAAGCTCTCCAGCCTCTCCCTTATCCTTCAGCGCCTCGTCATCAGCATGACTAAGGACAGGTTGTTCACCAATCAAGAAATGACCTTTGCTAGGAATAGCTGTCATAAATCTCCATTTCCCTGTCCTTCTGTGCATGAGCCTGCAGAAATGTCACTGAGGAAATCAAGGAATTGGATTATGTCAGATTTGCAAGAACGTTCCTTTCTGAGGCAAAGGTCTGTGTACATGAGGTTACCCACACCTGCCACGTTTTAACCTCCTTGTATTTCTAGATCCCATCAAACCTTTGATCCCCTGTTAATGAAAGTGGTGGAGAATTTGTGCTGACATCAGTAATATCTGTAAAGTACCACCCTCCTGCTCCCCAGCATGTCCCTAACCGTTGCTTGACACCTTAACATTCCCTGCTTTAACAAGTAACTTTACATTGTCTGCTCCTTTTCTTTGCTTCTTCACATCCCAACAGTAATTTAAAAATCCATGTGTGTATATATATATACACACACACACACACATATAACAAATGATAGTATACATAGAAAAAAAAAAGGAATTTTTTAATCCTCCCTTCTTCATTTGTTTCTTGTTTGTTGCTGATAAAATTCCACTCAGATGTCATTTCACATGGTCTGGTAACACCCAGCAGCCATTCTGTATTGGAGGGAATAATGTTTTGAATATTCCTTCTGCTAAATATCAATGACAGTTGAAAGGGGCTGTGTGTGTGCAATATCCCATTTTATTTGTGCTCAGAAAGCTTGACTTTGAGACTGGCAGCTGGGAAAAGGCAATTCCCGCATTGCAGAACCAGACAACCCAGCTCCTAGCACAGCCTGGACCGAAAACAGATCATTTCAGCAATACTCCCTTAAGCTGTGTTTAAGGCACAAGGCACAGAAGCACCACCATTTGTTCTTGCCTTGCCAGGAAAAGAAGTAGATTTTGGGATGCACTCTGGTGGGCTTGTGTTTTGTTGCTGCTCTTGCCCAGGCTGAGGCAGGCAGCCCAGCCTGGCTCTTGCCTATGGACCAGCTCACCCATGCAGCATTCCCAGCCCAGGCCACCTCCCAGTGGAGCTGTGTACAGGCACCCACTGTCTGAAAGCTCCTAATCCAGAGCTGCCCCCTTGGAGAGCCCTGCTGCCAAAAGCAATCTGCAGAGCCAGGGGCTGGGGTAACTCACCAGCCCCCCTTCCTTATGGATCGTTTGTTCTCCCATTCCCTTGCTGTGGCTGGAGCCTGCACTTGTATGTGGTGAGACCCTGTGGTGCCTCCCCTGCAGACTCTGTGCCAGAGGGGGTACCCAAAATGCCAGCTCCCCGAGTGGCAGCCTCATGTCACAGCCCCCTTGCTCTTCTCCTGTGCCCAGCTTCATTACACCACCCCAGAGGCACCAGGCACCCCCTGGCCTGCTCCTCTTAACCCCACTGCCCAAAATCTTGTAGGCAAAGTCAAGCAGGATGGTTCAGAAAAAGAGCAGATGAAAAACATTCTCACCTGTCTTTCCTCTCTCACCCCTCTCTTGTCTGGCTGACATTCTTCCCAAACCACTCAGCAGTGAAGGGCACGTTGTATTTATCTGCAGCGGAGGTCAAGGACAGGAGTCGCATTCCTGAAATGCAGAAGTCACAATGCAATTCAGCTTGTGGAAGCAAGAGAAAAGATGGGGCACTGATGGTGGAGAACCCACGCGGCAAAAAGCATTTCCCTGCTCCAGATCAGAACGCTCTGGATTAGTGATGTTTTCTCCAAATTTATTATCAACTCACCTGTCAGTCAGCTTGCAATGGTCTGAATGAGTTTTGCCATTACCTTTTTATACCCATTAAATTGTTTACACTTTTTAGTAGCCCTTGCTTCTCTCTTCTCAAAAAGAAAAAAAAATCAAAAAAACAAAAGAAGCAGCCAGTATTTTGTCCATAAATAGCAACTTTCAATTTTTTGTCATGCTCGATGTCTCCTGTACCCTTTCCAGTTCTTCAATACCCTTCCTGTGTGGTCTCCCTGGCCTTTTTGCAGAGTGTAATTATGCTTGTATACGACATCCTGCAGCACTAATGAGGCAAAGAATGCCTTCCTCCCTCTCTTTTTAGAATAAACAGCACATAATGTGGCCAGCAGGACCAGGGCAGTGATCACCCCCTGTACTGGGCTCTGGTGAGGCCACACCTCTGTGTGAGTTCTGTGTTTAGTTGGAGCCCCCAGGACAAAAAAGACACTGAGGTGCTGGAGAGTGTCTGGAGAAGGGCAGTGAAGCTGAGGAGGAGTCTGAAGCACAGTTCTGAGGAAGAGTGGCGGAAGGAGCTGGGGTGGCTCAGTCTGGAGAAAAGGAGGTTCTGGAAGGACCTTATCCCTCTCTACAACTCCCTGACAGGAGGGTGAAGTCAGGTGGAGCTCTTTCTAAGAGCTATGGGAGAAAATAAGAGATGGAACAAGTTCAGAGGCAGACTTTTTTTCCTGGCTCCCATGCCCATTTGACATGATCCTGACTATAATGAATCTGTAATTAACCTGCTGTAAATGCTTTATGGTGGCACTAAGGAAACTGCAGATTCAGTGCTGAGGGTTGTACAGCCCCCTGTTTATCCAAAAATCAGTGGCTGGACATGCAATCAGAATAATAAGCTGGAAAAATGTAAAGTCTGTTATCTGCACTTCTGTAACTACTGGAGAAATAATAAAATATAACACAGCTGTCTCTAAAGATTATTCAGGAAACTCCTCTTTGCCCAAATATAATATATGTCACCTTTCAAGAGAATACCTAGTTAACTCTGGATCTACAGCATCAGTCATCTACAGTTCATCAGTACCAGGGTACATTTCCTTGGAGTACAGGCATTAAGAATGCAGAGGCCATCATAGATCAAATCTGAGGCATTCTTGGAAGCCAGTAGAGAAGCAATTACCTTACAGATGTGATAAAATAATCGGTTACGCAAAAAGGTGTTCCTACCAGACTAAGGGGGGGAAATTTGTAGCTAACAGCTTGTACAACCAGAACCCCAAACATCACACAATGGGACACTGGTGCTTGAAGAGAATTATCTCAAAGCACAGGGTGGAAATATGTATGTGTGGTGTGGCCTTCAGCCTGGAGAAGAGGTACAATTATCACAGTTACAGCTCATTAAAATGAACCCCAAGGACCTGCTCATGTATGCAAGACATTCAAATGGACAAGAGTTTGCAGTAATGGTGTTGGGCAGGCGTGAAATGGTGTGGAGAGACTCAGCTTTGAGAGGACAAGCAATTAACTGTGTTGTAAAAATGACTCCAAAGTTTCCTGCTCCTACTTTTAATACCAGCAGCAACCCAGTTTAGATAAATATCTCTAGTTAATCTGGAAATTAAACTAGATAATCACAGCCAAGTTAGATAATTCCAGACTCAGGAACTGTTCTTCATTTTGCCCAGATTAACCCACAGGGATTTAAATGGTGTTGCAAGTTATTTTTAACTGAGTTATCACTAGTCTCCCTCTATACTTTTTAGACTGTATATATTAAAGTCACACTGTTGGAAAACATGGGGACAGTTATATTCCAAAAATAAAAGAGCTGACAAATGGGATGTAGGACTTATTTTACCAGATCGTGGTCATGTTTGGGCTCCTCCCGTTTCCCTCACTTCACAATTTTATTTCTGTTATTTCTGTTAAACTCCTCTGCAAGAGCTATGGAGGACATGCAGCCTAAAGGACCATGGCAGAGTCCTCAGTGAGTCCCAGGCTGAAGGAGGAGGAGGTTGGTCAGTGTAGATATCTTTCATCCATGGTCTTGGGATGGGAAATTCTATTTTTTTTTCTCTGACTAGTTTTAGAAATCTTACTGACACTCCACATATGCCTGGAAGGAGTGACTGCTTTGTCAGCCATATAGAGGGACAATTGAAAAAAAAAGGAAACCTCTATTTGGGGCTACTTCCTAAGTGGAGATAGTTGGGCAGGCGTGAAATGGTGTGGAGAGACTCAGCTTTGAGAGGACAAGCAATTAACTGTGTTGTAAAAATGACTCCAAAGTTTCCTGCTCCTACTTTTAATACCAGCAGCAACCCAGTTTAGATAAATATCTCTAGTTAATCTCGAAATTAAACTAGATAATCTCAGCCAAGTTAGATATTTCCAGACTCAGAAACTGTTCTTCATTTTGCCCAGATTAACCCACAGGGATTTAAATGGTGTTGCAAGTTATTTTTAACTGAGTTATCACTAGTCTCCCTCTATACTTTTTAGACTGTATATATTAAAGTCACACTGTTGGAAAACATGGGGACAGTTATATTCCAAAAATAAAAGAGCTGACAAATGGGATGTAGGACTTATTTTACCAGATCGTGGTCATGTTTGGGCTCCTCCCGTTTCCCTCACTTCACAATTTTATTTCTGTTATTTCTGTTAAACTCTTCTGCAAGAGCTATGGAGGACATGCAGCCTAAAGGACCATGGCAGAGTCCTCAGTGAGTCCCAGGCTGAAGGAGGAGGAGGTTGGTCAGTGTAGATATCTTTCATCCATGGTCTTGGGATGGGAAATTCTATTTTTTTTTTCTCTGACTAGTTTTAGGAATCTTACTGACACTCCACATATGCCTAGAAGGAGTGACGGCTTTGTCAGCCATATAGAAAGACAATTGAAAAAAAAAGGAAACCTCTATTTGGGGCTACTTCCTAAGTGGAGATAGGTGACACTCTTGTGCCTGGGGCAACCTTGAATCACGTTTGAAGTTAAAGATCTGGAGGGATAAATGGGTTTCTCTCCAGTAAAAAAAAAGTAGAATTCCAAAACCCCAGCAAATGTGCTCCCAGCCCAGGTCAAGTGCTGGGATCAATTCCATTGCTGCACTAGGAGATGCAACCTAATCAACCACCAAGATACCTTCATCTCATCCCTAACCAGAGCTCCAGAGCTCAGCAAAGGACCTGCACAACAACAGCACAAGGCTGGTAGAGGCATCTCATGATCTCTCTTCCTGGAAGAAATTCCTGTATCCGCCAGGCAAGCAGAATCTGTTTTGGAAAACAACGGATACATCAAACATTCTGGCAAAGCCCAGGAGAAATGACAATTGAATGATGTTGAAAAGAAAATTATCAGAGAGAGATTAATTTGTCTGACAGTATGTCTTTATGCTCTCCACTGAGGAAGAACAAGAGTTCTTTCATGCATATTGAATTTACTTCTGGTGTGAGTCAACCTCTGTCAGTAGGGCTGTAAGTGCTGTCGGTTTAGGAAAATGGGTGATGGCTGCTACCTGGCACCTGCCTCCTGCACACCTCGGAGCACCAGAGCTTTCCAGCCACTGCTTCTGCCACCAGCAACCCTCATTCTACACCATGGCTTGGGGCACAGCATTCACAACATCTCCTGCACTATCCATCAAAACATTTGCCCGAGGAGGCAGATGGGACAGCCAAATGCAGGGCTGCAGGCCATGGAAAGCCCAGAGTGTGGGTTTGGAGATGAAAAGAGGTAAGGGAGTGAATGGTGCCTGTTAACAGGAGTGGCAATCCCGACCATTTCTCACATGACTTTGCAGGTGAAGCACCCAGCACTGCCAGCTGTCTGGGGCCATCTCTCTCTGCAGGACACAGCAAAACTTGACCATGTTTTGCCACAGCCAGCCCTTGACTGCTGTGGTGTCACAGCTTGTGCAGAGGCAATAAACCCTGAACAGCAGAATGATGCTGCAGAACAATGTTCTACTCAGAGTGTCTCCAAAAGATGTGCACCACACACTCACCATCCATTCTCCTTCCAAGACATCCATGAGCTAAAAGCTCAGATACAAAGCAATGCCCAGAAGTTTCAGGTCCTTTTTTCTGATACTTTTAAGATGCCAAACACAAATGACAGTGGTATGGATTTTGCCTTATGCTCCTGCTGTTCTGCACACCACTCTGGCAGCCCAAAGGTGGCAGCAACCCAACTGAAGTCATGGGTTGTTTCTTTCCTGTGAGTAGGCAATGACACAAGAAGCAGCAGGAATAGGGTTGTCACTTCCCATCCGTGTCACAGCTGGGGACAAGGACAGAGTCACTGGGGGACTGGCATGTCCCAGTAAGGCTGGGCAGCAGGAGTGCCTCTTGGGAGGCTGCAGCAGCTGGCATCCCAAAGAGCAATCCCACTGCACCTCTCTGCTGGCCTGCAGATCCCTGTGTCCAGTGCAGCAGCTACAGCTCCCATTTGCTCAGGCCAGTGAAGATCACTTCTTCCATCACAGGGTTTTCCTTTGCCAGCCTCTTTGTTGAGAGGGAAAACTGTATAAGCAGGAAAACTGAGCAACTAAATATGAGCCTGTTGTTTATTTAAAGCATTGCCCAAACTACTTATTTTCCCTAGCATGAATCTTGGTACTGCTGGAATGACTTGAGCAAATTATCCCAGGCAAAAGATGAACCAGAAGCTGTCACAAGAGCAGGCATGAAAAGTTTGGTTAAGGTACAAGGAACCAAACAAAGAGGGTCTGGTACCTGGCAGCTTCAATAACTGTAGATGCCCTTCAGCTTGCTTGACCTACTACATCAGTCCATGCTGACCTCACTGCTCACCACAAAATCGAGATGCATTCCTCAGCCCAGTGAGACTAAAATAAAACCCACTGAAAGGTTTTATATAATACCAAGGCTACAAGATCTCTAATGTAGTTTTCTTATTGGAGCAAGAGCCAAGCACAGCTTAAATTCATTAGCTAATGGCCTGTGACAATGAAGGACAAAGACAATTATTATGCACATTTCCAAGCTGACTGTTTCTGTGTGAAGAAAATGCAGCAAATTATTGTTCTCCTATATTAACGTACTATAAAGGATTACTATCATATCTATTTCAAAAAATCCCTATCCCTTTCAAAATGCAGATGAGTGCCAGATAAATTTGATTTTTATAGATGAAAGCTGGGTGGAAAAGTCAAGATTTTATTAGGGCTATGGACAATCACATTACATTTTATATGATATGACGACTTCACTACTGAATCAGGAAATTGATCTCAGGACATTTTTTTCTACTGAAGGCTTACCAATTCCCTGAGTATCTCTCATGTATCTCAAACACTTATCCTTGGATATAATAGTCAGAGACATTCTTAATAGCTACTTGTATTTATGGAAAAGTCAGAAAAGAAATACAACATAACATCACAGACTCATAGAATCACTGAGGTTGGAAAAGACCTCCAAGATCATCAAGTTCAACCTTTGACCAATCACCACTTTGTCAGCCAGACCACAGCACTGAGTGCCACGTCCACTCACTGGTTACTGTGTTCAACAAGGCACTTACCCCTGGTCATGGAAGGAGAGCAGGCTGGTCAGGCAGGTCCTGCCTTTCCTAAAACCCTCCTGGCTGTCCTTGATCCCTGTGTGTGCCCTGTGATCACACTGGAGATCTGCCCCATTTCCTTCCCAGGCACTGAGGTCAGGCTGACAGGCCTGGAGCTCCCCAGATCCTCCTTCCAACCCTTCCTGTGGGTGGGTGTGACACTGACCAGCCTCCAGTCACCTGGGACCTCCGTGGTCAGCCAGGACTGATGGTGAATGATGGGCAGTGCCTTGGTGAGCCCTTCTAGCAGCCCCCTCCGTGCCTTCAGGTGAATCCCATTCTGCCCAATGACTTGTGAGCATCTAAGTGGCACAGCAGGTTACTATCTGCCTTCTCCTACATGACAGGGTTTTTTTCTGTTCTGTCTACCAGCTCGGGGGGGCTGATTTTTCTAAGGATAACCAGTCTGTTCTAATGTGGAAAGGGTAAATCATTTCACCACTTCCAGCAAAATGTATGGTAGATCACATTCCACATTCCTTGTAATTTTTTAATGCCAACAAGCAAAGAAAGCACTGAGGAGAGCATGTGTCACCTCAGTCTGTCAACTGCTGTAAATTCAGAGGAAGCTGTAGCAGCAGGGGGGTTTAGATGGTGGTTGCTGCTACCTGTTTCCCAAAAAGAATCTCCTGTGGAAAAGCCACTTGGGTAAGCATTCAGGAATGCAGTGAAGTCCACACTCACCGTGCAAGCTCAACGAAGAGAGGCAGAAGAGCCTTTTCTATGGTCAGTCCTGCAGAGTTTGTTTGGGAACCAGAGGCAAAAGGCAGAGCATGTGCTCTGCACAAGGTTAAGCAGGGAGGGCACGGGGGCGGTACCAAGGGCAGGGCAAAGGGCATCGGCTTCCAGGGCAGAAGGGGCTGGCACCAGGGGTACCACAACCAATGAGGAAACAGGGCAAGGTGGGACATGTGGGGAGAAGAACTGGGATGGATCCCTGTTCAGCAGAAGTCTGTGAGGAAAGACCTCAGTGGGTGGAACTCTATGATGTCTCACCAAGGGAGGGCTCCGGGGGTTTCCCTGAGGGAGAAGGAATCAGAGGATTCTGGAGGAAGCTGGACCCAGCCAGACCCCCCACGGTTCCAGGGGCCTGTTGTGTACTCAGGTACACGTGGAGCAGTTTGGCAGCTCTGGCAAGAGGCTGCTGTCCTGCTCTGTGTCAGGAAGGGGAGGAATGACCCCATCGTCCAGCGATGGCTTCCTCTCATTTTCACTTCTCACTGTCATTTTCAGTGACAATTTAAGTTTTTCTGAAGCTGTGACTGCTTCCTCATCCCTTGTCCCTTTCCCAAAAGGTGCTGGATAACTTATGTCAAAAGACACTTCTCCTAACAGTCAAGCAAATGACCCACAACCTTAGTAACACCAAGCAAACTTTGCAGAGGAGCACAAAGGCCTGGGTTCAGGCACAGCATTTTCTGAAGTCACATATTCTGGTAAGCGTCCCCCCATTGTTCTCAGGGACCATGCAGGACTACTCAGAAGCCCACTTGGGGCAGCAACCCATCCTCCTTCCCCTCTGTACTCACTCCTGGAGTGTCACTCAAGGTGTCCCAGTCACTCTGGATTTAACAGGTCATTCACACAGGGCTTGACAAAACCCCAGACTTACTTATCCTCTAGTGATAAGTGTGAGCAGGAGGCCTCCTTCAGCAACAGCTTTGTAATCCATCCTGAAATGAAAAAAGCTGCAGGGGAATTCTGGTGTCTCAGCATGGCCTGGGATCTGCCATTACAGCTGGTCCACTGGTTTTAAAGTGTGCAAGGCTTTACCCTCTTGTTCCTCCCCAGTTCCACAACCCCACCTTTGTACGTTTTCCCTTTGCAGCCGACACTTGCAATATAAACCACTGAGGCTGTAATAAAATGCTCAACACTAAAAATATATATGGAGTCTTACAGATTATGAAATGCAATGTCATTTTTTTAGATGTCATAAAAACATTATCAGATTCCCAGTAGCCCCCAGAGAGATTTGGAAATATGTTTATTCACTAAAATGTCAAAATCATAAAGTGCCTGCTTTTGCACTATTTATTTTTCGTGGTGGTGAAGTAGTTATTACATGACATCTCATAAATACAGTGACTCAGAAATAATTAGTGTGCTGAATAACAAGCCTTCCACTCTAATACAGCACCATACATTTTAAACCCCCGATTTTCTTGAGACACTCACACAGTCTAGCTTAAATATTACAAATAAAAGTGAACTTGGGGGGGCCGGGGGAAGAACAATTCTGCTGCTGAGTTTTAGTTTCTTTCCCTTTCAAGGGAGGTGTACTGACAGTCACGACAGCAGAGTTAGGCAATGAGCAGCAGCAGTAACTGTGTTTCCCAAAGGGCAGGGAAAAAAGAGGCAGCATGTCTCACTGTTATGACACAAGGGAGAGGTTCCAAGAGAGTATCACGTTAGCAAGATTAAAATTAACAAAAACGCTGAACAAATTCCTTCCTTGAAGGAAGGAGATTATTTTAAATTGCTTGTAATTAATACTGGAGAAACAACGTTGCACACAGCCCTGCTCTAGCCAAAAGTCTTCCAGATTTTCACTGCTCATCTTGTAATACTCCTACTTACTTTTTTTTTTTAAACACACAGTGGATTTTATTGCCTTTTTTAGCTATTAATATGCAACCAATTATAAATTGTGAGTTGCAGCACTGGATAATTTCCCTTCAAGAATGCTAAGCAGATTCTGTGCTGTATCAGGCCATGTGACAGCACAGCAACTACCATCCTCTCTGACTTTTTTTTAGCAGCAGTTCCTAAACACATGCTCAGCAGGAAAACTGGAGCAAGCCCCATCTTAGGACCTCCTTATGATACTGGTTTTTTAACTTGCAGGATATTCTGCCTAAAAATAAAAGGAAAATTTAGGATTTAACTCAAGTTCTCAGGAGTGGAGATTCAGATGAACAATAGGAAATAACAGTAGTATTTATTATAGCTTGGAGGCACTTGTCTTATTTTCTCTCACTGCTGGCAGTGCTGTTGTGCTGGCACTACATTCAAAGCTTTTTTTTGAGGCCTGTCAGAGGAGAGAGGACAAATTTGAGGTGCAAGGTTAGAAAAATAGAAGGAAAACAGAGAAGGCAGTGTGAATTTTGATTTCCTGCAGACACAATGCACCTCACAGTGAGGAGCCATTGACAGGTCCCAGGATGAGCTGAAGGGACCCACAGAGTCCAGCTCCCAGCCCTGCCCAGCACCAAACCCAACAGCACCCAGTTGCTGCAGGTTTTGGCTGCACAAAAGTCCCCTCTTCCCCATTTTTGTTTTTTCCTGGGTTAAAGTACTTGCAATAAAACCACCCTCCCACTGAGTGAAGGTATAATTATTGATAGTTATTGGTACCATTGCATTAATGACAGTAGTTGGGCCAAGATGAAGCTCAAGGCAGCTGGCTGAGTCTACACCAAGCCCAAGCAGCAGGAGCTGTTCCTGAATTTGAACATGAGCATGGAACCAGTGAACACACTACCCACAGAAGGAACTATGCATGAGGATGCACATTAAGTGTCACTGTTTATGCATGCTTTACACCTCTTTTCTGTTAAAAATCTCTTCACTCTGTGGAAAAAGAGTTCTTTACACTGAAATGGGAAAAGTGCTGAGATCAGGCAGTACTTTATATTGTTTTACCATAATCACAGGATTATGGTAAATCACAGGATTATTTGGTGGATGTCAGAACTGGATTTTGGCTGAGGCAATTTCATGCATAGGGACCCTACATGGTAACACGAGCTCAGACATAAAGCAGCGAGCTGGGGCCAGAGCTGTGATATCTTATTGTCTTTGTCTAGAAACTGCAGTCAGCATTTGTAATCCTTCACAGGGAGTTTCAAAACAGCTCCAATGTTTGTGAGACCTAAGGCCGAATTTGTGTGTGTCAGGGGAGCTGAGGACACTCCAGGGGTTCTGCTGCTGTGCTGCTTTGTGGTTTCCCAGCAAGATGTTGGTGTGTCCTTTCCACACTGGCCTGCTCAGCTCCAGAGATCCTTTCCCTCTCAACACCTTCACATCACCTTTCAATTAATAACTATTAAAAGAACTTCCGTAGGTGTTTGCAGTTCATCACAGTCTACATTTGAAGATAAATTCACAGTATGGGGAAAAAAATCCACTCAAGTGTAAAAGATAATATCCAGATTAATTAATGGTCCTTGTTTGTTCTTTCTGTTTTATCCTTCATTCTCTCCACCATTCATCAAAGGTCCAGACTGGTGCAAATGAACTTCTGAATGTGTGACAACACATCCATCTAAGAAACCTAATTCAGAAGCAATTATTTTTCTTACTTTTCTTTATTTTTTCCTTCTCTGTGTCCAAGAATGTTCATGGGAGCTTGCTAAGGAACCATTTTGATTTGCCTGTTTGTGTAAAAATAATCCATGTTTCCTTGACATGTTGAGAATACAACATGCCAGGAATAACTTGCATACTTTGGGAGGTCTTTCTGCTTGTGAAAGTCCAGCATGCTACTGGCTTTATCAGGAGGTCTAAAACATGCTTGTAGAGCTTGAAAAAGGTCTTTCCAATGACTAATGCAGTCCATTTGTATGGATAGCTCATTAAATTAGCAGAAATGCTAAGGCTTACAAGAAGCAATTGCTTTCTTATGCAAAACACGAAATGTGCTCATCCGGAAAAGGAAATTTCACATCTCCTGGCTAATAGTGAAATAACAGACCATCACAAACTCCTTCCAGACTCTTCTTATTTGGACACATTCCACATCTTTTTCCTAGCCAGCATAAGCCTCTGGGAGGCCCTATTTGCACTGACATCTCTGCAGTTCCAGCCCCAGCCAGCCTGGATAGCAAAACAGAAGCAAGCTGAGGGTAACAGCATTTAGCTTCAGAATATATGGCAATATGTGTCAAAGAATATCCTGGAGTCATGATGTGAAGGGCTGCCATGTCCATAGGGCTGAAAGGGTTTTCTGTAGCTTTTTTTTTTTTTTTTTTTGTAGCATCTCTAGGTCAAAGTGTTGTAACTGTAATGGTTACATGTGGAGAGATCTTAAGGAGTTAGACTGCTTCCCTTGCTACCAGCTCTTTAAAGAGTTTACCTATGATGCATGAAAGGGTCAGGAAAGTTAGGGCTGTTGCAACATTTTTATTAGGGAATCTATCTTGTAGGCAGCCTGCTCTCATTTGGTTAATCTTCCAGTGAATATCAGAAAATATAATGTGTTGGGGAAACACACGGAAGCCTTGGGATCCCATGTGCTGCAGGGTCACTTTTGCTTACACGTGTCCTTCTCAGCAAAGGAGTGACAGCACTTGTTAAAAGCATTTGTGGATGGACTGAGGGCAACCTGGGAGCTGCACAGGCCCCAGTGCTCACTCTGTGCCTGACCTTCCCCCTGCAGCAAAAGCCCTGCTGGTATTTCTGCCCAGACATTTCTGTGGGCACAGAGGCAGAGATGGTGCTCACAGTCACACCTACTTACAACTTTGTGCTGTGTGAAAATGAGGGTTCCTCGCTCTTCTGCTTTTCAGCTGAGCAGATCTTGAATTTGATTGCATCCTAAGACACATCTGGTTGTAGCACTGCAGACAGGGTCCTTGAAAAACCACAAAGAAAAGGTGTTTAGGTTAAGAATACTCTTGTGATTAAAAAATATTGAAAGTCCTCAAGTGTTGGTTTAAAGAAAATAATTTTCATTAAAATGCTGGCACAATTTCAAGCAATTTGATTTTAATTCTGAAGTGTTGAAAATGCCCTCAGATAATTTTTGCAGTATTCCAGAACCCAGAAGTGATGGTAGAAAGGAAGTCACTTAAGAAATCAACTGCAGAAGTAAAATTCATTTCCTGTTTTCTAAGAAAACAAAAAAGGGCCCAAGGCTGTTAAGTCTTTCTGAGAAAGACCTTCTCACAAGCACTTTTCAGCAGGCAAGCATGGTTTGCCTTTTTTCCCCTAAACAAAACAGAGTTTGCACATTCAGAAAGCTTCCAAGAACCACACAAGACATATGAATACAAATAATTTACTGGACTTTGGTACCAAGTACACTATCTAAGCATGGCTCAGTTGGACCTGAAAGCAGTCTAAAGTCATTGCCTTATGATTTTAAAGATTTTTTGTGATGCATATTTTACAACACTCGAACACTCGTGCTCTGATTTCATCAAAGCAGCAGTCTGATCATTTCATATTAGGATTTCATCTAGATTTACTAAAGCTTCAGTTCATTGACCTTGGGTGGAGTCAGCTCTTTCTTCAAAGAAAGCAAGTGAAATTGTGTCTGCAGCTCACCTCAGAGGAGTGAGCACCCCCAGGCAGGCAGGTCCTTTCACTGAGGTTTTGCTACCAGCACCACTTGTGACAAGATGTGCCTCCATCCAGCAAGGAGATGTTGCAACTTGCTGCAAGCACAGCTGTTGCCTCATTTTGGTTTCAAGGAAGCAGATTCTGTAAAACATTCTGCTAGGAAAGTTGGTTTCTATTTAGAAAGGAGGAAAAAAATGTAAAAGGAAAATAAGAAAGAAAAAGAAGACAAATATGCCTCTAAGCAGGCTTTTGAATGCTCTTGTTTGTTAACTAATACAGATAACAGGCATGAATATGACAACAAGCTTCCCATCAAAAGTATCCCAAACAAAAACTTCAGCAGAACTTTTCTATCTCATAAAGCCACAAAAGCTTCACAATTTTTTTTATTTTAGTTTTCCACATTTGTTGTTCTTCACTAGCAATTGCATGCCTCGGGTGCTTTATGCTTACCCTGGGATAACAAAAAGATTTTTTGTGGGAGAGTTTTTTACAAATAAGGCCCTTTTAGTTCCATTGATAAGAGTCACATAAAAATTTATATCCACAAAATGCCTATTTATAAATGAAAGTCAACAATTTTTATTTTTTAATGTCACTACCATTCTCTATATTTAGTGTCTACCCCATTTTTTCAGTACTCCATAGTAGCTTTTTGTGGGTTTACCATAATCCTCACATTATCAACATCCTCTTCATCAGCATATTTACATGGAGCAGGTAAGAAATTAGAGAGAAGTTAGTTCACTGTTGAATCACTTGATGTAAATTATTCAGGGTGTTAATCCTGATACATGTGGGCTGGGAAGAGGGAAGAGAGGACTGCTTTATTGGGTTTGGTAGTTTTTCCTCCACTGTGCTTCACACATGTGGTAAGGCAAGGGCAATAAATCAGAACAAAGGCAATAAAGGACAAGGGCTTTAGGGAACATGTGTTTTAGAAGAGAAACTTGGCTCACCACTAAAGCAGCATTGCCTTGTAACGGATGTTTAAAATTCAGATGTGGAAAGAGACTGACAAAATTATATAAATACAAGAGACTTGCAGGTCTGTGCAGCTTTTGACCAGCACTGCAAGCCAGTCCATCTTTGGCAGCCCCTCCTGGGCATGGACAGGCAGACCCATGCTCCAAACCAGCAGGACTGCAGCATGTGGCAGCACAGCTCATCCCAAAGCAACACTGCTACACTTTAGGTTCAGACAAAGCATTAAAGAATTCAGCCCAACCCAGGCAGCTGACACATTGTTTTCCAGGACCAGAGCTCTCTCCAGCTGCTGTTGACAGACCTATCCCAAACCCATGTCAGCCAGAACATGCTGCTGGAGAGTCATTTGCCATCCCTGGGATCTGTACAACCCTCACACTGCACTGTCAGGGCAGCAGCTTCACACAGCCAGGAGCACTCTGCTGACTCTGCTCCCAGCCTTGGGCAGGCAGAAACTGCTCAACAGAAGTAAGAACTACTTTGAAGCAGATTTGCCAAAGGTGTTTAGAAACCTAGACATGAAGACAGGTGCCCCATGAGGTTTCCCAAGGCCTCCAAGTGGGTCAGGCTCTTCAGACAATCCCTGAAATGGGAATTTTCCACCTCTCCCCCTCCAATCTCCCAGAGACCTTCGTGTATTTGGTTTGCATGGGAAGGTGCTGATAGGATGGGGGGCTGCAGGGGTGGTTTCTGTAGGAAGCTGCTGGAAGCTTCCCCCACATCCAACAGGGCCAATGCCAGCCAGCTCCAAGACAGACCTGCTGCTGGCCAAAGCTGGGACAATCAAGAGTGACAGCAATGCCTCTGTGGCAACATTTGTGAGAAGGAAGAAAACCAGTTATTGGGCAGACATAACTGCAGCCAGAGAAGAGAGGAGTGACAGGAACAGCTCTGCCGACACCGAGGTCAGTGGGGAAAGAGGGGGAAGAGGTGCTCAATCCACCACACTTTTGAAAGGCCAAGAAGTGCCTCTCTGTATGTTGGGGCACCCAAATACCTCTGCAGAGAGTTTTACATTTCATGACCCTTCCCCTCCTCCTGTGGGCTGCCCATGGGACTCCCAGCCAGGCTGGTGGCCAAGGTCAGCACTGGACTGACCAGTGCTGAGGGCAGTAAAGCAATCTGGGCTGCTGGCAGGACACAAGAAATCCCAAGAGGGTGACAGGGCTCCTGTTTGTCTGTCCTGTGTTTGTTAACCTCTGAGGGTAAATGGTCTCTATTTCACTTAATGCAATAGCTTTGCTGCCAGTCTTCTGCCAATATACTTTAGTCTAACACTAAATGTATCCTACATACACTTGGTTGTGATGTTAGTCTGCCTTTCCAAATTTCACTCTTTTTTCATGCTTTATCCATTCCAAGCTTAAATAAAAGCAAAGCCCAGAGTCCAAGAATCGAGTGGTGACTAAGGTGGGGGCTGTGAAAAGGAATAGAGAGGGAACAGAGCTATAAATGGAATCAGGGAAGCGTGGCTTGGGGTGATTAATGAGCTTACATCTGTGATGAGTGCTTACTATAAACAGCAGGTAGAGAAGCAAAGCCAGCAGCAGAAAGTGCTCAGGAGCACAGGAGGTGAAGCCATGGCCCCCCACATCAGCAGGGACCCTCCTCAGTGGGGCTTTGGGTGGGGTGCACAGCAGCATTCATAGAACCACTGGGAACAGCATGCATCCTTGTGGGAACCTGGGAGAAAGGGGGATTAAAAAAAATACAATTCCATTACTAGTGGCAAAACAGCAAAGTCCTGGCTAAAGGTGCAGCTAGAAAGTGCCTGTGCTTTACCCTCCTTCCCTGGAATTTTCCTCTAGCAGTGGGCATCCCTGGTGCCCACACTGCCTGCCAGGTTTGCAGCTGCCTGGCACACAGGGCAGCCCCAGTGGGGTAGAAAGAGAAGGACTTGGAAAGATTGAGGGACTAATGATCAGGAGAAATGCAGTGCAGTCAGGAGCAGCTGTCCTGCAGAATTCAACAGGATCCCAGCATTATCATTCCTAAGGATAAACGTGCAAATGGAGCCCCTGAAATCCTCTTGCTGGTTTAAAAACAGAAAAACACAAGCAAAGAAAAAGTTTCAATGGAAAACAAAACCAAAATACTCCCCCCACAAAAATTGATGCTTTTTGTTATTATATTGCAATGAAAACTGAAACTTCCACCTTGTTCTCTGTACCACGATCCATTGATCCATCCCTCTGAGGAAAGCTCAGACTACTGTCAAGTTGTGAGAAAATGGAGAATAGGCAAAATTGGAATTCCAGAGGTGGATAGTTATGGATAAACTCAATGCAGACTTTTTTATAAATAGACTGGCCAAGACTGAATTATTGTTAAAACAAAATATCAATTTTAAACAGTGAAAATAGAAGCTGAATAAACCAAGCTACTCAGAGTCTTCAAAGAAAACTACTGGGTTACTCAATACATTGAGCTCTGTGAATAACTCCAGCCCACTCCAGCTTCATTTTCCCTTGATCCAGAGCAGGAAAGTTTCCAGTGCTTGTAGCAACCAACCCAGCTCACTTTGTTCTTGCTGGGCAGTTTTTGCAGCAGTGCAGAGCAGGTGCAGTGGGGGTCAGGATCTGATAGTTTTAAAGATTATCATTCAGCAGAAGCCACTGTGAGGAAGAAAAAATGCTAAGCCCAGAGCCTGAGTTATTTCTCTGACCCAGAATGCTAACAAACACAATATTTTATTTGGCTGGTTATAGAAAACATGTGGCAAAGCCTCCATTTTTGGGGAAGATTTGTCCTGCAGCACAAAAAGGAAAGAAAAATAACTGAACTTTATTCTGCCTGTCTCTGCAATGCTCATCCCTGCACCCACACAAGCTGCTCTCACCTGAATTTTTATTCTGGATACATATGATAACTTTATTTACTCTACAAAAATACCAAGAAGGTCCCAATCAAAGATTAACATCAAGATCTGCAGGCTGGGTGTAAACAGGAAAGCATCCCCATGAAAAGTTTATACTCCAAGCAAAATGGGAAGGTTCAAGATGATCAGTTATTTAAAAGGACATGAAAACTAACGAGATCAGGACAGATTTGAACAGCAGAACACATTCCCCAGTGTGTTCAGCTCAGCAAGAAAACTGTTCAGTGCTCAGGTGTCTTAGACCTGAGTACAAGGCTGAGAGAGGCCTACAGGAGCTTTTGGGGCTTTGTATTTAAAGTTCCAGTTCCAATTCTGACCTAACATCAGGCCCCAAATATGGTCTTTCCCCTGTAATCAAACAAACAAACAAACACACAAAAACCCAAATAAACCCAACAAAAAAGGACCAATTACTCATTTACCCCCTAGAAACCTTTCACTTGTCAGTGAACTCCACCAGCATTTGAAGGGGAGCCAAGGGGTGAGAGACATTACAATGCACAAGAGGAGCACAAGAGGGTTGTTTGCTGTTTTCACCATCCTGACAGCTGTTCCTGATGTACTAAACCTTCCTTAAGGATGTTGTACAAAGGGAAGGGTCCCTATCCCAGCAGGACTAGGGGGGTTTTAAGCTGCCAGCCAGCTGGGTGAGTGTGAGTCCACTGCAGCCACAGGAGGGGAGGCCCAGGCTCCCATCCTTCCCTCAGGAAGGCTGATGCTGTGCCAGCACACACAAAGGGTGCACACACATGTGTTCTGCACTGGCTCAGCTCCAGGGATGCTTCTTTCCAGCTGAGGAACTGTATCAAGCACAGTAGGAGATAACCTTTCCAGCCTTTCCATCTGTTCCTGCAGACAAAATGGCACAATAAAGATGTTTCTAAACCCCTCTAAGCAGGTGGAGGGTTATGAAGTTGGGACAGTCTTAGCCATTTCCCTACTTCCTTCTTCAGGGGTAAATCCTTTAGCTATTCCCTAAAGCCTCTCCTCAACTGAGCCACCCCAGGACCTATAACTCACCTCCTCCTTTTCCTCTGCAGACTGACCAGCTGCCCCCCCAGGCTCCCTTTATCCATCAGTGAGGGACAAGCCCTCTGTTTGGGACACCTGTGCCCTGCAGTCAGCACAGCACATTCGCAGTGGGTTTGCTAATCAGGACATCAGTGATGCCCCCTGAGCTGTGACTCAGCTGCGGGCCCGCTGCCACTCAGCAGCTGGCACTTGGCACTGGGGCTGTGTGACTCAGGCTGGCAGGAGCCTTTGGAGATGCCTTCCCCTGATTTATATCTGCAAGGGATCCTTTGTGTTCAGACCCTATTGTTGGCATGCCAGCCTCACTGTAAAAATCTGCAGTTAATAAACTCCACTTTCCGAGCCCAGCAGCTCTCTCCAGGACGCAGCTTTGTAGGGCTGGCAGTGCTCACTCCTGCTCCATCAGCCAGCACGGCTGCTGATGCCTTTCACCTTGCAAAAATCCTGTGATGTCACACATGGGCAACCCCAGGGAAAGCCCAGGGTCACAGCGCCTGGTAGTCTGCCTCCATCTTCTCCATTTCTTTATCCCTTTTGGTGTGGAGTTTGGAGCCCTACCCCTAACTGCAAGAAGCCTCTTGGCACCAGCAATTTGGGCTCCCCCCAGAGAAATCAGAAAATTTCAAAAAAGAAAAAAATATAAAGACAAAAGATGGATGTGTGAGTTCATTTATAGAGCTGTATAAATAATGGGACCTATAAATAATGGGACCATCTCTACCCCTCACCAACACCGGTGACATTTTACAGAGAGCAGAGGGACTCACACACGGCACTGCAGCCTTTCTTCCTTGGCAGATTTGTGGCTTGTTTGTGGCTTATCAGTCAAAAAGGGTGGAAGCAACTTTCACTTCTCAGCAATCCCATGGGACAGGTGTGCTCTGGAGCTGGCTACATTCCAGCAGAGTGATTCACTTACTTTAAGCCACATTTTTGGTTCGTATAAGCTGGACCAACATCAGTGGAACTACACCAGCCCAAGCATACAGCTCCACATTCTCAGGGAAGGGAGCTCACTTCTGGAAGGTCTTGAGCAGCTCCTTGGTGCTGCAGGCTGGATGCCCCTACAGACAATGAGCCCTGCCTGGGAGGATGTGGGAAGGCTCTTTTGCTTTGTGTTACTTTGGAGAAGAAATGAGGCAGTTCTCCTCACAGTGAATGACAATGGGAAAAGAAGAGGAAACATTCTGCAAACAAAATAAAACACTTCCAAACTGAAACTAGCTGAGCTGAGGCTGGAAGAGAGCTGGAACAGACTCCAGAGAGCCCCTGGTGCACAGGGAACAGCAGGATCAGATTGTGACACTCATCACCCCCATGGGACAGGGTGTCAAAAGCTTTTCGTAGGAAGAACTGAAAGGATTAAAGCACCTCCATCCAGACAACCAGAGGAAAATGGGCAAACACAGGACAGCCATGTGTGACTATAATTAACACTTCAGTGCTGGTCCTGTGCAGTGCTGGGCACTTGAGGTGAAGGGATGTGTTCAGCCCCTGCCCTGTTCATGCCAAGCTAACCAAGGCCAAGCTAACCATGGCTTACCGCCATCCTCTTTCTCCAGCCCTTTGTGGAGATTTGCTCCTCAGCAAATCCCTCTTCCAAAAACTGACAAAAATCTACATATTGAGAAGCTTGGAAACCGGTGTGAGACTTAGGCAGAGCCACAGAGCGATGCTGTACATTAAATATTGTGATTGTCTGCAGCAACATTCACACAGGGACACGCTCTTTCAAAACAGGGTTCAGCAGAAGTAACCCAAACTTACAGCATTAACCACAGAGATTAAAGGCTGCTGCTGTTACAATAAAACATAGGCAAGTACCATAGGCACCTTAAGAAAGATTTTGGCAGAATTTGGACACCCTGGTTGGAAACTGTGATCTGGGAGCTCCATATTCCCACTCTGCTGCTGCCTAGCCCTGGAGGTGCCTGTACTTGCCCGCTGACTCCTGTTTTGAGTCACTGGACACTCTGAAGCTGCTTCCAGGTGTGCTCAGAGCTGCTCCCATCCAAACATCTCCCTCCAGCTCTGAGGTGAGTGCTGCCTGCTCTGGCAGCAGGGCGGGCAGTGCTGTCCCCATCCCCAGCAGGAACCAGCCAGGGAGCTGCAGCTCAGTCCCCCAGCCAATGCCTTTTGCTGCAGCAGCAGGAGAGGCTGGGCTGTCCCTGGGAACATCCCTGTGCTGCCCCAAGCAGCTCCCATCCTCTCTGCAGCCCATCCTGTGGGGCACCAGGAGCTCCCCAACAGCCCCTGCAGCCTCCCAGCCGTGAGCACAGACAGCAGGAGCTGCGTTTCCCTCCTTCACAGGGATGCCACAGCGTCCTGGATGACAGCAATGAGCTGCAGCCTCTTCCCTACCCTGCAAAGATGCCAGGGTAACACAGGCTGGGGTCGACTCTGGCTTTTGTCACTTTTTAAGTATATCCTATGCTCGAGGCAGAGCTTGTTTTGATAAATTGCACAGGCATTTCTCCTCCTGTCCTGTTAACAGCTGGGTTTCAGAGAAAGCACAGTAAGTGCCTGTGGTAAGTAAGTGCTGAAGCCCAGCTCCCCCCACACTGTCAGCCTCTGCAGCTTTCCCAAACACAATCAACAACCTGGCCTAGGGCTTATCTATCCACTTCCAAAAGTCTTAATCTGACAACTAATGATGCATTAATCACTGTCAGACCACGATCTTTTGTTTCTGCTTCTCTGCAGGCATCTGTCAGGATCACAAAGGATTAATTACTGCACTAGCCTGGGTACAGAAGCTCAGCCCCTCTGCAGACACTCCTCGATGTTCTGTGATTCCTTCAGCAACCACTTCACCTGTCCTTCCCCTCCTTCACTCACCACTCACATTTCTAGCCCTGGATATCTGCTCTCTCTTGTGAAAGCAGGGATCCTTTTTCAACCTCACAAGCAGCACTAAAAGACAGGATCACCAAAATCCTTCCCTGCAGCATTGTCCCTGTTTGGGATCCTGGTTTCCAATTAATTTAACCATGAAAGGTGCCTACTCTCTCCTTCATATCCACTTTTATGTGGTTCACCTCTAACCTTCCATCCACACAGCACTCCAGAGCATGCAGTATTCAGGAGTATGAAGACTCTGCTCAAAATGAAGTGACCTTCTCTGCAAAGCCTGCAGGATGGTGACCAAACACCACAGCAATCTTTGGGAGGCATCCAAGCTCCACCTCAGCAGACAAAGCAGCTGCATCACTTCTGCAAAAGAGCCTGACAGACTGAAATATACTTTTACATCTCAAGAGCCTTGGCCCAGCTGTCCACAGGAAGTGACACCCCCAGGGGATGGAGGGACATCAAGGGTTCATCTCCACATGGAAGCTGTGAGGTTTATGGACGCTGGTGCAGCACAAAGAGCCTCTGGAGCTGGAACAGCTTCACAAAGTAAAGGTGTTGTACACACAGAGGCACAGCTGCTTCCAAAGGCAAAAGGAATTAAGCTACACCTATCTAAAATAAATTTTGAAAATTATAGCTTTTCCTCAAATACAAACTACTTCCATGGGTGTTAGAGCTGTATGTCCTGAGCCTTCTCTGCAGCAGCAGCCAGGAAAGAGCATTTGACCACCCTTCACTGCTGAGCACTGCCTGAGGAAGCCTTTGCCCTCCCTTCCATCAGAGTTTCTGTGCATGATTCAGCAGCCATCTATGAAAAGCAATTCAGAAGATGAATGAGTTCACTATGACAGAGGGGAGGAACACAAGAGAGCATCTCTCTGGCTGCATGGGGGAAGTTTCAGCAGGTGCTCGGATCACACAGATCTCTGCATTTCACAAACATATCCCAGGTGCTGGAGTTGGTGCAGTTGGTTTCCTCTCTATAGTAAAGGCCTGAGAAGCATAAATAGACAAAAACAAGCAGGAAACAAAATCAAGTACTTGTATATGATGCAGTAGCTTCTTTCCAACAATCTTGGAGTGTGTAGGCTTTACAGGAGAAAAATACTTGGCACACCAGCACAACATCATCATGCTGCCAGTGATAGAACAGATGGTGGAAGTGTAACCTGACACAAGAGTACATTTTCCTATTGGGAGATTTAGCTTACAGCTCCTTCCCAGAGATAAATCTAAAGCAGGAAGGTTTCTTCCTCCCAAAACTGGAATTCTCTGAGTGTTACACTGCTGGAGATTTAAATGTTTTATTTGTACTGGGAAATTTCCACCTGTAAAGAAACTCCAGAAGTTCCTATAGCCCCAGCATTGCAATGGATCCCCATCTGCTGGAACACTGCTGGAATCAAAAATTTCTCCAGCCAGGGGTTCCTCACCCGCTGTGCTGCTCAGGAACCTCTGAGAACACAGCTGAGTCTTCTCAGAGCCTCACTTCTCTCATATATCTCTGAATTTTGAAGGACTCGAGTGCTTCCAGCTGCCAGCTGACACTGGAAAGAACAGAGCCAGACCAACCCACACTTGTCCCTCCCCACCAGCAGGTCTATTTGTGGCCCTGGGCAGTGCCAGAAATAAACTGCTTTCCTTGGAGAGACCCACAGCCAAGTGCTGGGCTCTCCACAGAGGGCACAGCAGCCTCAAAGAAACCCATTTTAGCTCTGGTTTCAAAGTGCTCACCAAAGGGTTTTAGAAGGCTGGAAGTGCCCCTGGGAGGCGTGGTGAGGTGGGAAAAGGAGAAAGGTAAAAATTAAATTTGTGTCCTCTCCTCATCCTTGGAAAGCAGTCCTTCAGGGTGTGCCAGCTCCCTCTCATCTCTTCTCTTCTAGCTGGAAGATCCCAGCCTCACAAGTGCAGTGCTGAGTCTATTTTAAATGACTCATTAATGTTTGCACACAAATGCCAGATGCTTTCTTTTCAAATAAACAAACAAACAGCAACCTCAAACACCCTCTGAGAGATGGAACTTTTTTTTTTCCTGCTGAAGGCCACAAGGAGTTGCTTGTTCAGGACAGTTGGAGAAGGTTCCTCAAAATCCCCCTTTATAAGCAATTCTCCTCCCTTTCTCAGCCCTTCCCCTGCCACACAGGTGGGGACTTTGGGGAGGAAGGGAGGTTATTTCCTCCTACAGCACTGAGGAGGAGAGGATTTGGGAGGACAAGAGCTGAACACTGCTGATGGGCTCATTGGAAATGAATCCCTGTGGTTTCCCAGTCCTGCCAGTCCTCAACTTTGCTACACTTCCCATGTTCTTTATACCATGAAAATGGCAGTGTTACACCAGACATAATCAGTGGAAGCACAGAAATGGGCAATGACAGAGTTTGGAGACAAAAAAACCTCAGATTCAAAATTGCAGGGAAGGTGATACCGGTGGGAATTGGTCTCTCTCTGCTTGCTCCACAAGTTTTACTCCCATGTGCCAGCTGTCAGTGAAGGAAATGCCCACTGCTCCATGGACACACAGCATTCTTCTTGCAGGGATCTGTTCACACACACTGAACTAAACCCACACCAGCAACTGCTATAAAATTTTAAATAAAGAAAAGGGAAATGTATATTCCTTTTATGTCCTGTGCAAAGGCACTGGCTACTGAAGGCAAGAGGGATTCAGGTGAGCGCTCCACGAGATGTGACTGGAATATGTTCCCTCTGAAGTGCTATAATCAGAGTAGTAATGTATTCCCTTTTTTTCCCCTAAGACTGGGAAAGCACATTTTAGTGCCTGCCACAAGACTGTCAAGATCAGCATTTCAAGTAGCAATTCAGCCTTTATCAACATTCAACAGCATTGTAAGTCAGGAATAATTAATGTTACATTAACATAGAGTTATCAGGAAAGGTAAGACTGTAAGTATTCAACATCAGATCCATTTAGTATTTCCTGCAATAATGCCATCAGCAGGGAATATTTACTATAAATGTTGGCTTCAGGGGGATGTTCCAGGGAAGGCAGGAGCAGTTCAGGTGTGGCACTTCTGTACCTGCCACCTCCCAGCTCTTCAGTGCACTCCTGAGAGCACCATCCTGCAAGGCTGATTCATGTGTCAAAGCAAAAAGAAATATTGCTCTAAAAACCACAAATACTTTGCTATGATATCTCCAAGATGAATCCAGGGTTAAACTAAGACAGACAGACAGACAGATAGATCATACATACAGTCCATACAGAAATGACAGATGAGAGTCATAGAATGATAGATACAGAGACATATTTTTGTATTTTTGCAGACATTTATATGTGAAAGGATACATAAAATCATATTCATACATCCACCCACTACCACAGGGAAATACATTGTGGCTCTTACAGAAACTGTTTCTTGACTTTTCAGTGGATACATCAGACAGTGTAGTGTGTACTGTGCTTAACCCCAACAAGATACATATATTTATATAAAAATACATCAATTGATATAAATCCAGTCCAAGATTTTTTCTTATAACAGAGGAAGATAGCTGATTGCCTTAACATCTGGAAATGATGTCTTTTGGGACAGTCAAGGGGCCTGATTCCTGCATTTCTGTTCCCTCCATCTCCAGGACTATTCCAGTACAGCCAAAAGGAAAGGCAGCCTGAATGGGGGGTTTGGCTAAGGAGGGTTGCACTAAATGTTTAGTGGGATTTTCAAACATGCCAAAGCTGCTATCTTTCATTGACCAGGAGCAGGGTGGCCAGGCATGCTGAAAATCTCTGTACTTTAAAGCTCACTTGTAACAGCATAGGATATGTGAGAGAGTGCCTAGAGTCAGAATCACACTGAATTTAAGTGGAACTGGGACACCTGGATCCAGGAAGCTCCAGCAAACCCCTGCATCACCAAGCACTCCCTGTGCTGATGGCTGGAGCACCTGCCCTGGGCTCTGTCCTTGCCCCAGCCTGGTTGGTCCCACTGAGCTCACTTGAGTCACAGAGCCACAGAATGGTTTGGGTTGGAAGGGACCTTAAAGCTCACCTAGTTCCAACCCCCTCCCACTCAGCCAGGTGGCTAAAGCCCCATTCCATCTGGCCTTGAACAGTTCCAGGGATGGGGAATCCACAACTTCTCTGGGCAAGCTGTTCCAGTGCCTCACCGCCCTCTGAGAAAGGAATTTCTCCCTAATATCTGACCTAACCCTGCCCTCTGCCAGTTTAAAGGCATTCTCTCCTATCACCCTTGTCAAAAGTCCTCTCCAGCTCTCTTTCCCCATCTGCCACGCACTGGGGTACAAAGAACAGGGAACAAGAAACATGGAAGAAACCTTTGCTCTGCAAGATAAGCCCCAAAACCCAGATCCTGCACCATCAATCACAGAGCTGGCGTCAGCAGCGTGCAGAGGATAGGTGAGGGATCAAGACTGACTCAGGAGGGAAGACACCTCTAACCAAAAGCCTTAAGCAGTGCTGAGGACATCTACTATACTCTCCTTGCTATGTATGGGGTTTCAAATGCATCAAACACATCTTGAACAAACACCAGATCTTTCTTTAAAACAAAGAAAAGCTTATTCTATGAGTAAAATAATGTTAACAATCTGCTGTTTGGAATTGTGTCTAGATAGGCACAACACAGTGCCTCTTTCTGGCGCCTGTAAAGGAGTTTGATGGCCCCAGAGACATTTCTGTGTGAGACTGTCTCCTCAGTGCAGGGATGGGAGCAAGGCAAGCCAGCCTGTTGCAGTTTAGGATGCCACATTCCCACTGAATCCCAGTTCCACAACTTCTTAGTCAGTGCCATGCTTGTTTGACTGTGTACAGACCAAACGCTATAGAAAAATGTAAATATTTTTATGGCCTGGCTTGCTTAAAAGCCTATGTTAAGGGGAAAGGAATGCTGTGCACACACACAGCAGAACAAATTTAATGAAAACCAGAACCCAGAGGTATTCTGTAACCCAGAGATGGAGTGCTTTGCATTGCTAAAGGGTGATCATTTGGTACATCACAAAGACAGCGTGAAAGTCGAGATAACACAATTAATAATGAACTCTCCACCACAAAGCGCCACCACCATCACCATGACCTCACTCTCCTCACGGACACAATACAGAGCTCCTCACTCATCCCCTCTTGCTTCTGAGAAATGGGCCAAGTGCCCAGTTCTCCCTGTACTGCTGCACAGTTTTGGTGGTGACAGAGCAGGGGAAGGACAAAGGGCAGTAACAACCAAAAAAACACCTTTAGTGAAATAAGGTCAATAAAAGTCCTGAGCTGAGGCTGTGACCACTGAGGAACTGCAGGTTACACCTCTCCCAGCACAACTCTTAACAAAGACCCTTCCCAGTAGGCAGTGCAGCCCCCAGCTGAGAGCTATCAAGGTGGCAGAAAAGTCATTGCTTGCTGTCAACACAGCAAGATCTTGCATCTCTCCAGCAGCAAGATCACAGGCAGGCAGCACCACCAGCTGCTGATAAAAACCTCCAAGGCAGCCCAGCACCACCAGCTGCTGATAAAAACCTCCAAACCTGCCTCACCCTGCTCTGGTTTTAAATGTGATGTTCCCACTATAGCTGGGCACAGCCTCTGGCGTGGGGAATCACCCATTCAACCCCCATGGGTACATCCAGGAGCTCTGTACACTGGGATGCAGCTTCAGTGAGCCAGAAAAGCCATGCAAGGCATGCAAAGCTTTGGAAGAGAGCCCAGATGTAACACCAAATAAGAGGTAAGAGAGGTAAGTCCTGCACCAAGCTTGGCAGAATCCTAATGCACCTAATTTCTTTAGATACATTTATTTAATTATATCTTTTCATATCATCAGTGCTTACAAAGTTCAAGTTTAACCCGGGGGAAAAAGGAAAGACTTAGGAGGATGGATTAAAGCCCATCTAAAATATTAAAACCATTTTTACAGCTAAACATTTAAACTATTTCAAATTGCTCCTTCAAATATAAATACTACAATTATGTTAAATGTAAGGCTATTTCTCCCTTTGTCTTGCATGCATCCTTGAAAGAAAAAAATCAAGTAGACAGAATTTAGGTGGGCCAGGATGAAAGCACAAAAATCTTGAGATCCATGACAGCTTAATTTGAATTGCAGAGTGCAGGGTCTCTGGCCACAGGGTGAGAGCAGCCCAGCTGCTATCTCAACACCTCCAGCTTTCGGTCCACAAATGCCACTGGAGCAGATCCTCAGGACATTCTCCCTTTTCCTCTGGGTCTCACAGTGATTTGTTGCTCCCTGACAAACAGCCCCATCCTTCAAAGCTGGGAGACAGCCCCTCTGACCCCTCCTGTGCCCTGCTGCCTCCTCCCCTTGCTCCCACCCTGCTCCCAGACCCTGCCCTGCCCGGGGGGAGCTGATCCCCTGCCCTGCCCTGCCACCGGCAGCCTCGGCTCACCCAGCAGGGATCTGAATATTTGCTGGCTCCTGGGTGCTCTTGGGGCCTCTTCCCAAGAGCTGAATGAATGAAAGGCTCCCAAGAGCTGAATGCAGCTGCAGCCATCAGCCAGCAAGCTGCCAGGCTCGTGGTTGTGTTGGTGCCCAGCTGGGGGCTCTTCCTTTGGGACCTTTCTGTGGCCTCAGTCCCCTTTTCTTGCCCTTTCTGGCTTTGGTTACAGCCACATGAGAACAATGTACCCTGTGTGCACCTTCCCCACTTGGTGCACAGGCTTGTAGAACACTTTTAATTTGTGATTTACAAGGGTTCTGTTTTGGGCTGAAATGGTTCCCCTGAGGAGCTGAGCAAGGCTGAAGTGGCTGGAGGTGTTTATGGAGGGCAAGGTGGGAGCTGACAGGGGGGCTGAAGGCTCTCAGCTCACTGGCAGCTCCAGCACCTGGCACTGCAGCCTCTGAGAAGTGATAACAAAACACCACCATTCCTGCCTGAGCTGGCATCAGCCCCAGCAAAGCATCCCCACTTCCAGAAGTGACATTTTTGGAGGATAAGAAATATTTAGACTTGGTCAAAAACAGAAGCAACCTAAAGCCACTGCAGGCATTTGAGCCAATTCTATTTGTTACCTTTTCTTCCCCAAAAAATTGCAAAACATACTACTAGAAACACAGAAGGAGTAAACAATGGCATCTTGATTAAACTGAATCATATGGAAATATATTCTAAAGTAGAATTCTCATGAAAAATAACATGTAATATTGAAGCATTAGGCAGTCCAGTTTGTTATCATTGTAGGTCCCTAAATTCCAAGTGCTCAAGTAACTACATAAGACAAAGTATCTAAAGTCCAGCTCCTTACTCAACATTAATAGAGTTTCAATTGGAAGAGATAATATAAACTTCCTGTGCTAGAAAAGGCTACTGCAGGCAATTGAAGCAGCAGGGGAAGGAGGCAGTCCTACACTCTGACCAGCAGATGCAGTGCTCAAGTCTCCTTCACAGCAGCACACAGCAGTTCTGAAAGGGAAGGCTGCTATGCCTTGATTTTATAGACATATATTACAGCATGATGTAATCTCAACTTCAAGTGCTGACAAAACACACTTCAGGATTCTTTAAGGACTTCTTGCTACAGTGGAAGCCTGGGGAAATGTTTGAGCTCTCCAGACAGCTTAGCTGAGATGATTTCCTAGCAGGTTGAAGTAATGTATAAGGTTTTTTCCCCTGCAGAAACAGCTGCTAGTAGCAACTCGAGGATCCCAAGCTGGATCCCTCTTTTGAGCTGCTTTATACCAGACTCCATCAGAGCAATCCCCAAGCTGCAGCAGTGCTGTGGCCCATTCCTGCCCTGCTCCAGGGAGCAGAGACAAGGTGCTGAGCCTGCTCTACTTCTGGGGATGCCTCAAATCACCTCTTGGGCTGTTGCTTTCATTAGGACAGCCTAGGGATTATGATCCCTCTGTGCACGAAGCCACACCTCCTCCCTCTCCTTCCTGGAAAATTGCATTTCTCAGCTGCACCTCTCCCTGCAGTGACTACACTGATGGAAAGCTCCTCGAGACACTTAGGGAAGAAGAAAGCTCATCCACCTGGTGTCCATCCTTTGAGTTCTCAGGCTAGACAGGATTTTGGGTGGAAGCTGTGATTCCAAACTTGAAATTGCATCAGACAGGGCATTCTCAGCACTGCAGATGTACTTTGGCTCACCAAAGGTGTACAAAGAGACTCCAGAAATAGCTTGGAGGGCTCACTTAGGTTTTTTTTCTTCTTCATAAAGGTTTTCCTTTAGTTCAGCCATTTTATCTGTCTCTCACATAAACCTTCTGAAGCAATTTTTTTTAAGGTTTTTTTTTTTCCCCCCTAATACCAGTTCCTGGAAACCACAAAGGGTCAGGGAGTCCACAGCTTTCAAAAAAAAAAATAACATTTCTTTTGGCATTTTCATCACCAATACTGCCACTACATTCCACGTGCAAAAACAGGTTTCTGAGAATGTGAAGACTTTTAAATAAAACATTAGGGCTCAGCAGACTTATATTTTCTACACTTGAAAAAAACCATGTAACCTTATTACTCTGAAAATTATGGTAACACATTTATTTTGGCATTTATTCTCCTCCTGCTTCTCTCTGCTCCACACCCAAATGTCAACATTAGAATTTACAACCTTTGCAAAACAAGTGTTTCCCAGTGTTTTACTGGTTTCTTAAATGAGCTTTTAAACCATGCATTGGCCATAGGCTAAATACACCCTGATGGCTTTACAAAAGGATAGGGGAAAATCTTTCTTTCTCTCATCTCTACATACATATTTTTGCCTAAAGCCAGCTGACAGCTTGAACAAGAAATGATGGCACATGAAATGATGAAAATAAGTGAAGTTCATATCAATTAACCTTTGGAGCAGAGAGAGGGAAAGAGAGAGAGAGAATATGTGCATGTTTCTGTGCACAGGCAATGCTACAGTGAACAATTTCATTGCAGAAGCAAGGTGGCACCCAGAGGTGTCTGAGGCAGGGTCACCTGGGCAAACACTATTTGTCCTCCCTGCACATTTACTCTGCAGCAGAGCTTCACATCCCAAACTGTGTGCCATTTCTCACCAACCAGATCATTCAGTGCTCAGCAGGGGTGTCACCTACTGAATAAAATGTTATCCAACATTTGATCCTCCTCACTGTCTGCTGGCTTGTGCCTGACATACAGTTCATGGTCCCAGCACCTGGAACACAGAACTGTTGGATTCCCGTGCAGCCCTCAGTGAGTGCCCATCATAAGGATCCTGGCTGCTTCCAAACTCCAATGGCTGTAAGCATGGAACTCCTCAGAGAACAAAGGAATGGTGGTGCTTCTTATTCAGGAGGTGTGCAGCTGACCACAGAGATGGCCACAAGTGCTTTTTTATTTCAGTGCCTGACTGGGGATTTTCTGAGGCTGACCCTTCAGGGGTAACCACAGCCCTGTACCCTGCCTTGGCAGGGAGGGAGGGCTCAGCAATGCCCCTGCCTGCTGGGTGAGATGGCTGCTCCCTCTCAGGAGCTCACTATCCATGGCCCTGCACGCTCACCTCAGCCTGGGCTGCATGCAGCTCCCTGCCTTCCCAGCAGAACCCAGCCCTGCCAGCACAGCACAGCACAGCACGTGGAGGAGGTTCAGCAGGCTGCACTTGCACTCCAGGCTCTGCCTTGCTGCCAGTTTATTAATGGATGAAATTTGGAATGATAATCCCAAGCCACAAAGCCATTGCTCTGGGGTCAATTAGCTCTGCAGCTGCCTTGACCTGGATGCCCCATAGCTGGAAAACATTTGCCTGCCCCTGCCACAGATTTCCTGGGAGCAGGAGAATAAGCTCCTTTGCCCTCAGATTTGACTTCAGCTGAAATGGATTGCCTTTAGAGAGCCCTGGAAGAGCTGGCTCATCTCCAAACACACTGAAATCAAGAGTCCCACTTCTTATTCCCATAAATTTGAGTCATGCCCCAAAATGGCCCTTCATTTTCCCCTTGCCATAACATCCAATTTCTTACTGAGGCATTTCAGGTGGGAGTTCAGCAGGGGCAGAGCAGGCTGTGCTGCTCCTGGGCTGGCAGGAAACAACAGTCCCTAGACATTACCATGATGGACATGTCGACACGGGGAAACGTATGGCACCAATTAAGACAGTATCAACAATTATGCAGAACACAGTTGAGTGGATTAATTTGTTGCCTGTAGTAAAGGCTGCCAGTACGAAGCTGGCTGTCAAGAGACACGCTTTCATCTTGCCTGCTGCCTAGTGCCAAATGTTATGAAGCCCACGTGCACCAAGGATGATGGCTGGGTCTCTTTTTCCACCAGCACTCCTGGAGCAAGGAGGGCACAGCCAATTAATGTCTCTACATACTGACTTCTTTCTTCTTTGTAAGGGGAAAAAACAAAAACAAAACCACACTTTAAAAGAAGTCCCCAAATAACCATTATTCATGAAAGACTAAAGTAAGAACTACAAAGTAACTAGTTCTTTTCTTGCTCGGAAAGGTTTTCTTTTGCTAAGGGATTGACCTGATAACTCATTTGTCAAACACACTTTTCCCTGGTTCTCTAAGCAAAGAGATGAAAAATGGTTAAATCATGTCTGACTTTTTTCCAACTTGCTATTTTTAAACTGACCAGAAGGATACTGACACCCTCTCTGTCTCTTTCTTCCCACCCATTCTTTGCCAAGGAGGATGCAAGATTACCTCTAGCAAGTTGTGACTAAGTTCTCCTGCCTTGCCAAATACTGTAAGAACAAGCAGCTGATTTTCCCTAAAAACCTTATGTTTGCAACATGCTACATAGGTCTTGGCTGTCAGAGCATTAAACAGCAAAGAAAAAGCTTGGACTTGTAAATAATCAGTTACTGCACTAATAAGCAGCAGCATTGGAATTCGTGCTAAAGCTCTGTACCAGCTGTGCTTTGTCCCAAAATCCAATTAAAAAAAAAAAACAACTGCTTCTGCTTGTTCCTACATATGAAGGATATTCAGCTATTCTCCATAAACTCTGCTGTTGCTTCCAGTGCATCTGCTCCCACATGAGGCTTCCATTTGTCCATATTTAGCCTTGTTAAACTACAGCATGCCTACCTGAAATATAAATTACCTTGAGGCTTGGAGTGATGCCATCCCAAGTAAGGAAACTGTTCCTAACACTGCACTCCTTAATTTAATGCAGGCAGAAGTCCCCTGCCCACTTACAACACAGCACATACTGATGACAGTTGTTGATGGAGAAATTCAGTTTTAATCCAACATTCCCAGTAAACACATTGTTCTCAGAGCAGCAGAGCCATGAAATCTGTTCTTTTTCAGAAGGTTTATATCCTGTGTGCCTCAGTCCCCGAGACATTTATAGCATATTTGCAGCTTGGCAATGTTCCCATCACAAAACCTTCCAGATCCTTCCTATTATCTACTTCCAACACCTTCACTGAACTCTAATGTATTTCTGGGTGTTTTGCCCCATTTTTCCAACTTAGTGTTCATTTTTCTTCATTTCAAGAGCTGTGTGTCCAGGGTTGTTTTCTTTGAGGACTTGCATAGCTCCAGCATTGTCCAAACAAAAAAAGATAAAATCTCAAAAAGACACTTCCTGAAAACTTATTTCTGCAGCCAGTAATCCTCTGCCTGCTGCCAGGCACATCATCATGCTTGGAAATTCCAGTCTGGATCTGTGCTGGGTGGGTGATATTCCCCTTCCGAGGAGAGGAGAGAGGAAGTTCTTACAGCACAGGGGGGAAAGGCTCCCCCTTGGATGTTTTCCCCCTGGACAGAAGCTCTTTGTACCCATGGGGTTCCTCCAAGCACACAGATGCTCCAGCACTGTTCCCAAGGTGCTCTGCCCCAAGGTTCCTTCTTGTCTGCTGTTCCCAGGTGCTCCTGACACAGCCTAAGGGGCAGAGAGGGCCAGCAGTAATGCCAGGGAGAACCAAGGAAGGTCAAAGCAGGACAGGACAAATTGTATCCATTCACACCTGCCAAAATCTGATTTTTTCCTCAATTAAACTTCTAAACATCTACATCATTAAGAATTTTGATGAGGGGGAAAAAATTTATTCCCTCATCTTTTTCTGCCAGCTAGCAACTTCAATAGAAACATTTTCTCCTAAGCATCTTTTCACTACCATCTTTTTTTTACTATTCTACCATTTTCTTTCACTTTTATTACTTTTGAGCTCTCACAACAGGAAATATTTTCAGAAATGTCAAGATAATAAAACATCCACAAGACAATAAAAATACAAGAGAGGAAAAATAATGGCAAGACTTCATTTAGCCTCTTAGATTAAATTGTACAAGAAAAGGAGGAGAAAAATAGTGAACTTAAAATCCCAAAATAGCTACAAATCACCTCCCTTTAAAAAAGCTTCTAAATTTTTATGTGAAAAAGTACTTCTGAATACATGGATATGGGCATTTTCTGAAAGATGTCAGGTTTCAGTAAAGCCTCCTTTTCTGCAGGGGAGTTAAAAAAAGGACAGCTCATTATAATGAAAGTTTAGTCATCAGCATCACATGACCAGTGATTGAGAGGAGCATGATTCCATGCAGAGAGCTTCCCCAAGTCAGGGTAGAGGGGAGCTTCAGGTGGCCTTGGATGATGGGAGAAGATCCAGGACAGAGCATATTTATTGTAACAGCAAGGGCACTGCTAAAATGCTCATGAGCTTCTCACCCTCCCACAAGGAAGGAGAGGGTAGAGCCCACGTGAAGTCTGTGACTTCTGGATGGGTGGGAATAAGAGACAGCAGAACAATCTGATCCAGCCTGCTTTTAAAGAAATGGCTCGGCCATTCAAATCTACTGAAATATTAAACATTGTTCATGTATTGAAGGACTCAAAAATGTAAAGTTTTCTTCACAAGGACTGGGAAGTGTAAGCTCAAAACCAAAGTCAATCCTCCTGTGAAGCTCCTCATGGGCACCTCCTGAGACATTTCATCCTGGTCTGCACCTGCAGCTCCTGCATCCAAAGGGAAGCCACCTCTTCATACCCAAGAGCAGCGAGGCCGGGCTGGATCCCGAGCACAGCTCCCTCTACATCCTCCCCCTCAGGGAGCACTCACAGCCTCACACTGCACTTCACAAGCCAAAATCTGCAAATCCATGGCGCTCTCTAGTGTTTTGGTTCTGCCTGGGAGAAACTCGAGCATCCCAAGGCACTGACATCATTCCACAGAGCTCGGTACCAGCCTCCAGGCAGAGGGATGCCCAAGGCCTGCTGTACATCCAGATGAGTTTGTCAGTGTTCAGGTTTGTTCGGGTTGGACTGCACCTCCTGCTGTCCAGCTGCCTGGCTGTGGCCTCCACCTGCAGTGCCTCCAGTGATCTAAGCAAAAGCAGGATTTTAAGCCACATTCCTGATGGACAGAGCTATTTCAGGAAAGTTTCTGATTCCAGGATTAGGTCCCTGCAGACGCTGTGATCCTGTCAGATCCCAAACTGGCCATCAGTGATGTGTAACACAGGTTGTCATTCGGGGTGTAAGCCCAGAGGAAAAACCTGCATGGAGGAGCTGTCCCAGAGCCAGCTCCAGGGAGGGCTGTGGGACTGGGACAAGGGCAGGCACAGGGCAGGCTGGGGGCTCCTCTGGGACCTGCAGGTGCCATTAGCCATGAAGAACAGCAGCCTCCATGGAATTCCCTAATGTCTCACCTCTCCCCATCACCACTTCATGGGGGAGGAGATGAGGACAATGCACATTTGTAGCTGTTGAAGACAGGCACAATCCAAAAGTGCAGCTGCTCTGACTTGCTGTAAAACAGCTTGCTGGTCCCTTTGTTAATGGTTTTCTACTCTGATACCATGTCTCTCTTTCTCCTGAGCTTCTCTGAAGCTAACAATTCATGAGAAAAATACAGCACATCCCACAGACTCACAGCCTCAGGTCCAACTGTGTCTGCCAAGTGACAAGATTGATGTGGCAATTTGCTGCAGAACACATGAGATTCCATCTCCTCTCCCTTTTTCTCTCTCTCTCCCCTAATATACATTTCAAATTAAATCAGCATCCAAAGGGAGGAGACTCCTCTAGTGCCCAGGAGAACACATTTTCTCCAAGCTCACAGCACTGGCTGGTGACAGGGGGAATACGCTCGCACCATGTAATTAATTTGATGCGTGCCATGTTTCAGGGGGATAAACACCACCCCCTGGACTCCTGGCATTCCAGCATCTCCAGCCTAAGCTCCTTGCTCCTGGTGTGTTGGGAGTCCAGTGAAGACACTGACCAGTGTTGACATGGAGATAAATGCTCTTATATTCAGCTCCCAATGTTGCTTCTTTGAACAAGTGCTCTCTCTCAACAATTTTCACTGCCCGAGCTGCTCTTCAGCAAGGGACAGCAATAGGGGGAAGCCTTTTTAAGCCACCTTATTTCAGCAACCTTCTCTGCTGGGAAAACAAGCCAGGCTTGCCATCAAACCAGAGGCCTTTCAGTGGGACACATCATCACAATTCACAGGGAATAAATTAGGGCCCCCTCCAGGCAACATACTGAAAATAACAACTTTAGGTTTATCTGTTGCTTTGTGAGCTTAGCAAGTCCCAGCCTGACACTCATCTCCAGAACCTCGGATACCACTGCAACACACCAGAACAACTGTGCATTCAAACTGTGCTGTGCTGCTGAGAAACCTTCTTATTTTACAGCCAAAATGTGAGAACATGAATTTTAAAGTATCTTTCAAGAGGCTGGTGATAGAACCAGAAAAAAACTTGGTCCTTCGAGTCCCTCACCTCTTGCTGTAGCACACTGCCAGAACACGAGAGTGAAAACCCTGCTTTGTGCTTCCTCTCTCCTTTTGCTGCAAGGCTGACTACAGACCACAAACCTGATCATTAAGCCACGACTCAGCTGGAGCTCAGGAAAAGCCCCACTGATTTGGATGGATTTAGGATTTTGCTCTCTGCTTCTCTACACGGGGATTAAATAAATATTCTCCTGCTAGAAAGGTGCCACACGTCTGCCTGAGTCCAATGCATTCTTTAAAGTAAAGAAAAGAAGCTGCAATAATTTCTAACGGTGTGGCAGAGGGTGAGTTCTAGGGCCAAAACAATATTTCAGGCACTGTAAATCCACTTCATCTGTCTTTAACAGATGGAACGGGCTTTGACAGGAAAAATGTGAAACATATAATAAAGAAAAAATCCAGGACAATAAATTGCTAGAAGAAATAATAAAACAAAAAAAGCCTGAAATATATCAAGAGGGAGATGTCTAGAGAAACAGGAGGTCTCTGATGGACCCAGCAAGCAGAGGAAGCAATCAAATAGGGAGGTTACAACCAAGCCAAACAATGTCTTTGCAATCAGTATTCACACTGAACTATGATTGGGGTTAGAAAAAGGGAGAAGAAAAATAGCTATTATGTAGGTCACTGTCTATGCTGAGACACCACCTGACATGCAGGAAAAAAAGTAATAAGAGCAGCACTGGAAAAAATCAAGATGTCCTGTGGAATTGAATCAGCCAGACTGAGAGCACCTTTCTAAATGCACTGGCCAACAAAGTAACTGAGCTCCTGACAAGAATATGGAATTAATCTTCACACAGCTGTTACTGCAGAGGGACCCAAGAAGGCCAAGATCACTGTGGGATGAGCCTAAACAATTCTAAAATGCCCAGCCTAAGAAAAGCATCTGAGAAAAGTCATGGAGCTTGAAATAACCCCCCAGGCCAACTGCAGTTGCAATTTTTTTCTTTTAAGTCAGTGAGGTTACTCTGAATTTTTAGTGGAGGAATCCAGTTTTGGTACTGGCCAGAGCATTCTGAAGAGTCTTTGAACTCTGGCAATGAAATATTCACCTGCACAAATCAAAAAGCCTCAACCTATATCCAGTTCCTAGGGTGATAAGAGGGAAGAGCTGCAGAGCTGTCTAAAACAAACAATATTTTTGAATACTATCTTCTAAAATTACCAGAGGAAATAAACTCTCTTTTCTTGGGCTGAGTTGAAAAGCCACCTAGGTTGTGTATGCACTTCTATTTCAGGATGAAGTTTTCAATTCATCCCCTCTTTATCATACAAAATGCCAATCACAGAGCAATCCTGTGTGTGGGAGACACAGGACTGCACACTAACCACTAAATTATATTGCCACAACAAGAGTGAGCACCCTGTGGATCCACGGGGCACATTGACTATTAGTGTCTGAAGTGATGAAGAATAGACAGAAATAGTAACCACAGCTGGTGATCAAAGGCTCATTCAGGCTCCAGCTGTATAAATTACAACCTCTTACTGAGGAAGCTCAGTGATACATTCAAAAAGCAAAATGAGAAGTAAGTTGCAGATAACAATTGAAAGAAACCAGCCAAATACCTGACTCCCACCAACCAAACTTCTCTTGCTCTCAGCAGGATCAGAATTTTAGATCAGAACAAACAATTGCTCCTAATTTGGCTGGGGTATGACAGAGACATGTTCAGGCACCTTCTGGGAGATACCTGGGAAAATAGACATAGATATCTTACAGATGTTAGATATAGATGTATCAGTATTGACTTCTGGAGATATCCTAGAATGCCACAAACTCTCAACTGTACAAACTATCTGGGAATCTGTATTTCTATCAATTTAATAGTTGCAGAGACATTTCAGATGGCAGAAACTTGCAGAAAAGCCAGATCTTTTTAATACCTCTCTACATGGGAGCCCCAAAGCAGCTGGATCATTTGCCATTTTCCATATGCTGGGGCAGTATTTGTCTGTGAAATGGAGTATTGCAGCTTCCAGAAATCAGTATGTGAAATTAATCAGCCCAAATATCAGCCAACATTTACAAATCAAATAGCATTTAAATCTGATGAAAGCCATGACTGAAAATTCAGGGGAAGTTGGAAAAGGATTTTTAAATTACAATTTCTCTGAAGTATTTGAGACTAGAAAGACACACAGAGGCAAAAAGGGACAAAAGCCAAGTTAAAGAAATCTGATGAAAAATTCAACTAAAGCCTGCACCTCAACATCTTATTAATGTCAAAGCAATATGAGCTGAGGCTCAAAGGGAGCAGGCTGAATGAAGCCTTTGCTATCATCCAGACTCTCATGATCATTATCCAGCATTCCCACATGAAAAGTTATTTTTCAGCCTTGACTCAGCAGAGCTCTTATGCACATGCTGAACCCAATCAAATCAAGACTGGACAAGAAACCAGCTCTTATTCCATCAGGCCTTATAAAGCTCACTGCAGAAGGGCCTAGTGAAGTTATATGGCTTGTTTCACATGTGAGGTTAAAGCTCTTCCTTATCCAAAAACCCCCAAACCACGTATTTAATCCACTTCAGCAGAGTGCCCAGTGCTGACTGCACACAGGACAGAAGATAAGGCTACACTGGTTGTCTGCTCTTAGCAGAACCAAGCCAGCCCCAAGGAATTACAGCTTTTTACCCACTGCACTGCAAACTGTCACCTACAAGCCTTCTCTCACAGATGACCTGGCATTCTGAAGCTGGGTTTAGCTGGGCACTGGTTCTTCTCTCTGCTCTGAAAGGCACAGAAAAAAAACCAAACTGCTCTAAGATATTTACCAGTGAAGTTCACTGTGGAATAGTAAAGAAACATGGAGATCAGAATGGATGTAACAGAAGGACAGTTTTTTCAGTTGACTGGCTCCACCCTTTGCCAGAATGAGATTTTGGGACATAATGGCTGGAATAAAAGGCTGTCAGTCCAGGCTCTGAGGTCACCAGAACCCACTCCTGGCACAAGGCAGTTTTAACACAGCTTTGTGCTCCCCTAACCTGATTTCACACCGGGGGAATTCATGAGGTCCTGTGTGCTATGTCTGCTGCCAACAGATGCTCCTGCAAGCAAGGGTCCTCAGCATGCAGGAAAAATTCCTCACCTTCTGCCAGGACACACTGACAAGCAGGGACTGTCTAGGCAATTTTTTCAGTGGGTTTTACACTAGGATTTCTTGAGGCAAGGCTGAACGCCATGGAAATAGCAGCAGCTTTAAGGCTAATTTGCAAACTCAAGCGGCTAACTCAGATGTGATGTTAAAGGCCCTCCATGTCTGACAAGTGAGGCTTTATAATAAACAGCCTTTATGAGGACTGCTTGAATTCACCTCCAGGGTTCTTTGGTCTCACAATTTTGTAGAAAAAAAATATCATCTCCTTTACATTATAACACTCAGAAACCTACTTTCAGCACAGGAGCAAATACTGACTTATGCTTTCTCAAGTAGGTGCTTGCCTTTTTATAAAAAAATTCACCTGCAGTGACTATAAAGCAGTAACAAGGCTCCCAGGGAATGCTATATATGCATGTGATACATGCCAGTGTAGTTTAGGAAAGTGATACAGATTTTTGGAGATTAGAGGATAATAAAATGAAGAGAAATAACTCCTCATCTGAGTCTTCAAAGGAAAAGACTACTGACAAAAAAATGTGGATAGACTCCAGCCTTATAGTAATTCCCTTCCATTCTGCATTTGGCATCAAGTTCTTTCTGATTTCTTTACTCAGGCATATTTTCCCTCAGGGGAAATTCATTACAGTTAGAACACTGCCCATGATTTCATAATACGTATTTATGGAGTTAATCATACTCACATCTCTCAAGGCATCTGTTGCTCTGCTTTGGTAAATTCCTCATTATCCCTGCAGGACAGCAGTGTCAATCCTGAGCCCTCCTACAGTGGGCTGCCATGTTTCATATTCAAGGAAAGGAGATGTTCTTCGGGTGTGATCAACACAGGCTGTCTGCTACAGCAGTGGGCAATTTGTCGTGTACAACAGAACTCTTCTGGTGTATTCACCTCCTGAATCTTTTCCTGCTGGACTTCCTCAAAAGGGGATCCTTACTGCAATAAACATCCAGCATCAGTCCACATTGAATTTCAATTGCTTCTTACTGGCCACTGTGGCAAAGTACCTAACTGGTCACACTGTAGCACAAAGCTGAAGGTTTTAGCCCGGGTCTTCCCTCTGCACTAAACTGCTGCAACTCAGTAATGCCACCCAGACAAAAGTCTGGCTCAAACTGACCTAATTCAAACTAAAGGAGTGAGAAATCACAGCATAGCAGCACTTCTCAGCAGACTCCAGTTTTTCCCACAGGTATCTCTGTCTGTCCTTCCAACATGTACAAACTTGCTTCTCAATGTGGATGCTGCAGTTTGGAAACAACACTTGGCCTGCACAGTGAGCTCAGGGCATTTCTAATGAGAGCTGCTGCACCAGCATCACGTGCTTTAAAATACTGTTGTAATAAATCCTGCAGCTGCAGATTCAATATTTCATAAAGGCAGACATGACCTTGGAAGACAGAGTTTGAGGGGAAATTTGCTCTTAATTGAGTTCTGTAATAAAGCATTTCAGGGAGAAAGAGGACAAGCCTGCAAGCTGGATATGATCATCCAGTCCTGTCCTCCACTATGAATGGGAACAATTCAGCACGCAGGAAAGGAATTCCTTGATTTTAAGCAATATCGTTAGAGCAAGAATTCCTCTAGACTTTCTCCAGTCTTAAGCACCACTTAAGATTCTGGTTCCACCTATAGATTCTGGTTCCGTGAGGAACTCCATCTACAGAAGAAATACAGAAATTTTACATTTCAAAGACAGCAGGCTGAGAAGTTCAAAGTTATCATTTGGACTATGACAATAACTATAACAGCTGAGACTAAGGTATAATGGCACAAACAGCCAGCACGTACCCACAAATAACAAGGCTCTGCTTTAAACAATTGAAAATGTAATAAAAAAAGAATTAAGCACTCTTTGGAGCTTCTGAGAGTCACTACACTCTTTCTTCTTACTACTTGATGAGAACTTGAGCCGAGTTTCTTTTGTCTGGAAACACAGCAAAGTGCCTAAAGCCAACAGATTATGGAATAAAAGTAAGTAGGGAGCCAAACCCACATGGCAACAGAGTGATACTGTAGGTTGCAGTGGTGTTGAACTAACATCCCCAAAAGCATAACTCATGCTGTTGGAAGCTGAAGGACTTGAACCAGAACTCTGCTGCTCTTAGGCAGTGAGACTTGTGGGATTCCCAGTCATTCTCACAACCTCTCACTCTCACAAGGATGAAAAGAACAAAGGGAACACCGTGGATCTGACCTGAGAACACACCACTCTCACATTCATACTCACCTTTGCATTCAGCAAAGCTTCAAAGCAGACAGAGAGACTGTTCTTGTTTAGAAATCCAAATTTAGACATCCAAATGTATATCAAAGAATTCAAATATCTAACCTCAATTTAAAGCGCTGCTGCTACTCCCATTTAAATTCCACTCCCATTTAAATTCCACTCCCATTTAAATTCCACTCCCATTTAAATTCCAGAAGCTCTGGCATACTCACACTGTTGAAATTAGGCATTTATGTAACTATCCAAATAAGAATTTAAAGACTAAAAAAAAAAGCCTTATGACCCTGAGATCAGTTTGTTAACCAAGTAACAGTCCTCTCTGCCTTGTAGCTTTTTTTTTCTCTTAAATGATCAAATTACAAGTGTTATCCTCCATCACTCATTCAGGATTCAGGCTTGAGCTAATTGCAGAGGATACAAAGCAACTGTTACAGGGCCCTGACAGCAGTGGGCAACAGGAAAATCAATCCTGCCTTTGCACAGCTGACACAGATTGGGGGTAAATTTTTTAATACTGAGACATCTTTGGATTCTGCAATAAAGAGAGAAAGCACTGGAAGTGCCAGGGTCCACATCCCAGGAAGCCTTTTTGCAAGAGTTGCACAGACTGCACATGAAGAATCTGGTGAGGTACCCAGGGAACACAAACAGCCTGACCATCTGGAGGAGCTCAGACCCACAAAACAGCATCTGGGAGAGCTTACATCCCCTTAAAGAATCAAATTTTAAACCTTTTGTGCACCTTGATTTAGGAAAACAATGAAACTCTACCAGTAATCAGCAGAGAAGGACAGACACATTCAGCCAGCACATTGCTCCTGCCCATGAACAGCCCTCTGGGGGAACCCACCAGGAGAGAAGAGGTGAAGCCTCTCTAACTGATTTGGATTGTGCAAGTAATACTTAGTTAAAGTTACTGCATGAAAGATCAGTTTGCCTATCCGTGCAAAGATGAGACCAAGGCTGAAGCCCCACCAAGGATCTTTTGTGAGAACCTGGCTCAAAATCCATCCACTCTCAGTAACTTTCCCATGAACCATGAAAATTTTGAACATTTTGCAACACAAACAGTAAAACTTGTTTAATAGCCATGCCAGCTTTCAGACTCTCCCAGCATGCTACAAATGCTACAAAACTACAAATCAACAAAACAAATTAGGGAGTGGCTCTAACCAATTACAGCAAGAAGAAATTCAATCTGCAGGAGCAAGTAACAGTCCTTCCTTTTTTTTTTTTTCTTTATTTTCTCCTATTGTCTTTATGCTTTAGAAGAAGAAATTCAATCTGCAGGAGCAAGTAACAGTCCTTTCTTTTTTTTTTCTTTATTTTCCCCTATTGTCTTTATGCTTAAAACTAAAATAGCCAATATACATTTAATGCATGGAATCCCTGCAGTGATATGTACTTGATAATATTTGACACAAGGGCCTGGGCTAAGTCTCATCAGCAACAATAATTGTTTACCAGACACAAATATTCCATAGGTGTGAAATGAAAACCTGCACGAGTGACACAGAGAAAAAAACCACTGTCCTGGGGTTCATGAGGCAGAAGCACAACTGTGATATTATTCTGGCAGACACTAGCACAGCTAATAACATGATCCTTTCAATCACACACATTAGATTGAAATGTGTGTAATTTGTGGCATCTGTAATTTGTTAAAACTCCCAATCTGCCACTTCATTCTTAGGACATGAGGAGGAAGCAAGCCTGCACTCTGCCTGCCTGCACACAGCTTGGCTCAGCAGGTGTTTCTCACATCTTTTCCACCATTTCTGCTAAAATACCAGGCAGGTAGTAGGGAGCAAGCAAGGAGGAAGGTAATTTCTGTTGCTCACACACATCAGGGGACAGCAGCAGAGGAATGCCAGGGAAAACAGCTTTTGTGAGATTCCACAACAACACCTTCAGAAATGCAGAAATTGTGATTCAGGTGCAAAGGTAAACCGCTGGAACCATTTAAATGAACCCCACATTGCTGAAATGCCAATTGTGCAAAACTGCTGATATTTCATTTTGATATATATATTTCATCTGGTGTTTACAGCTTTGTGTTGTTGCCAGAGAGCCCCAGGAGCTTTGGTCTGGGAGCCAGGCCAGTGTCTACCAAGTCAGTTGGACTGCTGTGGATACACAAAGATCCAATATTGCTCTGATTTAAAGCTTTCAGGCAGATTTTTCAGAGACTTTTGTTTCATTTATAGCTAGCACATGTGGAGAGAAATAAAACAGTCATTTAAAATGCTGTGCCACTGTGAGCCTATTTCTTCCAGTTTCATATTTCAATATCTTATTTTGAAGCACAGAGACCTGGAAATCTGGTAATTTCTACGTAAACATCCATTTGTGGATACAGAGAGATTCAGCCAGGGAATACTTCTCCATTAAGAAAGGAAAAGGCCAGATAGAGTTTTGTCACAAAAGCTGGAAATGTGACACTATTTATGCAGATGGTCATGGTCTCTGTTACAGCCATGTAGCAGTTAAGTGTTTTTCCTTCTCCCACTCCTTATGGCACAGATTCTTGCCCTTCTGTTACAGAAAGTTCTGATGTGTCAATGGAGATGCCCCAGGTATTCTGATCCTTCAAGTTTTAAGCTTTTCTTCCACTTGAAGGGATGCTCTCCATCCCTCCCCACAGAAAATCAAAAGAATTCTGATCATTAAATTGCTGAAAGATAAAAAATTTAAAATAGGAGGCTGTAGTCTAACAAAAATCAAACAGAATTAGTAAAAACAAAGACTTTCTCTTCAGGGAATATTTTAAGTGTCTGCACAGACAAAAATATTAAACAAAAGTGTGCACAACTTTATTTTGTGGGGGCATGCAGAATGCTGGGCCATCTGTTGGAAATGGAAGGCTGCCAAATATCACAGAGTCACACTTTCAGTCTGGAAGCTGAGCCTACACGGCAAATCCATACATTTCTTGTGGTGTCTGCATGCCATCAGCCTTGCCTTTACCTACTCCTCAGTATTACACTTTCCTGGCTGCTAAATTGGATTGCTTCAGTTTTTACAAGGGCAGAGCCCAATTCTGCAAAACACCATTGGCTGCTGCAGAGCTGCTGGCAGGACACCTGGCTGCATGCTTGAAGGTTTTCAGAACTGGGGAACACAAGACAAGCAGTATTAGGAAGATCAGGGTCCCCACTCAAAGGCATAACATTGTGTAGTTCAGGAAAAATTCTTACATCTTTCATTCAGAAGAAGTAATCAAAAGGAAAATCCTTAAAGGTTGAACTTTTACATGCCACCAACTTATACCATGGGAAAAAAACTTGAGGCTTCCATGAATATCTGACTTAATCAAAACACTGCCCTACTTTTGATTCACATAAGCCTATTTCTTGTGCCTGACTAGTTGAGAGTATGGGATGAGAGTCACCCTAACTTGAAGAGTGGTAAATCAGGTCAGGACCAAGGCAACAACAGTGAACCAAAATTTCTGGCAATCTCATTGGGATTCCTCACCTTGCCCCTTTCTGTAGCAGAGAACTTTATGAACATATTGGCTAAACTGTGCAAAAGTCACCATCACAGCTGTTGAGCCTGAAAGGAAATAGATTCCAGCACCTGCTGGCAATTGCCAAGGTAACTGATACAGACTGCACTTTTTAAAGTCCAGAAACCCATCTGAACATTATTTCTGGCTTTCACAAAGTTTCCTCAAATATAAAAATGATCCTTAAACTCTTCTGCAATTTCAGTTGTTTTTTTAATGCAGATTCCTGCTGGCATACCCATGTTTGGAGAAGTCCTTAGGAAAGTATCTGTTGTCAATACCACACCATTCACCAGCTCAAAAGCCAAATGGATTTCTCAGAACTCCTCCTTGTTTAGCCATCTTTCTGTGTAGTCCTCCCAGTGGGATAGAATGAAATTAAATTTAAACTAGGCTTTAAATTATTTAGTTAGAGATAATTGAGTTTGGAAAGCCATACTGGAGCACGATCACCCCGGAAAGAAGCTGAACATGATTTGGGGTGGGGGAGCAGGAGAAGAGAGCTGGCATGCCCAGCCCAGTGCAGGTGTCCCTGCCCATGGCAGGGGGCTTGGAACACTGTGGTCTTTAAGTTCTCTTCCCACCTGAACCATCCTGCAATTCTATGTCACATTAGGTACAGAATATCTCTCATAGCAAAAAGGCACAAGCTGCTCTTTCATTTTGGTTGTGCAGAAAATAATTTCCTGCACGCCTAAGGATAGCATCCTTTTTTTTCTTGAAGGAATCAGGCCTTAAGGTGACTGAAAATCCTGGAGAGCAAATTACCTCATTTCTAGAGGGCCTGTATTTTCCAAAAAAAAGAAGCTGGGTTTATATTACTAATTTAGTGTGATTCCATGAAACCCCCAGTAAGGGACAAAGCTGACTGGGCTAGAATGGCTGTCTTGGTAGAAACAAGCTTTTAACTTCAGAGCAGCACACACATATTTCCTTGAGGAAAAGGTATTTTCTGGCACAGTTACACCTGCATCTCTCGTAGAGTCATTCATATCCACTTTAAGTGGCAACACCATTCTTCACACCATTCTTCCACTCCCCTTAACTTCAGAGCAGCACACACATATTTCCTTGAGGAAAAGGTATTCTCTGGCTCAGTTACACCTGCATCTCTCGTAGAGTGAGTCATTCATATGCACTGTAAGTGGCAACACAGAATGTTCACACCATTCTTCCACTCCCTCCTCCCTCTCTGACCGCCACCGAGGACCACCATTCTCCCAGATGTATCCAGATGGGAGCAGAGCGCTTCTACAGCAGCTTTCCTCGGGCCAACACTCCGGTTACCTTCTCAGAAAACCACAGAGTAGAAGAAAACAAAAATCCCCTCGGACTGAAGCGAAACGGAGCACAGCGATGCCGGAGCTGAGGGGAGCCGCTGGCGCCCGCGCCTCCCAGCGCCAGGGCACGGCCGCGGCACCGCGCTCGCTGCCGAGCGGGCTCCGTCCGCCAAAGCCGCGCCCCGCCGCGCTCGGGGTCCGTCCCCGGGGCGGGGGCTCCGCTCCCCCCGCCCCAGCCCCG